>NW_025765303.1:1200000-1800000 GCF_003918875.1 Haliotis rubra
AAATACACATATTTTGACTAAAGGTATGCGATTTTATTTATGGTATCGCGTTGTACACGTTCCGGTGCGCGTATTTTGCAAAACTAACATCTGGCAACGAAAGATGAAGAAACGACGGTAAGTTGAACTTTGATCTTTTTTAAACGTATGCCAAATAGTGTAAAAGTATTTATTTTCTTGAAGTATGGGCAAATCCGCTCAATATAACTATGAATGTACACGCACAAAAAGTTTGGTATTTTTCGGAAGTATATAACTTACTGAAATGAGACCTTAAACTTTTCTTGTGTCATTTCCGCGAATCTGAGTACCTCGGTCATTTAGAGTTATCTGCCCGTGATATTAAGCGGGAAAGTAGACGCAGATATTCAGCTATTTTTTCACAGCGAACGTTTTTATATATAACGCCTTTGTTTCCTGGATTCTCCTGAGCATAGAACATTTTTAGTGTTGTGGTAATCGTATTTGAGCAAGTTACTCTGAACTGAAGTAGAAATAACAGGAATTTGTCACTCTTGTTTTGTTTACAAACTGCAATTTAGTAACCTGAGTATGATTTTTTTCAAACTATATGCATGTAAACAATCCCCGTCTCTTAGCAAAGACAAGGCTCATTACATGTTCATTTTAGTGTGTTGAAATAGTGGTAACACTTGCGAGTATAATAATGGGTTTTTTTACTCTGTTCACTTAATTAAAGCTGACTTATAGTTATTGAAAACCAGAATGAATGCATGATGGAAGGAGCATTAATAATTTGTGAAATGTTATGCATTGCTTAGAGGTTTAGTATTAATGAAAGTGGTTACTGCATGTATGAAAATATACAAACCAAAACTGAAAAAAAATTAAGTGATAGCCATTTATTGTAGGGTAATGGGGGTGGGGCATGTATATTTAATGTCAGATGACAATTGAATCTTTTAAGGTTTAATCTCCTCTTATGTGCTTTAGGTTTTTCAGAACTGTCAAGTGTTTGGCTGCTAAGAATGCACATACATTATTGTAATTTGTATCATATATTGTGTGAGGTTTCATTTCAAGTATACTCTGAAAGTGTCAGATCATGTAATATATTTGGATTATGGACGACTTTCAACAATTATATGAACTATTTACTGCGTTCAAGACAGAACTGCGACATGTATACAACAAGCAATCATTATGGCTTTTGAATCATAGTATTTTTAAAATTCGCTCAGATTTTTCTTATCTTTAAAAATAATTTTCAAGAATCAAATGAGTGCTTATATTAATATGACTTCAGTTTGAAGTTTACACAATAGTAAAGAGGAATTTTGAGAAGTAGTTTTGGCTCAAAACCTTAGTAAAAGCAACATGATAATTTTTTTACTTTTGTTCTTGAATGCATGTAAATAGACATGAATAGGGTGAAGAAATTTTATTCTGAACTAAAAGTGACAACATTCAGTGATACTATGTGCATAATTGCTTAGAAGAAAATATAATATGATAATAAACATGATTTTGTGACTTGATCCTGTCTCTGTTTTTGTCTCACAACGATATTTCCATGCAGACACATACTAGTAGTTAAAAACATTATGAATATTTTCAAAGGAAACTTAAGGGAAATATGCATCAACTGCTCAACAGACTGGAACAGTTTTTTCCATGAAAACTTACATTCCCTTGGAGCAGATGAGTGGCCAAAATTGTTTTAAACATGCGAAAATGGGTGACGTCGGCGGTTCCGCTTTGGGGACCTCTGGGCCTAAAGCATATACATTTTTGTAAAAGAAACATTATTTCTTTACTTCTCAGTGGTTACTAGACCTAAAAAAATAGGCAAACAAATATCCCTTATATTTAAAAATGTGGTCTGCGGTTCCTAGTAGCGAGCCAAAAGCGTACAAAAGACACAGGTAAACTTCGCGGCCCAGACGCCGCCTTCATAAATCTAGCCGCCAGTCGCGATTGGGTTCTACAGTCATAAACTGCACTCTTGTCAAAATGTCTTCTGTGGTTACCTTTCGGGAACTGTAATTCCGAGGCATCTTCTTCTTGCTGGTCAGACGGCAATCCTCCGCTCGCCATGATGACACGAATTTGAGAAACTTCCGGTTTTCGGTATATTGAAAACATAAACAACAATCGAAAAGAAAGAAAACATTATACATCTGAATGATATGTTAGAAAATCTGTAAAAGGTACACAATTATAAAATATTGTATACGTACCATATAATATTTTATTTCGAATGAAAGATTGCCCTCAAAAACGTAAGTTTACAAACTCAAGGAACATCGCGTTATATATTTACGTCACGTGACAATCACATGGGGTGCTGTCAAAATGGCAGATAGACAAGAACGCAAACCATTACTGTCTTCGAGTGATGACGATGGGGGTAAAGAATATGATGAATATAGTGTCGGCAAGGCCAAAACTAAGCATGTACGTATTAGAAATTGAGCTGTTAAATATTGAATCGCTGCATTGCCGTACATTTCTTTTATAAATACACCAAAAAATGTTCCCCAATAATAGTCAACCACCAGCAGCAGTATGTTTGTTGTTCGTGAATTTTAGGGGTTTGTTTCTTGTTAGTTGGTGTTAGTTTGTGACGTAACGGTGAGGTCGAACTGATGTCACACAAGAAACGACCTCATTACCAGTGATAGCTAAAGCCTGTTGACATCCATTCTCTTCCCACAGAGGTTACTCCTGTCATATCTTCCTACATAACCTCTGTTCTAATACGACCCTTTCTTGGTGTCAGCGTTCAAGGCTCGTGATTGGAGACAAGCCGATTTAGTTGTGCAATCAGCGACGTTGTTTCAAAAGTGATCATTCGCAAGGCCTCGGTAATTTCCGTATGCTTCGGGAAAACTAGAACCTCTTCCCGAGCGCGATGCGCAAACGTTTCTTCTAGACAGAACTCAGTCATGTAATGGCGTATCAATGGCGTCTCCATCGCCCTCGTTGACAACGGACAAGCTAGCCATTAAACGTCTTGTGTGTAACATCAACACAATTCCCCGGCAGATGGGGGATATTTGTGGCCCCGCATTTGCTTGTGTTAGTCAAATTGAATCTAAGTCGATGTAACACGTGTTCTGATTGGATAGAAAGAAGGGAGATAATTCGTGTTGCGATCTTTTGCCGCTAGGGGATTTTACGAGGACCGGGAAATATGGCCGTATTAGAACAGAGGTTATGTAGGAAGATATGACAGGAGTAACCTCTGTGGGAAGAGAATGGTTGACATCATTTGACAATTGTGTTTTTTAAAGAAGGTGCATGCATTTTCTTAGAAGCGTTACCAGAAAAAGTTAACATGGTGAATATGCACATTTTGGTGCATTGAAAAAGGTCTGCAATACTTCATAAATAAATACCCTTTCTGTCAGCAAAACGTGCAATATAACTCCAACTTAATTTGTTTGTAACATTCAGTGTATTCCAAGTTCAGTTTTAGGTTTCAAGATGTAAGTAAACTGCCTGAAAGATTGCTTATTGTTGCAGTGCTTCAATAAACATACTGCCATGCATAGCATATGGATTTTCAGTTATATTAATGAAACATGGTGTTTGCTTCAAAATGATAAAATTAATCCAGAAAAATAACATATATACTATAAATAATTTGTGCAGGTATATATGAGATTAGGAAAAATCAACATTTGTACAGGTAGCTAAGCTCTCCTGCCAGTAGGTCGAGGTCAGTGTTCATGAAGTGTGCAGCTGACCTTATTAATAGTACATGCAAATATCTCTTCTGATAGAGAGTTTACATTCTTTCCAAAGGACAGTGGCTGACACAGTTACAGCCTCTTGAAGGCCACCAGTTATCAGAGTAACACTTCTGTTATCAGTTACATTTGGTCCTTCAAGATATTTGCCTATTGACCAAGGAAAACAATGGTCATGCAAGGCATATAGGTTTTCTCTTGTCATTTCAGTAAAATAGAAGATCAAATACCAATAGCATTTCTAGTTTTATTGCTTGTATCAACATTGTTCACATCTTGCTAATCCTAATGATAATGTTCTGTTATCTGGTGGAAGCAAGTTAATGCATTAAAGTTGGAATGTATTATTGATAACATTTCTGTCATTTTGCTGTTTCAGTTGCATTAAGCATATCAGTTTCTGCATTATATTCAGTTATGGACAGATTGTGATATTCACTATGTAACGATTGACTTCAGCATGAAACATTCATCAGCTCTAAGTGTCATTATCATGAAATTCTGTACCATCATCTAGTTTTGCCATGGATCATGCATTAAATTTCGATCTCATTATTCCTAAAACAGGATGAAGGATCTAATTTGATGGTACATTTGGGATACAGATTTGTGTAAAAACATGATGCATGATCAGTTATTTCACAGTGATACACAAATTTTCTTTGGGTTCACAAAAATCTCACTGAAAATCAATGGTTACACCCTGAGTCTCAACTGTTATGAGGGCTGTTGGGTAAGACCTGGGTTTGATTCCCCACGTTGGTACAATGTATGAAGCCCATTTCTGGTGTCCCCCACCATGATATGGCTGGAATATTTCTACAAGCGGTGTAAAACCATACTCACTCAACTGTTATGATGATCAAGTGAGCTAGGACATATATCTAAATTTAATGACAAATGATTATTCTATCCTATGAGGGCTAATGTCAGACTGGCAATAGTAGTAATCTCTGCTTGTCAGAAATGGGACTAAATGGATTGTGCCAAAGGACTTGGTGTTATGGTTGGTTTCATGTCATTGCAATACACCAGAAAAAGACTTTGATCACAATGTCAATAGCTGTTTTTCTGTGTTCTTCTTTGAAGGGCATTTTAGAAGTTGAGTTGATGAAGAATAATGACAATTATTATGGATATACAACTTCTTTTATTCTGTGGAGGCGACGTTTCAACACATCACACCATCAAATGGGACAAGACCAAAGCCACAGTAAAGAACCATTCAGACTACAAAATTTGTAAACTTTTGGAAGCAGTACACATCAAGAAGATAGGACCCACCCTCAACAGAGATGAAGGATACTACATTCCCAATGCCTACCATCACTTGATAAAGTAATCAATAATATTTCTTTTGTACATTATCTGTTTCAATTCAACTATGTACATCAACCCCATCCATTGTATAAACATCCACCTGGCTTCCTATCTGTTGTATAAGCTCTAATTCAGTCCTTGTATGTCACCCTACTGGCTTCCTATCAATTTACTCAATCTCTCATACAAACCTTGTACATCAACCTCTTCTATTGTATAAACGACTCATTCATTATCTACTGTAACAACAACTCCTGTATATATTCTCTCAATTTGTTACTCATGTATCACTTGCTTGACAACGACATTAGAACCTATGTCGAAACGTCGTCTCCACAGAATAAAAGAAGTTGTATATCCATAATAATTGTCATTAATGTTTTTCTGTGATCGATCAGAAAAATTGCTGTGTAAATATTTGGTTCCCAGTTCATTTTTTCACAGTTATTTCTCCATGAGAGCTAACTCTTAATTGAAAACACGCTATGTTCAGCACCTATGCAATAGATTTGCTTAGGGAAGATTGTGAAGTCGTTATCAGTCATTATTTCTTGAGGGAATGTATGTACTGTGTTGCAGGGTTTCAACAGCCACTTGGCCTTGGCCATTGCAGCCATCACCTTGGGTTCATCCTTCCAGTTTGGCTACAACACAGGAGTCGTCAATTCTCCAGAACAGGTACAGAGCTTGATTAATAGGGAGATTGTGTGTAAAGTGAAAGGGTGCACTGATTGCACTGAAATACAATAAATATAGCGGGTGGTGGGGTAGCCTAATGGTTAAAGGTCCGAAGACCCGGGTTCTATTCTCCACATGGGTACAGTGTATGAAGCCCATTTCAGGTGTTCCCCACCAGGATATTGCTGGAATATTGCTAAAAGCGGTGTAAAATCATACTCAAAAGAAGTGCATGCCTGAAAAGTGGAGTGTGCAGTACGTGCATCTAAATCTGTAATAAATATTACAGCAAGATTAAAGTTTGTTTTTCCTTTTCAAACAAGAACTTATTCAGAATCAGTTGTTATCTCATTCTGTTTATCCCCAATTTTTGCAGAAAACTTAGAAAAACAAGAAATTAGTTTATTCTGGGTTTAACAGTAAAGAAAGCATTTTGTTTGGGAAATATTAGCAGTTTATGAAAATCTGTATGTTTGTGTTGGCCTTCAACAGACACTGCTCACAATCAAGAAGATGATAATGCCATCCAAATGAATTCTGGTATTGCCTTTTTCAGATTATTCAGGATTTCTACAATGAAACCTACTTTGATCGGAATGGGGAATACATGCAGCCATCACTGAAGACCCTGCTGTGGTCCATCACTGTTGCCATGTATGCAGTCGGTGGCATGATTGGCGGTGTCAGTGCTGGATACTGGGCCAACAGATATGGCAGGTTTGTACATCTGGTTCCCGATCCACGAAGCAGCCGTAGCATTGCGATGTATCGTAACTCTGTACTATATCGTTGGCTTACGAATAGGGTAGTGCTTTGTACGCTTTGTGGATAGGGTCTCATGCCACTTTTCCACAAACATATCTCAGCACCAAGATGATTACAACTTGAGTCTCATTTTTAACCTACGCATTCATCTGTAGTACTCAGTAGTAGTAGAGCTGAGAACTCTTTGTAGAATGGGTCTGTTATTTGTGACAACAAGTTATACTGTCACAGCAGTGAGAATATAAGAACCTGCCAAGATATTTGTGTCAGACGGTTACTTAAGTAATTTGAAGTTGGTTGATCAGAAACCCTTTTGAAAAGGAACAAATTTATATATTTATCCTATCTCAAGTCTTGTACTCTCTCTCTTCAATTCAGCCTGCTGAGTGGAAATGAACTGCAAATAAAAATCCTTGGCCTCACTTGTCCATACACCTGTGCGCTCCATGCTGCCCCCTTATCATGTTATACAGCACCTGGGCAACCTCCTAGGAAGCATGCAGCATGCACCACTACCTGTGACGTGATTATCTTACTTTGATTACTCTCTTTCTTGTCGCACACTGGTGTGGACGTACACTGCAATCTCTCAGAAGTTTTTCTATGTTATTCTTCTACTGCTTCATCATGGGCAAGAATGATAACCCATCTAGGAAGAGAAAGTTTTGCACCCACTGTAAAATGATGTTTTCTGCAGCAGACCCCACACTTTGTGTGTGGATGGTATTGGTTTCTGAAACTGGGATCGGCCTTATTAATTGCATCCTGTCGGCTGTAGACGCGATCATGGCTGCAGTCGAACATGCCAACTCTGATGATCAGGCTTACATCCATTGGTCTATGGCTCTGGTGTTGGATCAGTTTTAGATGGTTCTGGACCAGTTGACCCATTTCTTCGATTACCTGCTCGGTCATCAGACTCTTAGTCACGCGTCCTGGGATGATAGGCTCCGGGTCAAACTGTTCCACCAACCATGGTCATCTGACTTTCTTTTCAATGGCCAGATTCATGGTGTATCTCTTAAGGTCGACTGCGAGACACAGTTTCAGGTGTCCATGGACCTCTTGAAACACCAGAAGACACAGCTTGAGGAGTCTTTGAAGAAGCGGCACACAGCGCAGTTTACTCCCTCCAACCCGGAACTCAGAGATATTTTTCGAGGCAACCAGGGGCAGGAAGCAGGGCTATGGTAGCTTCTCTATGTGCCCCTCTAAACCCGACTCTGGTGCCGGCTTCGGTTCTGGACATCAGTGACTCGCCGAACTCCTGGGACCTTCCACCACCAGTCGTGCTGATCTCGGATACACTGGAAGGCAGGAGATTGGGGCTCTTTGTCCTCAATTGGACTATTCTCAACGACCCGTTCATACTTTCAAAGTTGACTCATGGTTACGAGATGCTGGTCATCTGATCACCACCTCTAACCCTCGTCTCGTCTCACAGGACTTACCCTCCGGATCAGCTGACAGTTCTACGAACCACCATAGAGACTTTAGTCGAGAAGTGCACGATAGAGTCTCTCGGCCCAGCGCCAGTCACTCCAGGATTCTACTCACATCATCGCAAATATCTCCGGTTCATCTTCGAAGGGACCAACTTCCAATTGAAAGTCCTTCCCTTTGGAATTTCTACAGCCCCGTATCTTTTTACTCAGATAACAAAGCCCATTGTAAGCGTTACCTTCACTGTGGGGGGATCACCTTTGAGTCTTACCTCGACGATTGTTATCCAGGCTCAGCAGGATCCAGCTGTTCTCCTGCATCACCTTCAGTTCACCACCAAGCTGCTTCGGCAGTTACGGTGGCTGATA
Organism: Haliotis rubra; assembly: GCF_003918875.1. NCBI lineage: Eukaryota > Metazoa > Mollusca > Gastropoda > Lepetellida > Haliotidae > Haliotis > Haliotis rubra. The sequence continues at coordinate 1,208,291 of NW_025765303.1, forward strand.
AATGTAGGGAAATGGGAGTTAAGACCAACCCAGAGACTGAAATTCATCGGTGCTGTGTTTGACACCTGTCTGGGGATGATTTTTGTGCCCCAAGACAGGTGGCTCAAAGTACAACATTGTCACAGGAGAGAACACTATGTCAGGGTCAGGGGCTACTAGGCCTCCTGACCTTGGCTCAGGCTCTGACTTACAGAGGACAACTTCAGCTTTGGCCATTACAGAGGTTCTTTTGTCCTTGTCTTCCGCAACACTAAAGCTCTCATTCTTCAGCTTCCCGATTTTCTTCAGCCACTCCTCCAATGGTGGCTCAATGAGCGGAACATTTGCACAGGAATTTGTTTGACACTTGTCGAACCAACTCATCATCTGTTCATCTGGTTCTCTCAGAGGCTGGGGTGCACATCTTCTCGATTGTCAAGTGGCTGGGCAGTGGTCATCTGCCGATCAGACTCTCCACATCATCCAGCTAGGATTCACAGCTGTCGTTCTAGCCCTCAACCATTGAGCGAAGGAGCTTCGATCCACCAGGATGATGATTCAATCGGACAACTCAACAGTGGTTTGGTACATAAACCATCTTGGCTCAACGGGCTCGGCGAATCTCCTAAAGTGGGAGTTCCAGTTCTTTCATCTCATCGACTCCCTCGGCATCGTAGTGCGAGCCAGACACATTCCAGGAGTCTCTGATGGAGTGGAAGGTATTCCGGTCGATAGTTTACTCGATCACCAGACCACGGGTAGATCTGTTCGCGACTAGGTTCAATCACCAACTTCCACGGTTTGTGTCCCCCATTCCGGACAACCTAGCGTAGCAATGTCATGGGAAGGCCTCAACGCCTACACGTTTCCTCCGCCGGCCCTTCTTCCAAGGGTAAGCCAGAAACTGTCGACCACCAGGGAGATATCTCTGGTTTTGGTCGCACCTTACTGGCCAGTAAGAAGTTGGATCGTGGATCTACTAAACCTGGCAGAGCCAAACCCAGTACCCCTACCCAACCGGGACGACTTTCTATCAGCCACGTACCTATTATCACCAACTACAACTGGTGTAAAGGTTTCTACGGTTCCAGAGCTCCACTACCTCTTACGCTCGTACAGACTGATGGATCTTTCTTGGGATCTTTCTGTTATCCTTCAGCATCTCGTATCTTGTGACTACAAACCGCTTCTGGAGATGGACTTTAAAATGTTCAAAGTTAGGACTTTTAGTGACGTTTTAAACCTTCTTCTTTGTAGCTTTGGCTACTGCAGCTTATATATCTGAGATCCATGCTCTTGATGTCAGTCGTGTGAAGATTTAGTGGAAGAAGCATGGCAAGGCTTTCATGGGTCTCAAGGGGTCGATGGGGTAGCCTAGTGGTTAAGGCGTTCGCTCGTATGCCAAAGAGGGGTTCGATTCCCCACATAGGCACAATGTGTGAAGCCCATTTCTGGTGTCCCCACAGTGATCTTGCTGGAATATGGCTAAAAGCAGCGTAAAACCATACTCACTCACTCACTCACCCCTGGGTCTCCAGGGCAACCGGATCGAGTCTTTACAATTCCCCCGTTGTCAACCATTCTTGGGCCTGATGATTCTGAGTATTTGTCATTGTGCCCTGTTAGGACACTCCAAATCTTTCTTGATGCCTCTCAAGAGCGTTGCAGGTTACGGAAGCGCTTGTTTATTCCATTGTCAACCGCCTCCAGAGCCAAAGTCTCACGGACTACATGCGCTCTACCATTCTACGGGCATACAGCTCAGCCACCTCTAATCCACATGATTAGACTCAAGCCCGAGCCTCGACCATGGCTCTTCATTGTAACTGTTCTTTGACTTCCATTATGGAAGGCAGTTTTTATCGAACCGACACAGTCTTCTCTTCACACTACCTGCGAGATCTGTCCGTGACTGATGTCTTCTCTTACACAACTTGCAAGACCTCTCCGTGACTGATGTCCATCAATTCGGTTTTCGTGCAGCTGTTATCATCAGCCCATCAACACAGGTGAAGGGACGTGTACCACGCTCAGTTCATTGCTTCCTTGTATTTACTGAAGTCTGAATTTTATGGCTGTCTTTTGTTCTACTTAGACTTCAAGGCAAAAGCTCGTATCCGGATGCAGGGGTGATCACCACTCCCGCCTACGGACCTCTACTCTACGAAGCAATTACGTCAGTGAAGTGGATCCCTACCGAATTTGTTTTGGATTCATTGTGTTCTGCTCTTAAGCTGCTGGACACATCTTTGATGAGTTGTTATAGAAAACGAGAGTCATTTGATGTCGTTCGGAACTGGATGTTTACATAGTGAGCTTTCCAAGTCGTTTTTCCCTTTCATCTATTAGTGATGGTGTCTGCGGAACGATCTCGAAGCAGAGGCGGGCCAGATTAAGGTTGAAAGACTTTAATTTACTGGGGCCTTCTGTAAACTTGGCGAGTTTTACTCATCAAAAGTTGTGTCCTTTCGTTTCGTACAAAGGTTGCGGTTGAATACCACTTCGCTCACGAGCACCCTTCCCCTGGGAATGGTTGTGCTTAGTAGACTATTGGTTTTTGGAGAGCCCATCACAAGCTTAGGAGTTGCAAGTTTCGTAACAGGCCTTCCTTGTGTAACGCTATCTATGGTTGACTTCAGGCTACACAGCGTCAGCTGTTTGCACTGTCCTGATCTACGTAATCTGCGACCTACCGTCTGACAAGTACAAGACGTGAGATAGGATAAGTTTAAAATTTTGGAAATTTGAACTATAAATTGTATATTTGGATAAGATTAAAATTTTGGAAATTTGAACTATAAATTGTATATTTATATACTTATCATATCTCATGCGATGGATGACCGCCCAGCCTCCCCACTACTCCCCAATCGCAAGGATGATTAAGGTAAGATGATCACATGAGCAGGTGGTGGTGTGCGCTGCATGCTTCCCAGGAGGTTGCCCAGGCGTCCTTATGAGGGGGCTGCATGGAGCGCACGGGCGTATGGGCAAGTGAGGCCAAGGATTTTTATTTGCAGTTCGTTTCCACTCAGCAGGTCGAACTGAAGAGTACAAGATGTGAGATGGGATAAGTATCTAAATATACAATTTATAGTTAAAATTTCCAACTTTTATGGATAGACAACTTCTATAGTGCAATAGCTGCAACATTTCGGTGTGGATGATAACACCGTTATCAAGCATATGATACACAACATTATGCACAAGGAGAATATGTACATGAAGGGTATTTGAGTTCATACAATTGAAGAGGTTGATGTACAGTGTGATGACATTACCGAGGGTTGTTGTGATTACAGATATTGGCTATCGGAATAAAGAAGTTGTCTGTCAATAACAACTGTTCCTCTTCCCGGAACATCATGCCAACTTCTAAATGCCAATTGAAGAATTTGCAGAAACCCTTTTGGAAAAACTGTCATATTTTATTACACATCTGTGAATAAAAGTTGGGTAGTCCAGCTTTATGTCAAAGAAAAGCACAAACCAAGTGTGTTACATAAACACAATCAGTCCTTAGATTTTATATGTTTTTCAGTAGGAGAATGATTGCATGTAAAACTGAAGGGCAGTTCTGGAACAGAAAATAGTGTAATTTGTACTAATTTCTATGAGAAGTTTAACTTAATTATGGAAATTGCTATCACCATAGCACTAAGTTCACTTGGTGCAAGTGGACCTATATATAAGGGTATTGGGTGGCCATGTTGTCTTTGGATTTAATGAAGATGAAGAAAAAGTGATAAATGCAGGTATATTTATTTATTTTATTTACACAGTATTTCCATGGAGAAAACAAATTTTTAAACTTATCCTATCCCACGACTAATGCACCTCTCTCTCTCGCCTCGACTCCACGTTGAACTACTGTAAACATTTTTCCATAGGCCTCCTTGTCCATTCACATGTGCATTCTATTCTCCTTATTGGATAGCTTCCTAGTCCCCACTGACTGATTTTGTTTTGATGGTTGTGTGTGAAACTGCATCATCATGAATTTTGGTCAGTCTGTAACATATCAGTTATTTGGATTCCATGCAGGAAAGGGGCTCTGCTGAGGAACAACGTTATTGCAGTTATTGCTGGTGGACTGCTGGGTTTCTCCAAGATGGCCAAGTCCTACGAAATGCTCATCGCGGGTCGAGTTATCTCCGGATTAAATGCAGGTAGAGTGAAACTCACTGATTAAGTCAAGACAGAACCGGCAAATATTCCAACAAATGGAGTCATGAACTCAGATGAGATTTAATTTTTGCCTTATCCTGATTCATGATCTTTTGCTTATCTCCCTTTCCTGTGCGAATGGTAGTGGAACACTTGAATCCTTTGAAGTTCCCAAAGCGGACATAAAAGTGCACTCACCGACGAGTTACCTCCCTTTTGCCCTTTCCTGCGCAAACAGTCATGTGACCAGCCTTACTTGTCACTCTCTCCTGATTTTTCTGCCCATGCACTTGGATCTACTGTGAAATCCAAAGTGTTTTCAGCGGGGAGGTTGGGAGGGCTCAACCTCATGAGTCAGGATAAGTATAAAATATCAATTTGACTCCGGGCAGATGCTCTAACCATTACTCCACTGAGGCGGTCTGGTACGATAAAAGGTACCTGACAGGTACCTGTCTGAGAATGTGTTGTGTTCTCATTGTTCCAGGAAATCAACACTGGCATTGTTCCCATGTACCTGTCTGAGATTGTGTTGTGTTCTCATTGTTTCAGGAATCAACACTGGCATTGTTCCCATGTACCTGTCTGAGATTGTGTTGTGTTCTCATTGTTCCAGGAATCAACACTGGCATTGTTCCCATGTACCTGTCTGAGATTGTGTTGTGTTCTCATTGTTTCAGGATCCCCACCGTGATGTTGCTGGAATATTGCTAAAAGCGGCGTAAAACCAAACTCAGTCAGTCAGTCATTGTTTCAGGAATATACACTGGCATTGTTCCCATTTACCTGTCTGAGAATGTGTTGTCCAGCTGATATTGTTGTGTTCTCATTGTTCCAGGAATCAACACTGGCATTGTTCCCATGTACCTGTCTGAGATTGTTTTGTGTTCTCATTGTTCCAGGAATCAACACTGGCATTGTTCCCATGTACCTGTCTGAGATTGCACCAATATCCTTGCGTGGTCTGGCAGGCACATTCAATCAGTTAGCCATCACAACCGGAGTGTTTGTGTCTCAACTAGTGGGGCTGGAATTCATCCTTGGTTCACAGACATTATGGCCAATATGTCTAGGTGTGATTATTGTTATTCCTCCATTCGATTCATTAATCTAATGCTACAAAATACCTCAGGATTGTAAAGAGCTTTGTAAATTTTTAACCTCACATTGATATACAGCAACCCATGCTTGTCATGAGAAATGACTAACAGGATCGGGTTGTCAGGCTTGTTAACATGGATGACGCATGCCATTGTATCCCAATTGCATAGATCGATGCTCATGCTGTTGATCACTGGATTGTCTGGTCCTGACTTGATTACTTACAGACCACCACCACCAAATAGCTGTAATATTGCTGAGTGCGGCATCTAGCAACAAACCACACAACCAAGTCACTCACATTTGACAACACATAAAACCAACCAGATTTTGAGTAAGAAATGGTCTTATATTTCTTTTCAATGATTGGTTTGTCTGGTCCAGGCTTGATCATTTACAAGTTAACATGGAATAAAGCTAAATCGTTCGTAGCTATATCCTTCAGAAAGAAAATCTATTACTGGTGAAAATAGTGAGAGAGTGTGGTTTTACGACGCTTTTAGCAATATTCCATCAACATCAAGGCAGGGGACACCAGAAATGGGCTTCACACATTGTCCCCATGTGGAGAATCGAACCCGGGCCTTAGACATGCAAAGCAAACACTTTAACCACTAGGCTACCCCACCACCCCGTTACTGGTGAAAATAAGGATAAAACCATGACTGAGAGGACCAAGACTGAGTAGCAGTGAACTTGTTTGTTTCAGCTCTGACCTGCGGACCTGTGGTGTTCCAGCTGTTGACACTGACCTTTTGTCCCGAGAGTCCCCGCTTCTTGATGCTGGCCCGGGAGGATACGGAGGGTGCCAAGGAAGGTCAGTGACATTTTACTCTTAGATCATGTGAGTGAGTGAGTATTGTTTAAGCTGCTTTTAGCAATATTCAGCAATATCACGGCGGGTGACACCAGAAATGGGCTTCACATATTGTGCCCATGTGGGGAATTGAACCTGGGTCTTCAGTGTGACGAGTGAACGCTTTAGCCACTAGGCTGCCCCACCTCCCTCTGAGATCAGGTGTCTCTGTGTGAAGACCTGAGAGCACCTCATTAATCTTTCTTATAAGCCAATCAGCTTCGTGCATCTAAATTTTAGTTTCATGTGAGCAAAACAATTATTTGATTTCTGTATCATAACAACAAATATCATCTGAGAGTTTCCATTGGTAACAAACTGAAGCCGTGCTATTATATTGTTGTGGATATCTGTACATCTTTTGGTTATGCTAGGGTTAAACTATGTTCCCGGCGGCCAGGACAGCCCCGTTTCCCCGAAGAGTAGTGAGCCGTGAGTTTTCTCACGGTCTTTCACAGTATCGGTGATGGGTCATTGGGAAAATGGGCTGCTGAGTCCTGCAAGCTCCAAGGTGCATTACAGTTCGGCCTGCAGTCCACTACAGATGCCAATACATTTCTTCCAGGATTGTCGCGTTCTGATGAGTTCCCTCACGTTTCTCACATTTTAAGTTTTGACACATTTTGCGCGTTCTGTCAAGACTTTCTACAGATGAATTGTGGACACCATCAAGTTTTGGAGCATGTTTGTGCCCACGGTATAAAAATAGCAGCCATTGTATCTTGAGAGACAAATACAGCATGAAATCCTCAAGATGAAGAAGACTTTGTGTTTGTATGTTTGTTGGGGGCATGCATACTAGCATCAACTGCAGAGAGGGAATGCCAGAGAACGCAACGTGCCGTATCTTGCCGGCCTGTAAACCACCACACGCCTGGATGCAACATGATAGAACGGGACAATTCGGCTACCATACAACCTAGCTTGCTGTGAGAACCAGGACAAAACGGGCAGCAAGGGTGAAACAACCGTGACAAAACGGGAAACAAACGTGGCCGAATGTACAAAACCTGAAATGGTCGTGAGATGCTGGGGAATATATATGCCTCCCATCCCACTACGGACCGTCAACAAGTTTTGTTACTGCCTATTACATGCTGTCAAGTTTTGTTGTGTTGCCCATTTTACTACGGCCTACTAGGATTCTCATTAGTACCGTAACTGCCGTGGCAAATGTTTGAGCAGTTTAAAAATCTGGCATCCACGGCAATCATGGACTCTCACGTTTTGCCCATTCAGTCCCCCCATGGTCTCTCATGTCCATCCCGTTTCATCCCGTTTCAGTACCTTTCGGCGAACTGGGGCTGCCATGGCCGCCGGGAACATAATTTAACCCTAGCATTATGATCTATGGCATCTAATCCCAGAAGGCTGTGAGTGAGTATGGATTTATGCCACTTTTAGCAATATTCAAGCAATATCACGGCGGGGACACCAGAAATGGGTTTCACACATTGTACGTATGTGGGGAATCGAACCTGGATCTTCAGCGTGATGAACAAATGCTTTAATCACAAGGCTACCCACCTCCACCATTCCTGGAAGGGTCTACTACTGAGATGTACATTTGTGTTCTGTGACAAGATTGAAATTGCAACAACAACAATTATGAAAAATGTTTTTCCTTTATATTTCTTTTAATTGTGCAGATTGTCACAAAGTATTAGAAATAATTGAATTCTTTTTCATAGAGATCATCCTTGGGGTACATGTATGCATTTTCTGCAGCTGAAAATGTCATGTGACAGTTTTATCAATGTTTTAATAAAAATATTGTCCAAAAAATAAAAATCGCTGGCTCTGGATGGGGGGCATAGATTTCGGGGTTGGATCGCCGGGCTCGGCTCGATCCATAGGCCTCAAGGCTTCTGTTGATCGCTGCCATTGGCTACGGGTCCGGAAGCCTCGGCCACCCCGGAGAGGGAGGGTTCGCACCAAGTCCCTCTCTCAGTACTCGCGGAGGGGCTGTTGAGTATTCCTGGTGTTCCTGTCCCTGCGCACCCTATCCCCCTGAGAGCGGAGGTTCCAGTTCTTCCTGGGCAGCCTACTGCGTCTAGGGACCGGGATCCTGGCATGCGATCGGTGGCCGGAGCGGAGAGCGTCTCGGGCTCTTCCTTCCCCTTGTCGTCTGTGGTTCGGCATTCCACCGGGTCGGGGTTCGGGTCTTCTCTTCGAGAGGATCCAGATTCTGGCTCGGGTTCCGGGGCCGAGTCCATGGAGGTTGGGGAGATTGAGGAGTCCAAGGACGCTTTTCGCTTTTCGTCAGCTTTACGAGAGGTACGTCAGCGCATTGCGCTACTGTTACCCCTAGCCACGGTCCTGACTATCTGCCAGGACTCGTCTGAGTTCCGCCGGACGGGTGAAGCGTTTGCTCCTAGGCAGCCCTCTCAGATTACGCTACGCATGTTGCCCTCCCTGGTTCAGGATGTTGTGGACCCGTTACTAGCTGGCTCTAGACTCCGGTTCAATTTGCCCGAACTTGTGAAGCGGTATCAGCTGGGTGAAGAGTCCGTCATCCTCGTTCCAGTGGTGGACGAATGCGTGTTTACCTATGAGGAGGTTTACAGGAATGCCATGCAATAGATTCGGGTTGTGGTTCATGGGGTGTACCTCTCCTTGATTCAGAGGTCGGCCCTGGAAGCGGAGGCGGGCACGGGTGACGTTTCACCTAATGTTGTCCTCCTTTGTCAATTAACCGAGATTCAGGCCCACCTGACCAGAGACTCTTTACGGTCCGCTGCGTCAACGGTGATGTGCGGAGTCATAGGGATGCGCAAGCTGTGGTTGTCCACCTCATGCTACTCGGCGGCAACCCAGCAGACCTTGCTGGCCCTTCTGTATCAGCTGGGTGCAACGTTTATTCCGGGGGCACAGCAGGTCATTCGGGTGGCTGCTGCTGCAGCTACTTCCTTCAAGAACTCTAAAGCCTTGCTGGAACAACCGCGGGTTTCTCGCTCCCGTCACGAGTTCTTCCTCCGGGGCACAGCTTACGCCCGAGTCTGCCGGCTAGCTTCGGCTGCTGGGCAGGAGTATGAGGAGGAGCCATCCCGCCAAGGGTAGGGGTAAGGAGCAGGCCTCTTCGTCTAGCTCACAGCAGCCTTTTCGCAGTCGCGGGGGTCTGCCCCGACCTCCCATTAAACGTGCAGCCTGTCTCCGTGAGTACGTCCCAGCCAGTTCAACTGCAGGGGACTACTCATGCACTCTTACCACACATCCCAGTGGGAGGTGCCGAAGTGGGAGAAGGCAACACACAACTCTTGGGTGCTCTCCACCGTCCGTGTCGGCCATCTACTGCTGTGACTTCACTGGCATAAAGCGCACTCCGGTGCCGTCCTGTCCGGTAAAGGCAGGTATTGAGCGCAATGAGGTTCAGGCTTTGCTGGACAAGTCCGCAATAGAGTGTGTATCACCGGGTGAGGAACAGGCGGGATTTTACTCCACGTACTTCCTTGTTCCAAAGAAAGACGGCGGGTCCCGTCCCATTCTCAACCTCAAGGGTTTGAATCGCATGTTAGAGACACTTTGCTCGGTGATCCCCTCTGTTCAGCCGAGTGATTGCCTTACGTCGATCGATCTAAAGGATGCGTATCTGCATGTGCCTATTCATCCCAGTACCTCAGGTTCTCTTTCGACGGGATGTGTTATCAGTTCCAGGTGCTCCCCTTCGGCATATCCACTGCCCCCAGGGTGTTCACCAAGCTCATGTTGGTGCCGGCGACTCTCCCGCAGTCGCAAGGAAGGCATTGTCATCCTCACCTAGACGACTGGTTGCTGCGTGCACTAACTCAGCCAGCGAGCCTAGATTCTACTCACACAGTGATAGACATTATAGTTTGACTGGGGTGGATCATAAACCTCAAGAAATCTGACCTGGTACCCACCCAGTATGGTTTCGCCATGCACGGTTCACAACTGTGTCTCTGTCGCCCGACCGGATCACTAGAGTACGGGAGATGGTGTCTTCGTTCCTCTCCCAGCCCCAGGCACCAGCGCAGACTTGGCTCCGTCTGCTGGGTCATATGGCGGTGACTATCTCTGTCGTGTGGCGGGCGCAGTTGAGGATGCGCCCTAAACAGCAAGTGTTGGTGAGGATCTGGAGAAGTGTCTCACAGTCTCCAGGTGGTTGTCTCCTCACCTTCAGTGGTGCACCCATTTCGGGAATCTCTCCTTTGGAAATCTCGACGCCAGCTCTTACAGTTCAAACCGATGCGTCCCTCACGGGTGTTCTGGGCAGTCTGTCGGTGTCCGGACTCTGGTCCGAAGTCGAGGCCAGCCTTCACATCAATGTCTTAGAACTGAGAGCTGTGCAGTTGGTTTTCGAGCGCTTCCAGGAGCATGTTCAGGGCCAGGTGGTTCGTCTACAGTTGGACAACCGTACGGCCATGACGTACATCCTGAAGCAAGGCGGCACGGTGTCCCTAGCGCTCCTTTGGGAGACATGGGAATTTCTCCTCTGGTGCGAAAAGTGCGACTGTCATGTGATTCCTGTTTATCTCCGGGGGCTGGAAAAGATTTTAATTTATTGTACAATATTTTTATTGAAACATTGATACAACTGTCACATGACATTTTCAGCAGCAGAAAATGCATATATGTACCCCAAGGATGATTCTCTTCAAAGAATTGGAAACCTCTACAGGTTTATCTAAATTCTGAAAATCCTTAAATAGTAAATACATTTGTATCCTGTTGAAAATAATTTCTCTAGAGTATTTCTTTGTATGTATTTTTGTTTTACATCATTGTGAGAAATTGCTCCAGGAAAGATAAATTATTGTTTTTTCATCCTTCTGATGTTGTTTTGTTTGTTAATGCTGAAATGTTTCAAAGCCATTGATGTTGTTGTTCACAGCGCTGATGTGGCTGAGGAAGGCAGACGACGTAGAGGATGAAATTGACGAGATGAATTTGGAAAAAGCTGATGAAAAGAAACATTCCGATGTAAGGACGCTCACCCACCCACCCATTCACTCACTCACACACTCACTCAAAGCCAAACTCACCCATCCACTCACTCACTTGTCAAAATAAGGGCAATAACCTTGATCCTGAACATGTTAACTTTATGCTTTGATAAATTAGAGGAATTTCCTTTAGTTCTTTGTTGTTATATTTGGAACAAATACAAATTATCCTTCAAATGACTTAGTTTTAAGTTTTTAGGGATATACTAAAAGTGAACTGGTTATTACTACATTTATTATGTTTATTATATTATATTATGTGTGTCAAATGTATTTTTTCAGTTCAAGATATCACATCTGTTTCTCCACAACGAACTCCGCATCCCACTCATCATCAGCGTTGTCCTACAGCTGACACAACAGTTCTCAGGAATTAACGCTGTAAGGATTTTCACAGAATTTGTACTAACACCACCAATGAAGAACATGGGTTAGAATTGGTGTTCAGCAACCCATGCTTGTCGTAAAAGGCGACTAACTGGATCAGATGGTCAGGCTCGTTGACTTGGTTGACACATGTCATCGTATCCCAATTGTGTAGATCGATGTTTATGCTGTTGATCACTGGATTGTCTGGTCCAGACTTGATTGATTACAGGTTGCCGCCATATAGCTTGAATATTGCTGAATAACAAACAAATAAAACCTCAAAGTTACTTCTCTAATATTTATCAAGAATCGATTGACAATCAGTTATCGATGCCAAAGATATATGTCAATAGCCAGCTCACTCATGACTACTGACCATAGGAAAAATGCCATGCAGTTCACCTGACTATGACCTGATCTACCGTATATTGTTTTTTATCCACAGGTGGTATACTACTCAACGAGTATATATGAATCAGCTCAGCTATCTGAGCAAAACTCCCAGTTTGCTACCCTGGGATCAGCCATAGTGAATGTATTGATGACGTTTGTGTCAGCCCTGATCATCGACAGGGCAGGGAGGCGCATCCTGCTCCTGCTGGGGTTGGGAGGGATGTTTGTCTTCACCGTCGTCCTCACTGTGGCTCTTGTGTTTGAGGTGAGAGACATGAGTGAGTGAGTGAGTTTAGTTTTACACCGCTTTTAGCAATGTTCCAGCAATATCATGATGGAGGACGCCAGAAATGAGCTTCACACATTGTACCCATGTGGAGAATCAAACCCAGGCCTTCGGCATGACGAGTGGACGCTTTAACCACAAGGCCACCCCACCAACCCATGAAAGACATGACGTTTGGGTAGCTTTACAGTGGCAATGGTTTGCTTAATTCTATCTCTATCTTATATATTTGCAAATATGTTTTATGTGAAATATAATTCTGCAGCATCAAAAATTGAAATCAGCACTGAAATGCACTCAGTCACTGTTTTTTTGTTTATGATCTCTGTGGAGTCCCTCATGAAGGTACGCCTGAAAATTCAGGTTAGTATTGGTCTCCAGCAATTCATGTCTGCCACAAGAGGCGACAAACGGCATTAGGTGGTTACACTTTCTGACTTTGTTGACACATGTCATCATTTACGTAGATTGATGCTCATGCTGTTGATCACTGGATTGTCTGGTCCAGACCCGATTATTTACAGACCACCGCCATATATCTTGGATATTGCTGGTGTAGCATAAACAACACACAAAACAAACAAACCCTCACGAAGGCCATTATGTTGTTTTCAGCACCAAGTGTCATGGCTGTCCTACCTGTGTATAGTGGCCGTCATCTGTTACATCATCTTCTTTGCAATCGGACCAGGTAAAGAGTACTGACAGAAATGAATCAGGCGGAATCAATATGTGTTACATTAACCTGCATTGCACACATGCTTCACTAGGTTGGATGGGTCTACCTCCAAAAACATCCATGTTTGATTACACTAGATTGAGTGAGTGAGTGAGTATGGTTTTACACCACTTTTAGGAATATTTCAGCAATATCATGGCAGGGGACACCAGAAATGGGCTTCACACATTGTACCAAGGTGGGGAATCGAACCTGAGTCTTCAGCATGACCAGCCAATGCTTTAACCATTTGGCTACCCCACTGACCCCGATTCCACTAGAAGGCGGAAAGGATTTTGAAAGTGTTTATCAGAATCTGGATGAAGTAACATGTGTTTGGAGAGATAAATCACTGATACATGAAACATTTGTCATATGAATCTGTTTTATACTTTCACTGAATTAACAAAAACTGTCTTTCACTCAAAGATCTAAAAAACTGGTAATGTCAGGACTTTTTGTTAAAGTTTATCAGAATGTGTTAGGGTCGGAAGATCCTTCATGTCATCATGAACAAAATGACTAATGTGAAGGGTAATTATTCTCAGGGTCCATTCCCTGGCTGATCGTGGCAGAGTTGTTCGCCCAGGGTCCAAGGTCAGCGGCTGTCAGTACTGCAGTTCTCGTCAACTGGTCGGCCAACTGTGTCGTGGGTCTGGTATTCCCCACACTGCAGGTAGGCTGGGGTTTCGGGTATAATATTCAACCTCTAAAAATCTTATGTCATTCAATTTTTGGTTGTCTCGATGAAATATTATTTCTACAAATTATTTCTATTAAAGATTGCCATAAGCATAAATAAATAAATAAAACCCTTTGTTAATAACTGAGAATTTTATTACTAGAGTGTCATGACCTTTTCCAATCTGATGTTCACATCTATAATTCTTCTGGCTTTGCAAATGACTTTGTGACTTATTAAGCTGTGCATGCATGGTGTGTTTCTTACTGTAAATTCATCTTCTTCACTGTGCTTGCAGAAATCCATTGGTGTGTATTCATTTGTACCGTTCGCTGTCATGCTGTTGCTGTCCTTCCTGTTCACGATGTTCAAAGTACCGGAGACGAAGGGCAAGACGATTGAGGAGATTACACATTTGTTCAAGGCCAACATAGATGAGCTCCACATCAAGGACGTGGATGTAATGTCACCTGATTTAGACACATCAGGATCAATACAGAGAGAATGATTTGGTCTTTGAAAGGTTTGTTTAATGTGTGTGCTTTCACTGCAGCAATACAAGAATTATACTATGTACAGCAGGCATTTGACAAAAGAAACAGACAGACAGACAGACAGACAGACAATAGTTTATTAACGTCTCACTTCTGTATAAAGCTAAAATATACACACAATTGTACATACCATTCATTTATAAAGGTGTACAGAATCATTCAAAATAGAATTATGAGAGACATAAAAAAAGATACTAACAAGTTTTAACCATATAATATTTCTTTTCTACATTTAAAATTTAATTTTTGTCTTGTTTAAATTCTACTTTTTAACCAATTTAGTATAAAAGGATAGAGCTGCTAATGAATCCTGAATGCCAGCTATGTTTCACTCTGCATTATAGACACCCCTGTATTCTGAATACATCTACTACTTAACACATATCACAAAAGCACGCTTTAGTGTACTTTACAAAGGCAGAACAACGATCACAGAAGAAAACGTATACAAAGTTACAAGGTCATAAATTCAATAAGGGATCTAAATCTGGTTCATATCCATCTTCACAATGTGAGAGGTACAAACAATTTTGTGATCATCAGTTCCAGATCGCAGTGCCAAAGAGAAAAATCTCAACTGAATGCAAATCGGGACTACACATCATCATCCCTGTAAATAATGGCTTTGCCAAAATATATGTAAACTGACAGAATTTCTTGTTTGTTTATATTTATTTTGCAAATACATCCTTGAGACAAACTGACAAAAAATGGTTCTTATTCCAGAATCCCATGTCATATATATGTCTTTGTCTTGATTTTGTCTTGAGCATTTAGCATGATTTCATCATCAGGTAATTTTTTTATTGCATTTTATGTTAGTATTGACCCATCCATTAGTTTTCTGTTCTCATTGTAAATGTGCAAATATTTCTCATGGAGGGGAAACCCACATGTCTGAACATTATGAGTTTAAACAGAATAGTGAGGGATGTATGTGTTTTTTGCCTACGGTCTTTTACCATGAAGCAGAATAAACTTCATTTGAGCTGAGGTAAACTTGTGTTGCCTCATGTGACTTTCACTGACTTATATCATGCAGCTTTTCACATTGTGGCGGAGTATGAGAGATTTTTGTCATGCTCAGATGTCCATTTGCAGCCTGTTTTCTTTGAGGCAGGCTATAAGGGATTTATTGTCCCTCTGTGAAATATATTTCCCTCCCAGGTAAAATCAGGAACCATTCTGACATGGAGGTAAGACCATTGAAATTGTGAGAAATATTAAAGACACCAAAGAGTAAGAGACATGCACAAAAAGCAAGGAATGTTATGTTCAGTGATGCACTGGGCTCTTTTCATTTCCCTGACATACCGTATATTACCGTCTATAAGCCGACCTCACAGATAAGCCGACCCCCAAACTTGACCCTTAAAATCAGTGTCAAAATGGTATGTTTCGTACATAAGCCGATCCCCCTCGATGGCGTCCTAATCCTGGCAAACACAGACCACAGACAACTGGCAGTTGTCAATAATTATAAGTTTGGTCCACATTATTCAAAGAATTCACAATCATATTTCGTCTACTCACGCATCAAAATGAAGTGTAGTTGACAGAAAATGGATAATATATTATTTTTCCTTATCCTGACTCATGCTCTATTTTGTGGAACACTTGTATCTCCCTAATTGAAGCTCCTTCAATGTAAAATCATTAATTAGTACACCACGGAATAAAATGAACATGGCGCATTACAGCTAGGGCATATTAAATGCGGATCAGCAGCAGAATAAAAAACGTAATCTGCAACAGTACAGAATTTTTCATCAACGTAATCCACAGAACAAACATGGCGTCCCGTTAAACAGTAGAAACACGAATCAATATCAATATATAATTGTTGAAGGATACTGCTAAACCTTATAGATGTCTATACGAGGTAACTAACTAAATATAATCCATGTGTGCTGCTAGTTTACAGCAACATAAGGTAATGGGTAGAGGTGGCCTGGTTCAGCTTGTGAAGGGAGGTTTAAATGGCTTTTACATTGATTTTGGGAGATACCCATTCCATGTTGCAAGAAGAAGAATGAGACAACAAAAAGAGCATCCGCACATGTCAACAAACTGGCTTGCTTATTTTACCCCATTCAACAATCATGAGCTGATTACCACGGGCTGCTAGTTTACAGCAACATAGGTAAAAGTTTGTGAGGGTCTTCCATCTCATATAACCTCCGCTAGTGTTCTGATTATTATGTTGATTATATATTTTTACTATACATATATAAATATATTTTAATACTCCTGGTACTTATGTTTGTGATGTGATGATGGCAGTTTATTTCCCCGTTGTTTTTTTATAGTAGGCATTGTTAGTGTTGGATTGTGATCATTAACACATGCTTGTGATATGGTAGGTTTGGCTTATGGCAGAGATTTCTTATAATATGTCAAGGTTTTATTGTTTGTTTCTTGTCTAATGCAATGCTCATCAGTATTGTTGTTCTGTACATGAATCAAACAGACAATTCTGTTAGCAGCTCTTAAGACAGCCATAAGTTGCTGAAGATTGATTTGTGAGAATGTCTAGGATGAAGGAGTGAGTTGAATAATGTGATGTTCAGTTCATTTGTGCTATATCTGTTACCCAAAATCATTTGTGATTTTATTCAAGGTGCCATGACACAACTGAACTAAAATATGTTTCAAAACGGTGTCAAATTCACTCAAGTTCTATGTTTCTGATCATGTATACATCATGGGCCAACTATAGGGAATGACTTGCTCCTTGTGATAATTACTGTTTTAGAAATTGGACTGACATTTGAATGACCTTGTGCAATCAGATCCGTTGCTTATGTATGTATTCTCTTTGTGTAGTCCCAATATGTCATCCAAAATGGCGGGCAAGGCTTTGTGTACAATGAACTACAGATGAGTCTGTCAATGTCAGCAGTCCCTTAAACATTTTTAACTGTCCATGAATACTCGTTGCTACAACTAAATTTATGTGAATGTTGTGGTTGTAAATGTCCTTCAATTATTTATTGTAACAAGTGGCATTATCAGATAATAATCAGGTTTCTAAACTTTTGTTCAGCCCTCAGGTATCTTTTTTATGTATTTGTTTTTGGGGTATTTAGATTAGTGTTGGAGTGAGTGATCAAATGATCGGTCAACCGATCGTCTCGCTTGTGTCAGCGATCATAAATGGGCTCGGGAGACAAATTGATATTCATGAAAAATTATACATCAAATTAAACTTACATATGTTTCTTATTGTTTTGTTTGTTAAATCAAGATATAAACAACCGATGCCTGACTCACTATAATGTAAACAACATGTGTACATTCCTTGACAGGGAGTATCCTTGATCTCGACATTAATCACTACCTGTTTTAATGTTATGATTGTGTCAGACTATTGCCCACTTGAGTTTTGTGGAAGGGCTTATATATATATATAGTTACAATCGATTATTGATGAATTACTGAGCTCCAACAATTTCCGTTGAACAGTTGTTCAATATGTACAAATACAACTTCAATATCCTAAGGCATCTAGAAAAAACCACACTGCCTATGACACTCAAAATCTAAATCACGTAAAATGATACCCAAAGCTGCTCAAAATATATCCAAGTAAAATATAGGTTGTGTAAGGACCATAGTTTTAATTTGTGTATCCATACAGTTGATCCATGGAACAGAAATAGGTTTTACTGCTTGTTGATTATTGTTAGAGTGTGTGTAAAATAATGTTCTTATTTTTCAGGTGTTTTCATGTTTACTGTTAATTTGGTTCCAGTATTCTGTTTAGTCAGCTTTGGTAACTGACCTCATAAACAATTATTGGGAGTAGCATAGGTACATTATTAATGCAGTCAGGAAAGAGTTTCAAAGTTAAACACTTTTTTACAAACAACAAATTGTTTTTACACATAGATATGTTCACATAGTCAAGTTTTGTTCTCTTTTCATTGTCAAATAACGTGTGAATAGTGTTTTCTGTCGAGATTATTTTCATTTGACATTATTTGACATTGTCTTGAGTTAAGATTAACAAACTATGGATGTATCAATTATTTCAAAATATGCATGGTGAGTGTAATACTGTCACTTAATTAACTAATAAATGCATATATTATACCCTTATGAACAAAACAGGAATGACTGCATGCACTGTAATGGCTGCAATGAGTGCTCTCGGGAATGCACTTGGGAATTAAGAAGCATACAGAGTCAGAATGTTTAGAACAACAGAGACATCTATAGATATACAGCTTCTTTATTATTAATATGAGCGATGTTTCAGTGTAGCTGCTAACACTGTTATCAGGCAAGTGGTGATCGCTACCTTATAAGGTTGATAATGGTGTTATGAGCTACACCGAAAAGTCGCTTTTATTAATTATAATGAAGTTGTATAACCATGGATCTCTCCCTGTTGTTCATCACACCAACTTCTAAATGCCACACTCCGCCGTGATGTTGCTGGAATATTGCTAAAAGCGGCGTAAAACCAAACTCAGTCAGTCTAAATGCCACTCAAAGAAGTGAGTATGTTTAGGTTACAGAAGTCTATTGTTGGTGAACAAACCTACACCAATTGTCTGTGAAACTAAATCTGTTTCTTATAACAGTTATTGGGCATTCCTTCAGCTCTGCTGTGAGAAAAAGTCTGTGATATACACAAGGCCTGTGTAGAGGAGTTAGATTATTTTTTTAACAGGTCTAGAAGTTATTCGTTTATGGAGCAAGGTGTTGAATATAGTACAATGAACATGCATCTAATAACTAATGACAATTGTGGCATGAATGATGGATGCCTGGATGGAAAAGTGTTAACTTGCCTGGCTGCAAATGGCTGATCATGAACATTTGTTCACCTGTGTAATCTTAACCATGTCAAACACAGATTTCTCTGAATGCCATCTTGCCATTGTCAAAGATTATTATGTTGGCAACATACATGTTAAAGTGGAATATAATCACAAACTTTTGGTGAAAGATAATTGTCAAATTTTGTCACATGCATTTCATATTGATGTTGCAAATAAAATAGTTTTGTATGGCACTTGTTTATTATTTGCTATTAGCTGACAAGACTGAAAGTCCAGTGAGCTTCTGTGATGGGTCATTTTGTGGTTGCCCCTCAATAACTTTTAACAACGGAACTGCAAGACTTAGGGACCGTTCTAAATTTATGGCTAGGGGTGGGGGTTGGTGGGGTGTGTGATGATGATTTCAAGGGGGGTGGGGTCACCCATTTTGTTCTTGGGAGCTAAGGGGGTCAGCAATTTTGTACACATGTACTGGTGTGTGTGTGTGTGTGTGTGTTCAGCAATTTTGTACATAAAATATGTTTAAAATTATGCTTAGAAATTATGGGAAGGGGAGGGGGGGTCATTGATTTTGTGCATAAATTTTAGGGGGGCTTCATTCACATTGTACATGCTTCTCCATAAAAATCATCACCACCCCCCCCTAGCCCTAAACTATGAACGGTCCCTTATTGAACTGACTTTGGTAAGCCAACTACAGCAAGCTCTCAAGTCAAGATTAAACTACCTCAAATAAAACCAAACTTAATGATAAAAAACTATTTTATAGGAAACTTCTGAGGTAATGTATACACTTGAACTACAATAAAATCCCATTGGTTTCAGGGGCAACATGCAACTTAGAAATTCTTCCTCCATTATGTGGATCAGTTTCATTACAAAATGAATCTGGTATGAAAATGTTCAATTCAAACGACTTTGCCAGGTTTCGTTTGTTGAACTCCTGATAAATATATAATGAAAAGGAGCCCTGAGACTTGATTTTTCAGGCATGTTTCGTAACGACCATGTTTCGTAACGACCATGTTTGTTCATGGTCAAAGGGAAGTAATCATGTTATAACATAAATAAATAATGCTCCATTCGTGACCAACTCGTGTTATTCCGGGACAAGCCGAATAGCGCAGTTACGGAAAGGGGCGAGTGGTAACGAATGTTAATGCTCATGTCTAATGAAAATATCACAACACAATTAATAAGAATTGCAGAAGAGTCCATTGGAAAATCGTCTGTTAAGAAAGCGGCATTCCCGCCAAAGTCCTGGTGGAATGACAGCTGTGAAAAAGCCAATATCGCAAGGAAAAAGGCACATAATAAGGTTCGCCACTCGTCATTGCCATGTGATTTGGCTGATTTTCGTAAGAAACGAACTACGTTCCAACGTATTGTACGGAGTACAAAACGATTGAGCTGGAGGGAATATATTTCTAATATTAATAGATTTACATCATCAACTAGTATCTGGTCCATGGTGAAAACGATCGGTGGAAATAATATTCGTTCACCTATACCGGTAATGGGAGAAGCTGGAGAACTCGTATCAAAAAGCCAGAAAGTAAATGCTCTTGTTAAACAATTTAAATCTGTTAGCAGTTCTGAAAATTATTGTCATGAATTCAGAGAATATAAACAAGTTTTTGAAACAAACTTTTTACCTGAAATGTCTTCTGCCATGTTGGAAAGTAGCTTGGAAATCAATACAGCTATCACTCATGATGAAGTTAAGGCAGCCATATCAAGAACACATAATTCGGCACCAGGTGCGGATGAGTTGTGCTATGAAATGTTTAAGCATATGCCAGATTCTACTCTAGCTGTTATTCGGGAACTGTTGAATTTAAGTTGGTGTTCTGGATCCTTGCCTACAGGACATGGAGACATGCAATAATAGTTCCAGTGCCCAAACCAGGAAAAGATCCATCGCTTCCTGCATCATATAGACCGATTGCTCTCACTTCTAATTTATGTAACATCATGGAGAGAATAGTTACTAATCGCCTGAACTATTATCTTGAACGAAATGAGCTTCTTACCCACATCCAGTCAGGATTCAGAAAGGGGCGTTCCATAGGCGCCCGACTCTGATATTTATAAGCATGACCTTATATATGTCTTATAAGGTCATGATTATAAATATATCAGAGTCGGGCGCCTATGGGGCGTTCATGTATAGATCAGCATGTTCGTCTGGAAACTGAAGCACAGAAGGCTTTATGCAACCAGGAATACATGTTGTGTGTATTCCTTGATATCGAAAAGGCTTATGACATGATTTGGAGAAATCATTGCTTTTAAAATTGTGGAAACTTGGAATTAGAGGCAACATGTTCAATAGGATATGGTCATTTTTGTCCGAAAGAACCATTCAAGTTCACATATATCAAGAACTGTCAGGCATGCATATGATTGAAAATGGTACCCCACAAGGAAGTGTAATACTGTAAACGTATTATATTTCGCGCAGTCAGTTTTATTTAATACATGTATTATGATCAATGACATTTTCGAGGACCTGCCTCTAAACATAAATGCAGCACAGTTTGCTGATGACGGATCGTTTTGGAGACGCTTTGGTAATTTTCAGTTTGTCATAGAATCTATACAAAACTGCTTAAGTAAAGTCATGTACATGGCGTTCAAAATGGGGGTTTAAGATTTCAAAATCAAAATCAGTGGCAATGATGATCGCAAGACGTAAGATCCCTCATGATATCAATTTAATTCTTGGACACCATAAACTGGAAATGGTGTGTATTTTGATCAAAGATTAACATGGTTTCATCACATCACACATTTGTATAACACATGTAACAAGATCATCAATCTATTAAAGTATATTTCAAATACAAAGTGGGGTGCTGATAAGTCAGCTATGTTATTGTTGTACAAGGCCCTTATCTTGTCCAGACTTGACTATGGTTGTCAGGTGTATATGTCGGCGGCTAAATGTCATCTTAATAAGCTTGATAGAATTCAGTCTAAAGCTTTGAGAATATGCACTGGGGCCTATTGTACAACACCAACCTCAGCGCTTCAAGTTGAGTGTTCAGAAATGCCCCTTCACCTTCGAAGACAACAGGTATCTTTGAAATATTTCTTAAAAATGAAAACCAAGAACAAACACCATGCAGTCACTGAGATTGTTAATGACTGTGTAGAATATGTCATGTGTGACTGGACGCATGGCAAATTACCCTTTGGCTTGAATATTCAGAGATTAGCTGATCAACATGGTATTTACAACTGTAACCCAGTTGATCCTTCTGCTCCGCCTGTCACACCTCCGTGGCTTCTGCTGAAGCCTGGATTGAATTCTAAACTCGATTTAATCGTGAATAAGAGAATAGACCAAACATAATAAAAGTGATAACTCAAGACTTTCTGTCTGAAAAGTATTCTAATTTCACACATATATACACTGATGCATCGAAAGAACCATCCAATGATCGTACTGCTGGGGCTTTTTGGATACCCAATTTATCGATCGCTAAGGTGTTCAGATTCCCTGATTATCTTTCTGTTTTTGCAGCTGAACTTTTGTCCATTTTGCAAGCATTGAGATGGGTAGATGAACATGACCGTGAAGCAATTATCTTTACAGATTCCATGGCAGCAATCAAAGCTATAGAAACTGGTGCAAATGGATCTAGAGATGACATTGTTCATGAGATATTAAAGTTGGATACATCTTTAAACATGAAGTACATTGCATGCGACACTGTGTGGGTCCCATGGGAATGAGATTGCAGATAATTTGGCCAAATCCGGGTTACAGTTTCCTGAAGTTGATTTATTTAAATTTCAACCAATCCCTAAAGATTTTGAAAATGTTTTATCGAAATCTGTGACAAGACGTTGCCAACAGTTGTGGGATACAGGTACTACCGCCGACATATGTACAAACTTAAACCATCACTAAAATCTGGTCATAAAATTCGTCGTCGTAATAAGCGTGATGAGGTTATTCTTTCACGTCTCAGACTTGGACACTGTGGGCTAAATACTTACTGGAGTATTATAGATAAGACGGTCTCTTCTAAATGTGGCCATTGCAATTTGGAGACGCCTGAAAAGATCGAACATTATCTAAGTACATGCCCTGGGCATAACAACATAAGACATAATCTCAGAAGTGCTGTACTTGAGGTTGATGATGTATATTCATTAGAAACAGTTTTGGGCCCCAATATCATGTATGGGTCTGTGCAACGGGCAGTTTTAGATTTTGTCTCGTCATCTGGAAAATATGATGTAATCTAGACAGGCTCTCGAATGGCTTAGACAGATTTAGTTCTGTGGTTTTAAATCATTTTAACACTCTGTCATCTGAACCTACTGCTTTTTTAATGAATGAGTATTTCATGTTTCAGAAATGGAAGTGATTACTTAAGGTTTTTAATCCGTAACACAAAGCAGAGGTTATTCGACATACGTATACATCTATCCAAATTAATAGTGTTGTCGTTTCTTTTATCTTAACTAAACGATTTCTTTTGGAGATGAAATTACCTATGATTGTTTATTAAATCAAGTCAATGTGTTGGGCGCAAATAGGCCTCTTATTGGCCCACGTCGCCCTAAAACTATAAAACCAACCAACCAATCATGATAATATGATGTTCCCAATCTTGTTTGTTCGTGGTCAAAGGGAAGTAATAAAACAGGTAAGTGTTTCAACAGGAGTTAGCTCCCTTGATTTAAGTCGCCACAGTGTCTTGGCGTGTGACCATAATCACACGCCTCCTCAAATCCAACGAGTCTTGGAGATGTAACAGGATTGTTGCGAATAATAGATATAATCAGATGAGCGAGGAAATCATTACACAGTTTTAACTCCATTTAGGACATGATTCGTTTATTGGCACATGCCATATGTGAAGTTCCGAACGAGACACTTTGGGAAGTTTCACTCCCGTAATAGGATCATTATCTCCCTTTGACCATAAACATTCCAACGTGTTACTTTCTTGCGGGTATTGCGATAGCACATCGAACGGGTTTATCGCTGTGAGAACCTTCATAAGCTCAAACCTACCAGTCATGGTCCTTTTATTAGAAGGAAATGAATGACATACACATCCATGCAGTAGGATGGTAGATCAGGGACCATATAATGATATTAATGACATACTTCATTTATTCAAAAATAAACAATCTATTTGGCAAATGTGATTTACGATACCCAATTGAGATGAACACAAGCGAGGACATAACTCAATGACCCCAAAAGTTATCTTTATCTCTGTATTGCAATTTGCCCATCATGTGCACAAGTGTAGAGTGTTTGTCATCGAGATTGGATTGTTGATTTCATCAGAATTGTCTTGTGACATAAAGTCGAAATGTGTCACACAAGAAATGACCTCATACTATAGTCCGTTTAGCTCAAAAGCGGACCAATGAACTGCTATCTAACTTGAAATCTAATACAGTGGACTCTGTCAATACCGGCCTCTGTAAACACCGACACTCTGTCTACATCGGCACAAAGTTTCAGTCCCGGCAGAAATGCACGTTATTATCATTTAGAAACTTCTGTAAACATCGGCATCTGTCTATTCAGGATATCGGCATTGTTTTTCAGTCCCAACGAACAAGTTGTTATGAAAACGAATCTGTAAAAACCGGCACATGAAAGACGGCGTAACCCTTTGATGCAATTAGGTCCAAATGATGTAACAACACAATTCGCTGTGACTCTCGAGATTATTCAGAAACGGGAAGTGTTAATCAGTATCTTGTTAATCAGTGAGTGGTACGTAACACTTACCCTGAGTAATTAATACATGTAGTGGGCAGTTTGACTGTATAAACAAGCAAGTGTTTACATTTTGTTGATTCGCTGGTATTAACTCCCGAGAATATTCAGAAACGGGAAGTGTCAATCAGTTTCTTGTTAATTAGTGAGTGGCACGTGTCACTTACATAGAGGCGAATCGTTTGATGGCGGGTATCGTTCGAAAGCTCTGAACATCAACAATATCACTGTACTCTTGCCGAAGGTATTTTCAATAACATTGCGAAAAATAGTTTATAATTTTAATTCTGCCGATAATATATGATCAGTTGAAATTTAATAAGAGATTTCAGACATTTTTATTTGATTTAAACAACATGAATGTGCATTCAGACACTGCCTTGTTTCTTATTCAAACATCTTGTTAATGCTAAAGTGACAGTACGACAGCGAACTTCCGTGTGCGCAGGCGTCATAAGCGAACCTAGCTAAACCGGCACTCTGTCAAAACCGGCATTTTTATTTGGTCCCGACTGATGCCGGTATTGACAGAGTACACTGTACACATAAAATACTCAATGAAACGCTGATCATAATCAAAACATCATACCCACTCTGTGAGGTTTTTGCAGAATTTTTGTCCTACAAATAAAAAAGTTGAAGGTGCATTTTTCTTTGAAGGCTAACAAAATCACTGGTTTAAAGGATATGATTTTTCAAACATATTTGTGTCAGATGGATTAATAGACACTTCTTTGAGTGTCATTTAGAAGTTGGTGTTTTCAACAACGAGCAGACAGTGACTCTTCGTGGATTATAGAAAATTCATTTGTTAATTCATACATTCCAGTCACTCTTGGTTGAAATTTTAAATATTTTTGTCGCTTGTTTTTTTTATCATGAATATGACACACATACAAGAGTGATCTTTGTATTCACAAATTTCTTGCTGTTTAAAATTTCAGCACAACTTGATATTATGAGAAAGTTTAAACATCGTGAATGTGTGCATTTTGGTGCACTGAAAGAGGTCAGTTCATAAATAAATACTCTTTTTGTCAGCAAAATGTGCAAGATAACTCCAACATATTTTGTTTTAAAACTTTCAGTGTATTCCAAGTTCAGTTTTAGGTTTCAAGATGTAAGTGAACGACCTGAAAGATTCAATAAACAAAACAAACTGACATGCATAGCATATGTATTTTGAGTTATATTGATGAAACATGGTGTTTGCTTCAAAATGATAAAATTAATCCAGAAAAATAATATATGTCATACAAATAATGTTTTACAAGTATATATGAGAATAGGAAAAAACAACATTTGTACAGAAAGCTAAGCTCTCCTGCCAGTGGGTCGATGTCAGTGTTCATGAAGTGTGCAGCTTTCCTCATTGGTAATGCTTGTACCCGGTACATGCAATTATCTTTTCTGATAGGGAATTTACATTCTTTCCAGTGACTGACACTGTGAGTTACAGCTTTTTGAAGGCCACCAGTTCTCAATGCATTAGAGAAACACTACTGTTATCAGTAAAATTTGGTCCATCAAGACTTTTTCCTATTGACCAAAGAAAACAATGGTCATGAAAGGCATCTGACTATGATATGATCCAGCTATTCTCTTGTTATTTCACTTTGTAGATCAAGTTCTGATAGCATTTCTAATTTTACTGCTTATTTCAACATTGTTCACACCTTAGTGATAACATTCTGTTATATGGTTATCATCATGTAGAGGCCAGTTAGTGCATTAGTGGGAATGTATTATTGATATTTGTTTTTCTTTTTGTTTTGTTTTTCAGTTGTATTAAGCATAGCATTTTCAACATTATATTCAGTTATGGTCTGATTGTGATATTCATTATGTAACAATTCACTTCAGCATGAAACATTCATCAGCGCTGAGTATCATTATCATGAAATGCTGTACCATCATCTAGTTTTGCCATAGATCATGCATTAAATTTCGATCTCATTATTCCGTAAACAGGTTGAAGGAACTAAGTTGATGGTACATTTGGGATACAGATTTGTGTAAAATATGTGATGCATGATCAGTTATTTCACAGTGATACACAAATTTGTTTTGGGTTTACAGTGATGTCTCTGTGTGTACCCAGTGCATATAACATGTGTCCACTCTTATAATACCCCAAAGCTCACAGGGTTTTACATAGCTCTTCGAAACTGGGAGTCCTGGGGACTCAGGGCGTATTATTTTGAGAGTCCATTTCCAAAATTGGGGGTCCATCAATTTGCATTAAATCAATGATAATGAATGCTTCCCATTTGATAATGATTATGTTAAGATATGTGTTACTTTCAATGTCATTAGAATAATGATTGTAAATAGAATGTTTATATTTTAATACAGGATATCACTGCAAACTGCAGGATTTTAGTTTGGGGGTACTTCACCAAATTTCTGTGTCCAATATGCAGGAATATTCCCGTAAAACCCTGAGCTCATATAAGGCCACATAAAATAAATTTCTTGTTTCTCATCATTTTTCTTTTTTTTAAATTGGTAAGTAGGGCAGATTTTATTTTTATTTTTTAATATTTCTTTACAACGTTAGTAAACAATTTGGAAGCTGTGATGGAAGTCTGCCGGTGTAGCAGGCCCATTTCTTCCCCGGTCTAAACTTTCCCCGGGGAGAATCTGGCCTAGGCCAAACTTTCCCCGGGGAAGTTTTGTCCTAGGATATTCTTACCCCGGAGAAAGTTTGGGCTAGGCTAAAGTTCCCCTAGGCCAAAGTTTCCCCCCTGTGTAAGCTAGGATATTTTGGTCTGTTTACTATGAAAAGGGGGGAGATTCTGGCCTAGCTAGGCCACTTCTTCCCCACCCTTGTTCTTTTATCAAAAGGGAGAGAACAAGTTCTCACAAACATCAAACCGACAGAAGTTTTTACTTAAATTTTGGTACACATTTTTGCCAAATAGTCCATTCTTGCCTCTGACTTGGGTGTTGTGATTTGAATGCATACATGTTTGAACTGCATATATCTCTAAATCCGTCCTGCTCCTGTTGTCATTCCTATGAAGACACATTGCATTACTTCTTCATCTGTCCAAATCATGTCACCATAAGATGTAAACATTCAATTTCACATTTGATGGGTAAATAAGATGTAATATACACAGGTTGCTTGCTCTCTTATCATGCTGTTTATAATCTAATATTTGTTGTATTTATGTATAAATGTAATGGAACATTATTCATATAAGCTTGTATACTAATCGATAATCACTTTTGGTGAATGAAATGTGTTTCATATATCCATGGGCCAAGTCTTTGTCAAAGTCAAACCTTGCCTTTTGAATTTAGAATACGGCACTATAGTGGAATGATAGATGATACAGCATTTGATATAGATATTGCGTTGGGTTGTTGTTGTTGTTGTGTTGATATTTACGGGTGGGTGTGCACTCAAGTGAACGGCTGGTTCATTTGCAGATGCCCTCACGACTCATTGTGAGTGTATATATAGAGATGTTGGGTTTTGTAAATACATGCTCATTTTTTGTGTATAACATTTTGCAATCAACAGACATCATAACATGTCATGTGTTCAAGTATCACACCTTCCTGTCTGTGTAATTACATAATGTGACAGAGACCGAACTCGGGCCATAAATCAATGCATTTTGTTTATGGTGTATAGCCTGATTGGTGTTAAGTTCAGATTGCATGTGGTCAGTGATCTCAGTTGTGTATTGAATATTGTCATTAGCAGACAGGCAGGCAGACACACAGGTGTCAATAAAACAAGACATTGAGTTTTGTCTGTGACAACGACATATCTATATCACAGTTAGAAATTCTGTCAACGCTAAATAATGACATTGCTTTTAAGTATCGAACTGAAAAAGTGACTCGGTAAGAAGAATGTGTGGTGAAATAGACAAATGAAATTATATAAACAGTTTATTTACTGTCATAACATATAAAAGCTCGCTACTGTGAGATATCAACAAAACATTATGAAAATAGCTCACACCAAAGCCTTCACCGAGTATTCACCGGACAGCCCGCCTTCCAAGTTCTTGTGAACCTATTTCACTGCACGCGTGCTATGAGCAGCCCAGCTGTTGAAACCAGTTTTCCCCGAAAGTCGGGGAAAATTAGTGAATCGCTTGAACTCCGATTTCGCGCGGTTTTTTTCATCGCGTTATTTTTCAACTTTATAAGTTGAATTTGCATTTTTGATGATTTGTTTCGGTAAGTCCATACCGAAAGGTATCAGAATCTGCAAAGTTTTGTTTTACGTTGCATGTCATCAACATGAATATCTTATCAATGTGTTCACATGAATAGCTGTCTTGTTTTCGTTTCTGACTTTTTTGAGATGAGCATAAACATGAAAACAAGGTTGGGGAAGAAATAGCCTAGCTAGGCCAGAATCTCCCCCTTTTGATCTAAGAACAAGGGTGGGAAAGAAGTAGCCTTTAAAGTTGATTGAAGGGTGGGGAAAATTTGGCCATGGTCAAACTTTCCATGGGGAAGATTAAGCCTTATTAAAGGGAGGAAAGTTTGGAATAGGCCAAAGTTTCCTCGGGGAAGGTTTAGCCAGGGAGACAGTTTGGCCTGTTACCGACTTTATCCAGGCAAAGTTACCAGTTAAAAAAAATAAAATAAAATTCAAGGTCGGACCAAATTTTAGGGTCGGGCGGTAATGAGAAATTATTTTATGGAATGTAGGAAAGAAGGTCACTGGAAAAAATGTCACAGGAAAAAGAGTCACAATACAATAACATATATACTTGTAATATAATATATACTAGGGGATTGTAAAATGTCTCAATTGTTATAACAACTTAATGAGGTCATGTGGCCTAATACACCATGGACCTGTTTATGTTAGATTGAGATCCCAAACACTGAAACT
Source organism: Haliotis rubra (assembly GCF_003918875.1). NCBI lineage: Eukaryota > Metazoa > Mollusca > Gastropoda > Lepetellida > Haliotidae > Haliotis > Haliotis rubra. The sequence goes on from NW_025765303.1 coordinate 1,237,778, forward strand.
AAATATGCCGGCCTTAAACAAAAATCTCACTGAAAATCAAATGGTTACACCCTGAGTCTCAACTGTTATGATGATCAAGTGAGCTAGGACATATGTCTAATTTATAGTGGTGTAACGATTCATCGATAGTATCAAGGTTTGCATCGTCAACTACGCGATACGAGTGCATCGATACAAATGATATTTAGGCAATATATCAGGATATTTATGTCGCGGGGGTCCATGATACATCGATGTATCGCCACAAGAGATGATATATCTCGATACTACTTGCATAATTTACTAAGAAAACTAAAATAGGAATTTGTTTGTGTCTGTTATCTTTGTTACATGAACAAAGGAGTTTGGGTATAAGTGAAAGAGTGTGAACATTTTTCAAACTCTGTGAACTGTAGAATATTCATCTTGTTTTAGTTGTCTGACAAATAACACCATTTATTAACAACTATGAATGATGACAAAGCTTTTTTTAAGAAAGAGAACAAAATAAGATAAAAATTAGAAAGCAGACTTAAGAGGGGCTTTTTTCAGTGATTTTGAATTCTGATATAAATTACATTGAATTGTTTGTGAAAGCATTGGTGTGGAAATATAACTTCTCAAAGGAAACTTCAATTTCAGATTTACTTATAGCAGATCAAGGTATACTGAATATGTTTGATTGTACTTTCTTAACCATTCAATGCTGAAATTTTATCAGATTAACAGCTTCTGAAGTGTGTGTGAATGTACCGGGTAACACAAGTTTTGCTGTATAACAAATAAGTTTTGGTCATTTTATCTATCATACCTGTTCTGTTATTAGAAATTGTAAAGTATCGGGATACGTATCGTATCGCCACCATTGTATCGTGATGATAATTGTCTCGCAGGTTCCTTGCCAATACTTTCATGATATATCGTCTCGCCTCATTAAACTGGTATTGGGATATATCGTCTCGCCACTTAGGCCACGATACACAGCTCTACTAATTTATTGACAAATGATTATTCTATCCTATGAGGGCTAATGTTAGATTGGGAGTAGTAGTAATCTCTGCTTGTCAGAAACAGGACTAAATGAATTGTGCCAAAAGACTTGCCTTTGTGGCCGATTTCATGTAATTGCACTACACTGGAATGGGACTTTGATCACAATGTAGCTGTTTTTTCTCTGAGCAAGCCTGTGAAGATCCAGGTTAGAATTGATCTTCAGTAACCCATGCTTGTCGTAAGAGGCGACTAACAGGATCAGGTGGTCAGGCTCGCCGACTGGGTTGACACATGTCATCGTATCCCAATTGCATAGATGGATGTTCATGCTGTTGATCCCAGGATCAGGATTGTCTGGTCCAGACTCGATTATTTACAGACCACTGCCATATAGCTGGAATATTGCTGAGTGTGGCGTAAAACTAAACTCATTCACTCCCTCTGATTGAGCAGACCCGTGAAGATAGGGGTTATAATTGGTCTTCAGCAATCAATGCTTGTTGTAAGAATTAACTAACAGAATTGGGTGGTCAGGCTCGCTGACTTGGTTGACACATGTTGTCATATCCCAAATGCGATGATCAATGCTCATAATGTTGATCACTGGATTTTCTGTTCCAGACTTGATTATTTACAGACCGTCACCACATATTGCTGAGTGTAGTGTTAAGCAACAAATCAATCAAATACAATACAATATGATTGAGCAGAAAGTTGCTGTCTGAATAGTTGGTTCCCAGTTTAATTTTTACAGTTATTTCTCCATGTAAGTAAGCTCTTAATTGTAAACGCACTTTGTTAAGCACTTATGTAATAGATTTGCTCAGGGAAGATTGTGAAGTCTTTATCAGTCATTATTTCTTGAGGGAATGTATGTACTGTGTTGCAGGGTTTCAACAGCCACCTGGCCTTGGCCATCGCAGCCATCACCTTGGGTTCATCCTTCCAGTTTGGCTACAACCTAGGAGTAGTCAACTCTCCAGAACTGGTACAGAGCTTGGTCATGAGGGAGACTGTGTGTAAAGTGAAAGGGTGCACTGAAATACAATGAATGCATGAAACAGGAACATATTGTTTGTTTCTAAAATTTAGAAATAATTACAACACATTTTAAAAAAGAAGTGCATGTGGTGTGTGGTGGTGAGCAGTCTGTGCATCTAGATCTGTGATAAATATTACCGCCAGATTAAAATTTGTTTTTGTTTTTCCGATTCAAACAAGAACTTATTCAGTTGTTAACGTCTCGTTCTGTTTGTCCCCAAATTTTGCAGAAACTTGGAAAAACAAGAAATTACAAGAAATTTATTCTGGTCTTAACAGTAAAGAAAGCATTTTGTTCAGGAAATATTAGTAATTTGTGTAGATATGTAAGTTTGTGTTGGCCTTCAATAGACAATGCTCACATAATGTTTCTGTATGAAGATGATGATGCCATTCAAACAAATTCTAGTATTGCTTTTCTCAGATTATAAAGGATTTCTACAATGAAACCTACTTTAATCGGCATGGGGAATACATGCAGCCATCACTGAAGACCCTGCTGTGGTCCATCACTGTTGCCATATATGCAGTCGGTGGCATGATTGGCGGTGTCAGTGCTGGATATTTGGCCAACAGATATGGCAGGTTTGTTCATCTGGCCACCTTTCCACAAACGTATCTCAGCACTAAGATGATTATAACTTGAGTCCCATTTTTAACCTACACTTGCATTTTGGGTAACGAATACGAATAATTATTCACGAATACAATATTGTAGTTAAGTGATTGATGCACTTTATAGAACGCCCATGTTGACAGTTTTGATTTGTCACAGCCATTACCAGTGATCTCATGGCACTCAAATTTGGTATGTAATAGTTAAAATCGACAGTACCATGTGCAGTCTTGGCAAACTAACATGACTTGCACTACTGCAATGCTAGTACATGCTCCATTCTTGCATATCTCCCTTTGGAAAGGACATAAGGGTTCAAGTAAAACATGCTCCCTTAAAAAAATCGTGAATATTCGTTAATATATAAAGAGCATACCATGAGATAGGATAAGTATGTTTATAAATATACAATTTATAGTTAAAATTTCCAATTTGTTTATTTCATTTACACAGTATTTCCATGGAGAAAACAAAAAAGGTTCTGTTTTGATGGTTGTGTAAAACTGCATCTCATGTATTTCGCTCAGTAACACGTCAGTTGTTTGGATTCCATGCAGGAAAGGGGCTCTGCTGAGGAACAACGTTACTGCAGTGATAGCTGGTGGACTGCTGGGTTTCTCCAAGATGGCCAAGTCCTACGAAATGCTCATTGTGGGTCGAGTTATCTCCGGAATAAATTCAGGTAGAGTGGAACTGACTGATTAATTCAAGACAGAACCGATAAATATTCCAACAAACGGAGTCATGAACTCACTTGAGATTTATATGGTCAGCTTTGTCAGTCAGTTGATGGTATTAACCCACGAAGATCTTGGGAATTGATCTTCAACAGCCCATGCTTGTCATAAGAGGCAACAACTGAGTTTGGGAGCTCAGCCTCACCGACTTGTCTGAAATGTTTCATCGCATCCCAACTGTGTACATCAATGGTCATTATGTCAATCAATGGATTGTCTTGCCCAAACTTGATTATTTACAAATTGAAATCAGCTTGAATATTGCTGAGTGTGACATTAAACAACAAACAAACTAACAACAAGGTATTAAACAGAACTTTGTTTAAGGACAAGCTACGATAGAAGCCCATATTGACCAGTAACATTGCTTCACTTTAAAAGATTTTTATCACATATTTTGAATAGCTTCTGCCCCATAATATACAAATGTGTATGTGGCTGAGGTTCAATTGTCTTGCTGATAACATGTTTTGTTCTCATAATTGTAGAAATACAGGTACCTGTCTGAGATTGTTTTGTGTTCTCATTGTTCCAGGAATCAATACTGGCATTGTTCCCATGTACCTGTCTGAGATTGTGTTGTGTTCTTATTGTTCCAGGAATCAACACTGGCATTGTTCCCATGTACCTGTCTGAGATTGTGTTGTGTTCTTATTGTTCCAGGAATCAACACTGGCATTGTTCCCATGTACCTGTCTGAGAATGTGTTGTGTTCTCATTGTTCCAGGAATCAACACTGGCATTGTTCCCATGTACCTGTCTGAGATTGTGTTGTGTTCTCATTGTTCCAGGAATCAATACTGGCATTGTTCCCATGTACCTGTCTGAGATTGTGTTGTGTTCTTATTGTTCCAGGAATCAACACTGGCATTGTTCCCATGTACCTGTCTGAGATTGTGTTGTGTTCTTATTGTTCCAGGAATCAACACTGGCATTGTTCCCATGTACCTGTCTGAGAATGTGTTGTGTTCTCATTGTTCCAGGAATCAACACTGGCATTGTTCCCATGTACCTGTCTGAGAATGTGTTGTGTTCTCATTGTTCCAGGAATCAACACTGGCATTGTTCCCATGTACCTGTCTGAGAATGTGTTGTGTTCTTATTGTTCCAGGAATCAACACTGGCATTGTTCCCATGTACCTGTCTGAGATTGCACCAATATCCCAGCGTGGGCTGGCAGGCACATTCAATCAGTTGGCACTCACAATCGGAGTGTTTGTGTCTCAACTACTGGGGATGGAATTCATCCTTGGTTCACGATCATTATGGCCAATATGTCTAGGTGTGATTATTGTGATTCCTCCATTCGATTCATTAATCTAATGCTAAAAAACATCTCCCTGCTCAAATATCTTCATAAATGTTTGTGCTTGATTTTGTTATGGTAAAATTGATATGATATACTGGATTACAAAGAGCTGTGTAAAATTTGAAACCTCACATTTTTTAACTTATCCTATCTCACAGATTGTACTCTGATCGACAGTTGAGTGGGAACAAGCTGTAAAAGTTTCTGGCCTCTCTTGAACCTCTCGCCCAAACACGCCCCACTGCTCCCGTTTCCGGACAGCCTGGTGGCCCCAAAGAAGCCTTCAGCATGCTCTCCGGTTGATCATGTGACTCCTTTATCTTGTCATTCTCTTTCTTGTCGCATTAGGGTGCTGACGTGCTGTAAACTGTGGCATATAATCTGACTTAAATAACCATAACGGTTGGAGAATAGAAGAGGAAGATCAGGTGCAGCCTATGCGCCAAGTTAGACGACGACAGCTTTGCTAACTCTATAGAAGAATCAGGCTCTACTTCAGCTAAGATCAGAGATTGAAGAAAGAAAGAATTTGAGACGACTATTTCATGCTGACAGGGACTCCAGGCACAAGAATTTGGCCCTTCTTCATCTAAGAAATCCAAGAGGTCCGTGAAGAAGGCACATAGAACGACCACACATATATCAGATCAGACAACTTCTTGATACGCCATCAAATTATTATTGAGTGTGAATTTGTATGCATCGTTCATATCGCCGATCCCCTGAACAGGCACAATGCGGCAGACCCACATTCATTGGTATTACAAGATGCGGCAAACCCACATTCGGTGAACTGGCAAAATGCGGTGGTTCCTCACAATTCACGATCCCCTTGAATTCGGCAAGACATCAGACATCGGAGAACTTGATATAACTTTTACATCCTTTGGACGCATACCAACGGATTGCCGATCCTTTGACCTCCAGTTTCATTGTGGGTACTGCAACTACATACCTTTCCAAATCAGAGCCGTCAAGTCCTACCTCTGTCTGTGCCTTAGGGTAGCATTGATCTTGTAGATACGACGCACATGCAAGCATGGATGGCAGACCAGGTTCAACAGTAAGTTACCCAGATTCGTGTCACCAATTTCGGACACACTATTGTGGGGGCAAGACGCTCTAGTGATTGCATGTGAGAATCTAATGCTTTCGTGTTCCCACCACCGGCGCTTCTAACACAAGTACTACAGAAGTTATGATCCACCAAGAAGATAACACAGCCTTTGGTCGTGCCTTATTGGCCAATCTGATGAGTTTTGCCGGTCCATACCCAGTGGCTCTACCCGGCCGAGACGATGTATTGGTCCATCCTCAAGGTGTCTACCCTTGCCAACTATTTAGCAGCCATCAACACGGTGATAGCTACGGCAACTGGCAACAAGATTTCCACTGTGCCTGAACTCCAATCCCTTCTGTACTCATAGAAGTTATCTGACCAATTGGAGAAGTTCAGACCTCCAGTCTGGGAACTCTCCATCGTCTTTAAACACCTCTTCTCCAACCAATATAACCTCAAGAAGTGAAGAACTTTGAGCGCATCACATTTGAGACCTTCTTCCTGGTAGCTCTTGCTACTGCTGCACGTATGCTGGAACTCCATGCTCTGGATGTCAATCGAGAATGTTTCGAGAGGAAGAGGCATGAGTTTTTCTGGGTCCCCAAAAGGACTTCATAGCAAAGAACCAACTGCCAGGGCAGCCTGATAGACTATTCACTCTACTGCCATTGTCCACCATGCTCAGGCCTGACAACACCAAAGATCTTGCGCTCTGTCCTGTCAGAGCTCTGAAGATTTACATAGCTCCCTTGCAAGACTGTCGCAGGTTGCGCAAGCGCCTGTTTATCCCGCTCTCAACACCCTCATCAGCAGAAGTCTCTTGTTCCACACTTGCCTTCTGGATGCGTCTAGGCCATGCTGCCAGCCTACACTTTCGCCGGTTTTCCCCCTGAAGCTGCATAGATCCCTCAAGAGACTCGGGCCTTAGCATCAACAATGGCACTTCACAGTAACTGTTCGCTGACATCTATTATGGAGGGATGTTTTTTGAGAGAGACGGTCTTTACTATCCACTACCTGCACAACCTCTCAGTGACAGACGTAGGAGGACACCATCAGTTTGGTCCTCTGGTACTGGCGCCGCAGCTGTCCTTGGCCCGACCATGCAGATAGTGACATCCTCAATCCTCAAAATCGGTGTTACCTTGTATAAAGTGAATCAAGATGTATGTAACTCCAGTTTCATCTTCGTTCTTCTTTCCTTTGGCATTAGATCTACCTCACCTTGTTCTATGCTGGGGCATTGCAGTTACAGTCAGCTGCGTGACTTCGTCATAGACTGAGAGGCCAGTCTTGTACTCTGATGCAAAGGTGATCGACACTCATACTCTACTCTAACAAGCAATCAGTGAAGTGTGAATACCAAATTCCATTGGATCTTGATTAGGTTCGCTACGAGTTGCTGGGCACATCGTTAACTAAGCTTATGCAAAGGAACAAGGGTCATTCGATTGTCTTGAACAAAAGTTGCGGCTGAAAACCACATTTACTTGGGAGCGCCCACTCCCTGGGAGTTTTTGTGCTAAGCCAATGGGTTTGGAAGAAGCAACCCATCACAAGTATACGAGTTATGCACTCAATCAGGAGATTATGCTCATAACAGGCCTCCTTGTGCAGCATCATCACATCACCACGGTTGCATCCACTCAGACACAGGGTAATCTGTGGCCCACCATCCAACCGTGGGATAAGTACAATCCGTGAGATAGGATAAGTATTATAAATATACAATTTATAGTTAAAATTTTCAAATTGGTCTTCAGCAACCCATGTTTGTTGTAACAGGCGACTAACTGCATTGGGTGGTCAGACTCGCTGACTTAGTTGACACATGTCATCGTATCCCAATTGCGTAGGTCAATGTTCATGCTGTTGATCACTGGATTTTCTGGCCCATACTCGATTTTTTACAGCCCACTGCCATATAGATGTAATATTGCTGTGTGTATCGTTAAACAACAAACCAACCAACCAAATCACTCCCTCTTAATTTGACAACTCATAAAGTCAACCACTGAGAAACAGATGTCAACTATTTGTCCCTTGTTGGGATTTTGAGTAAGAAATGTTCCTATATTTCTTGTTAATCATTGGTTTGTCTGGTCCAGGCTTGATCATTTACAAGTTAACATGGAATAAAGCTGTTTGTAGCTATATCCTTCAGAAAAGAAAATCTGTTACTGGTGAAAACAGTGAGTGAGTGAGTTGGGTTTTATGCCGCTTTTAGCAATATTCCAGCAATATCATGGCAGGGGACACCAGAAATGGGCTTCACACATTGTCCCCATTTGGAGAATCGAACCCGGGCCTTAGGCGTGAAAAGCAAACACTTTAACCACTAGGCTACCCCACTGCCCGTTACTGGTGAAAATAAGAATAAAACCATGACTGAGAGGACCAAGACTGAGTAGCAGTGAACTTGTTTGTTTTAGCTCTGACCTGCGGACCTGTGGTGTTCCAGCTGTTGACACTGACCTTTTGTCCCGAGAGTCCCCGTTTCCTGATGCTGGCTCGGGAGGATACAGAGGGTGCCAAGAAAGGTCAGTGACATTTTTCTCTGAGATCATGTGTCTCTGTGTGAAGATCTGAGGGTACCTCGTTAAGAGTTTGTGTCAGGTAATCTTTCTTATTAACCAATCAGCATAAAGGATGTAAATTTAAGTTTCGTGTGAGCAAAACATTAATTTAATTTCTGTATCATAAAAGCAAATATAATCTTGGAATTTCCATGAAAAACAAAATGAAGCCATGTTATTACATTGTTGTGGATATCTGTACACCTTTTGGTTATGAGCCATGGTATCTAATCCTTGAAGGGTCTTCTACTGAGTGAGTTGTTTGGAGGGTGTCCACTCGGACTGTCGAAAATTGAAATTTTATAAATTCGATGTTTCGGGTATTATGTAAGGAGATAATTAGGCGTTAACACTATGACGTTCGATGCTCTGGGCATTAAGGAAAACAAAATACTTTATACAGTACATTCTTTATTGTGGCCACTTTGTTACAACGAACAATGTACACTGCTCATAGACCCTTGACTCACATCATATTCACCCCAAATTAGCAAGGTAGCCAGTCTGATCAGCACAGTTCATTATGGTAATCTCTTATCTCTGAAGCTGAACCTTGAGACGCTGAAGCCTTCTGTCAAGCTTGCGGTAGCAGTGCTTCCTTGCTGGTGCATGTTGAGCAAGGCGGACCTCAACAAAGGACTGCTCTCTCTTCAGCACACGAGCATGCTCATAGATGTTGGGATGACATTTCTCACTGATATTGTTCAAACAATGATGCCAACATTCTTGATTATTGTTCGTGCGACGGCCATCATTCAGGAATTGGTTCCACAGCTCCTTCTTCCACTGATTAGGTCAATCCACCCATGTCTCTGTGATGTAGTCCATAAATCTGGTGATAGCAGCGCCTTGAGGAGCATCAACAATAGCCTGGACACAAACATCCTCAACTTGATCAACAGGCACCAAAGCTAGTGAAACGGCATGTCGTACAAGTCGTCGCAAGTCATCACACTCTTTGTACTCAGTCACTAGGCCAAGTTTCTGGCAGTAGTGGCAAAGACAAGGATGTGACTGTTGTCTCCATCATGTGACAAATCTGATACAAACCTTCTCATTTCAACAACAACAACAACAATACATACAAATACAAATTTAGTTAACTCAAACTCTTTTCTCATTTCAACAACAATAGCACTCATGTCTTCTCCCTCGTTAATTAGAGTAGAGCGGATTAGCACAGTCTTTCTGCAAGGCAGTCATGTTCTCCAAGGCAGTCGACACTCCGGGTGTTATTAGAGCAGTGGTGAGCATTGCCACAGTCCTCTGCTTTTCAAAAGTCAGGAAGTGTATTCAATAAAACATTCGACGGTACGGGTGTGAACCGTTTTACGCCCCTTTTAGCAATAATCCAGCAATATCATGGCAGTGGACACCAGAAATGGGCTTCACACATTGTACCCATGTGGGGAATCAAACCCGGGCCGTGGATGCTTTAACAATTTAGACTATCCTCAACCTCCCCTCAAAACCCAAAACAAAACAAAAAACAAACTAATATCACTCGCTCATTCACTTGAGAATGGAGGTGACTTCAGATTTCTGTTGTCCCCTAAAGAATTATTGAGAAAAGATACACAGAGTTTTCTTTATCAGTAACATGGACAAACCGAAACTCAAAAGCACATATGCAATGTGCTCTTTTAATTGAATAGATTTCATTGATATCATACATGAGGGGAGATAGTGCTGGTACCATCTCAGTTATATCATTTTGCTTTCTCGTTGGTCAACAAAAATATTGAAAAATGTTTTTCTTTTGAATATCTTTGAATAGTGCAGATAGCCAGCCACAAAGTATTAAATATAATTGAAATTCTGAAAATCATTAAATAGCAAACACATTTGTATCCTAAAGTCCTGTTTGAAGTAATTTCTCAAGAGTATTTGTTTATATGTATTTTTGCTTTACATCATTGTGAGAAATTGCTCCAGGGAAGATAAATTATTGTTTGTTTATCCTTCTGATGTTGTTTTGTTTGTTAATGCTGAAATGTTTGATAGCCACTGATGTTGTTGTTCACAGCGCTGATGTGGCTGAGGAAGTCATATGACGTAGAGGATGAAATTGAAGAGATGAATTTTGAAAAAGCTGCTGAAGAGAAACATTCTGATGTAAGGATATTTATTTATAACATATTTGTTTATAACATGCCATTCCAGTAGACGCTGCTGAATAGATGACACGGTCACATTCCACAAAATGATCTTAAGATGACTTTCTGGACCATGACGGTCTCCATAGTCTGGTTTCTGCAAGTCAGTTGTTAGATCATCCTGTTTTGTGTGGGGCAGTAGGGTAGCCTAGTAGTTAAAGTGTTTGCTCATAACACCGAAGACTTGGAATCACTCACTCATTCACACACTCACTCACTTGTTCACTTACTCATTCATGCACTCACTCACTCACTCACTCATTCACCCTTTTGCATGATATAAAGGGGATAGAATGCAATTTGTCAACAAGTATCTGTGAGTAGTGTCTCAATGTTAAACTGACTGCAACAGTATGCACACTAAACCAAGCCACGCCACACCAGTGAGTGAGTATGATTTTACGCCGCTTTTAGCAATATTCCAGCAATATCATGGCGGGGGACACCAGAAATGGGCTTCACACATTGTACCCATGTGGGGAATCGAACCCGGATCTTCGGTGTAACGAGCGAATGCTTTAACCGCTAGGCTACCCCACTGCCCCTCACACCACACCAAGCCACGGCACAAAAAACACAACAAAACACAACACCACAAGTCTAAATGAGGGCAGTAACCTTGAACGTGATGCTAAACACCGTTTCACATCACTCCTGATCCAGAACATGTTAACATAATGCTTTGATAAAGTAAAGGAATTCCCTTTAGTTCTTGTTTTAATATTTGGAACAAATAAAAAATATCCTTTAAATGACTTAGAAAAATTATTAGGGATATGTTAAAAGTGAACTGATTATTACTACATTTATTATATTATATTATGTGTGTCAAATGTTTTTCAGTTCAAGATATCACATCTGTTTCTCCACAATGAGCTCCGCATCCCACTTATCATCAGCGTTGTCCTCCAGCTGTCACAACAGTTCTCAGGAATTAACGCTGTAAGGATTTTCATAGAATTTGTACTAACACCAACTCCAACCATGAAGAACACGGGTTAGAATTGATCTTCAGCAACCCATGCTTGTCGTAAAAGGCGACTAACAGGATTGGGTGGTCAGGCTGGCTGACTTTGTTGACACATGTCATCATATCCCAACTGCATAGATCAATGCTTATGCTGTTGATCACTGGATTGGCTGGTTCAGCTTTGATTTTTTACAGAGTGCCACCACACAGCTTGAATATTGCACATGCACATTAAATAACAAACAATTATAACCTCATGTAAACCTTTTACCAACTCTCCATCACTATTAGTTCATCACAAATAAGTGTGAATTTGTACAGGCATTTTGTTGTGTTGTGACTCTGGGCTATGAGGTCTTGGTTTGTGCGCATGCGTTGGTGAGAAGACGTGTGTGTTGTCGCTCTCGGGAAAAAATGGCTGTATATTGTTTTACTCGTGATTATCCACACTTATGACATCATAGGTGGTGTAAAACGTGTGTGTGATACTACAAGTGACCTTTTCAAAAGAAGAAATGGTGTCGATTGGCGTATATAGGGCAAGAATTGGACTCTTCTCTCAACCCAAGGGCACCCGGCAAGTAACGCTCGACAAACATGGCGAGTATTTACCAACTGTCGTTGGTACTGATGTGCATTTCAGACTTGTTTTGTGTGCAATGATGTTTTCGCTGCACATGGGATTGAGTTATGCTGTTATGGCCACATGTGAAAATATCGATTTTCACTCATATTTACCAAAAGAGCATGTTTATGAACTTGTATATGCCACTGACGTCATGCCTTTTGAAGCTGATTTTACAGCTTGGGTAGCTCAATCTCAACGTACACCCGACACTTGTCTATTAGGAGGTAATCCCATGCCGGCTGGGGTTATAACACATAGGATTCTGTGTGCTAACGACGTAGAAATGAACCCTGGACAAGTGACCCTAGACGAAGTTAGGGACACCATATATTGAAGGAAGTACAGAACATGAAGCATGAGCTTGGAGGCCAGATCAGCTCACTCTCGAGAGAAGTCCGCGATTTAAGTACCAGGTTTACAGATCTCAAAACAAAGCTGTCAAACCTCCATAGTGATCTGGAAAATGTGCGTCACAATCAGGACATAATGTATGAGGACGTCTCCTTGATCTCCGTCCAGATGGAAAACGTAGAGAAGAAAATATCACAGTTCGACAGCGAGATCGACAAACTAGAAGCCTTCAGCAGACGTGACAACATTATTATATACAATGTTGCAGAGGATACAGGGGAGTCGCACAACGATTGTAAGTTCAAAGTACTTAACATTTTGAACAATAATGTAAAGACTAAGACCTGGACTGCTGATGACGTCATATGACCACATCGACTCGGCTCCCAACGAGACCGCTCATCGCTAAATTACGCCTCTCTGATGACAAGATCGAGGTTCTGAAATCACGAGCAACACTCAAGAGTAACGGTTATGGCGTGTCCAATGATTTAACCGCCAGACAACGCCAACAACTTAAGGATGTTAGAGCCCAGGGATTGATCGGTTACTTTAAAAATGGTAAGCTGATGACTAAACCACGTAATGATGCGCAACCCCAAGACACAGGAAGATCGGAGAAAACCAGTCAACAAACGAGGCGAAGTGACATTCATAACAGGAGATAGCAGTGCGGCCAGGCCCAGGATCCTCTCTCACAGGATGGAAACTACTCACGCACCGGTAACAATAAACTGTCAATATTATCATGGAACATTAGTGGCTTGTGTAAAAAGTTTGATGACCTTGACTGTATAGCTTATCTCAAGTCATTTGATATTGTGTGTTTAACGGTGACATTTATCACTGATTTTGCGAACTTGAACTGGCTACCTGGATATCAAACATACTTTGCCCCAGCAGTGAAACTATCTTCATCAGGTAGATGTTCTGGTGGTGTGTGTGTTTGTGTGAGACAAGAAATTGTGAACCAGTGCTTTCAACTTAACACACAGATAGACAATTTGATATGTTTAAAATTTCCCAAAGCTACATTTAGTTTAATTAATGATTTCATGTTGTTGTGTATGTATGTTCCGCCTGTAGGCTCTACATTTTACAACAGAAATAATAATTCTGGTTGCCTTATTGATAAACTTGAGGCTTTTATACTGGATCATTGGACTGATTTCACGTCATCACATGTATTACTTTGTGGGGATTTTAATGCTCACACAGCTAATGAAAATAATCCAATCCTTGAGCAAAGTGTAGACTTTGGTAATGATGATGTATATATTGAAGAAGACAATGCCCCTGTCGAGCAGCGGGCATCACATGACTCTACTATTAATAGATTTGGACGCATTTTATTGGATTTGTGTTATGTTTGTCATCTGTATATATTGAACGGCAGAGTTGAAGGTGACAAAGGCAGCGAGTTTACTTATGTAGGAGAAAGGGGTTCTAGTGTTGTTGATTACTTTCTTGCATCTGTTAGTTTTTTTGAGTTTGTAGAAATGCTAAATGTTGGTGATCGGTTAGACTCTGAGCATTTCCCCCTTGAGTTATCTTGCAGGTTTCCTTTAAGCAGTCATGCTAAGCGTACTGTAGATTGTGATGACCATGACGCCGACTTTAGATTTGTCTGGGATGAATCGAAGATAGACTTATTTACTGCATCATTGAGACAGATGCTGCATATCAATGATAATTCTTTATTAACTAAACTTGAAAATTCCCATGAAGAGGGCATTGCAGATTTTGTACATTGTCTTCTTCATTCAGCTTCAAGTATGAAAAGACAAATGAAGCATTTTGATCCTGGAACTAGTAAACCTAAATTGAATAAAGCTTGTAGACAAGCGAGGACAGAAAGCAAGAAAGCCCTAAGAAAATTTAGACGATGTCGCAGTGAATATAATCGTAAAGGTTACTGCAGACTTAGAAACATTTATAAATCTTCTTGCAGAAAGTTCAAATATGATATCCAATCGTCAAGACTTGAGCGACTTAATAACTCCCTAAACAGCCCGAAACTATTTTGGAAAAATATCTGTTCTCTGCAAAGTCGCTTTACCCCCAAAGTAAATATATTGCAAACGGAATGGTTATGTCATTTTAAGAATCTCTTTTCCAAGGAAGATATTGCTTACGATGCTGACAATTGGTTATCAGATTGTGACAGCAATGTGCTAAGTGAAGAGTTTAATGATGTTGATAGGCTTGTGCTGGAATCACCTATTACGGAATATGATATACTGGATGCTGTGTCTCGTCTTAAAGTTGGTAAATCTGCTGGAGTTGATGGTGTTATTTCAGAAATGCTGAAATACTCATTACCTGACATTATGCCCTTCCTGGTTAAAATGTTCAATCGAGTATTTGATACAGGTCGTTTTCCTTCCGTATGGGCGCAATCTATTATTATCCCGTTATATAAAACGAAATGCACAAAATCCTGACAATTATAGGGGTATTTCTCTGACTAGTATTCTAGGTAAAACTTTTACATCTATTATCAACAGTAGGTTAACACAATGGTCGAATATGAGAGATTTAATACCGGAACCTCAAGCTGGATTTAGAAAGGACTACTCAACATTTGATCATATATTTACCTTGTATGCTATTATTGAGAGATATTTATCCTTTAGCAAGCGAAAGTTGTATGTAGCTTTTGTAGATTTCAAAAAGCCGTTTGATTCTGTAGATAGAGGTAGAATGTGGAAATGCTTAAGAAATATAGGTTTGAGAGGTAAAATGTATGGTATCATAAGATCGATGTATTCCAATGTAAAGTCATGTGTCCGCTGTGGCTATGGTGTACCGGTAAGTGACTTTTTCGATTGTCCTGTCGCTCTGCGTCAAGGATGTATCTTAAGTCCTTTACTTTTCTCCTTTTTCATTAACGAATTATATTTAGATATCATGAAGTCTGGTAAACATCGCATCCAACTTTCTCCCGATGTAATCGAACTTTTTATGTTATTATTTGCTGATGATGTCATTCTTATGTCCAGCTCTGTAATTGGTCTTCAAAATCAAATAGATATACTCTCAGCGTAAACAGATAAATGGCAGTTGAGTGTGAATCTAGATAAAACAAACATCGTTATATTCCGTAGAGGTGGTCCTTTGTCGGCTAGAGAGAAATGGTTTTTTAAAGATAAACGCATGAATGTTGTGAATGATTATAAATACCTTGGCATATTGTTTACCCATACGCTGAATCTGAATAAGTCCGTACTTAACCTGGCGAGGAGAGCAAAGAAAGCTCTTTTACAACTTCACTCTGTTGTTCCTATGCTCGGTCTTGTTCCACCAACTATTTACTTCAAATTATTTGACTCTCAGATACAACCGATTTTACTGTATGGATCTGAAATATGGGGTTTTAAAGAGTATTATACCATAGAAAAAATTCATTTGCTTGCCTGTAAAAAGTTTCTAAATGTCGGTTTGTCAACACCAAATGTTGTGGTTTATGTGAATGTGGGAGGTTCCCATTGTACATATCATCTTATTGTCGTTGTTTAAAATATTGGTGTAAAATAATTAATATGCCTGAACACTCTTTACCTAAAAAAGCTTTCAATATGCTTTTACATCTTGATTATCTTGGAAAGAATAACTGGACATCCCATATTCGCACCTTACTATTTAGATATGGTTTTGGTTGTATTTGGTTATCACAGACAGTTGGCAATGCAAATATGTTTATTAAACAGTTTCGTATGCGGGCTATTGATATGTTTAAGCAGGAATGGCATTCAACTATTAATGAAAGTTCTAGATATGATTCATATCGTCAATTTAAGTCGTTGCTTGAGCCAGAGTGTTATCTTGCTCACCTTCAATACAGAAATATTCACAATGCTTTTTACTGGTTTAGATATGTTTCTATGGAAAAAACCCAAAGATTATGTCCATTCTGTTTCATTATTGAAGACGAATTCCATTTTATGTTTATTTGTCCTGTATATGAAAATCTAAGAAATAAGTATCTACCGCAACTGGCTTTATCTCAAATCAACGTTAATCTATTGTCTTCCTTACTTTCCTGCAAAGAACCTCCAAAACAACACAAAGTTGCTCTATTTATCTACAATGCATTTTTGTTAAGAAAAGAATTGATTAGTTAGAAAATTGATTATATATGCCATTGTCAAGATGTATCTCTTTTGTATATGGGCCTATGGCCTTATATACAATAAAGAATTGAATTGAATTGAATTGAATTACTCAAGGGTGTCATGAGTGATAATCAGTGATTCTTTTTCAGATGAGGTCATCCTTGGAGTACTTATAAGCATTTTTATGTCCATTAAAAATTCCTACGTCAGTTGTAATTATATTTTTGATAAAATATTTGCAAAACCAAAAACTCATTTTTGTCATGTTCGACCACCCCTGAAGGGTCCCACGGGGCACAACAGCCAAGAGAAGGTAACTATAACCTTCAACCTCGTAACTCATTTTCCATGCTGTTCACATGATGAAGGCAGGCATGCCATCGAGAAAGCTTTTTAAAGTTGAATTCCAATTAAACAAAGATAAAGATGAGTGAGAAGGAAACGAATACTCTATGTATGGTTCTTTTGGGTGATATATGGAACGCGTTTCAAAACATTTTCATTCAAAAATGTTGTAACTTTACTGTCGCCTTGCCACTGCAAACCATGTGTTTGCAAGTTGGCGGACGGGGCGGCCTACTTTCCCTTCTTCTGTGCACGTTTCCGCTTGGAAGGCTTCTATGCCTTAGATTAGGGATTGTTGTTATGTGTAAATTATAATTACATCGCATTACATATATACTAGGTGTTATTAATAAAGTGTCAAATGATATATAGCACATGTAAAGAAAAGTTTCTCAGAAATAATAGAACTAAGAGTGTCATCATAATGTTTAATGTGTTGACAAACGTGACACATTGTGACATACAGACAAAAAGTTCAAACAGCATTTTCAAACATCAGTTTATAGGCCCACCCCCAAAATGAAAATGACAAACATGAAGCACTCTGTCATTCAATATCTTGTGTACCCTCCTTGAGCGTCCAAGACACAGGTGCACCTTGTTCTCATGCTTCTTATCAAGTTCATAAAGAAAGCTTGTGTAATCGCATTCCATTCCTCTACTGGAGCTCTGTGGAGTCCTGGGAGATCCACTGGTGCTGGGTGACGTGTACACATGTCGACCGAGTTCATCCCAGGCATGCTCAATTGGGTTGAGGTCTGGCAAGAATGCTGGCCACTCCACCCTCTCTACACCCTGCTGCTGAAGGAACTCCGTGACAATATTGGCCCAATGACTAGCGTTTTCGTCTTGCAGTAAAAGGGTCCGGCCATAAAAGCCATGCATAGCTTGCAGGAATGGTACTGCTATAGGAGCCAGAATCTCATCCCGATAACACTATCCGGTAAGATTACCGCCGACCACGTGCAGTGAAGTACATCCAGTAGGAGTTATCCCAGCCCAAACCATGACCGACTCCTCGCTAAATCAGTTATGCGTGGCCACAGTTGCATTTGTGATTCGGTCTCCATTGTGATGATAAATCCTCTCCCGACCATCATGGAAGGACAAATTGAATCTGTTTTCATCTGCGAAGAGCATACAAGAGCATTGATTCCAGCGGCCATGATGTCTAATCCATCTCAAACACACCTGCCTGTGATGTGGTGTTAGTGGTGGACAAACTGCAGGTCGCCTACAGCGGAGTCTAGCTGCTCTTTAATGTTGACGAACGGTGCTCTTGGATATCCCTACTTTGTTAACATTGAAGTGTTCTGTCTGAAGATCTGCTGCGTTAAGGAATATGTTACGTAACGCAGTGTTAATCATGTGCCTATCGTCTTGGACTGTTGTGACAAGGCCGACCTGGTCGATGTGCATATTTCATGGACCCATTGGCTTGAAATGTCTGCCACAGTCTACCAATAGCACTCTGACTCACATTAAAGCGGACAGCAACCTGCCGCTGAGTTTGACCAGCTTTCAAAAGGCCTATAGCCTGACCCCATTCAGCAAGTGTAAAAAAACGTCTCATTTTAAGCTACCATTTCAAACACGAATGTATCACAATGGCCTGATGTGTTTTTCCATACTGTTAAGAAAGTTTGTAAAACATTCAGCTTTATGTATTTCAAACAAAAATGAAGATTTTCATCTTTTAAGTAGTAGTGTTACCAATAGCTTGACCCTTTATTAATGACGCCAAGTATATATATAATTATTTGTGACATGTCGTCGCATCAAGCTGGTGCTTTTTGTTGTTGACGATGTCATGCGACGAGTAATTTCTTCTATATGATCGTTTTGCTATACTACTAGGGGAATATTGTTCATCATTTTTTCAAATTGTGTTGCAATTTGTGTTATTTATATTTGCCAAATTCTCCACTTCAAGCTACGTTTTTGACAAGATGGTGGATACGGCGAACAACATGCTACACTCTTCTACATGTTCACATGTTAAGTCGATGTTACGGTGTTGCTTTTATGGTTTGTTTCGCATTACATTCTATAATTATCTCCCTTGCGTTAATTTTTCCAATATACATTACATACGTATACACACGAGGCTCATGGCGACCCATCTGCCTGGAGCGCATTTATTTAGGCACCCAGATTTTATTGTTTTCACTCATCTACTTTAAGTGGGGGTAATATTTGTGGTCAGGACCCCCCGTCCAAAAAGAGTAAGCCAAGCTGACGGCTCTATCATCTGCGGTAACCTCTAAAGAGGTAAAAAGCTAGGTTTCTAAGGAAACTTTCTTCTCTTCCCCCACCTATACCTCTCCCACAAACGCTGTTGGTGCACCACTAACAATTGATGCAATTTCTTCCTTATAGCAGCAGCAGAGGTCGTCGGTGTGCACTCTGATCTCTGACGTGGTGTCCGGGCTCCGAGTGGAGCTTGGTACCCTGTCTACAGGCAGAGATGGCACCGGTGCAACCTGGGGACTCTCACCGACCTGGTACATCACAGATTCATGGCCCTGGTAGCTCAGGCCTTGGCCTGGTGTCTAACAATGTCCTGGCCAAGAGGCTGTTGAGTGTGATAGAGCTAATGGTCACACCACAGTCTACATGACTACCAGCAAACCATGATTTGTCAGGCTACTCCCATGTGTCTTGCGATCGGGACCGGGGTTCAGACTCGAACTGCCGAGTTGGCTCCACGGATGCTCTGAACCTCGGGAGTAGCACCAACGTGGGCTTCCACTCCAGTACAGCGCAGATGCCTGGTGCCGGTAGCTCAGGTCTCAGCCTTGGCCAAGAGGCTGTCGAGTGTGCCGGGAATACCGAATACTCTGAGGTCTACCGGAGTGCTAGGGGAACGCCGATTTATCAGGCTACTCCCACATGCCTCAGAACCGGGGTTTGGACTTAAACAGTGGACAAGTCGATTTGAGCATTGGCTCTTTTCGACACTTTGAACTTTACAATGATTCAGTTTGTGCCCAAGGCAACTGCGAGGTAGAATAGTTGCTGTGTTGCCTCGGGTCATTGTCGACGGGGAGGACCCGTCGGAGTTCTGCCTCCTGGGGGAAGCCATTGCATCCAGCAAGGCATCTGAGACATGGCCTCACATTCTATATGTCAGTCTGTTGTCCTTCCCACAAATCAGCCCAACTCTGTATGGTCTACTCGGCGTATCTCTCTGCTCTGCAGAGGCAACTGGTGGAAAGGGGAAAGAGCGCTAGTGATTCTTCATCAGTGGCTCTGGCACAGCAGCTGACAGAAGTCCACTCTCACCTGGTTAGGGACAGCATTTGTAGCTGTGCCAGCCAAATGATGAGTGCGGTTATGGGCATACAGGGCCTCTGGAAAACGGAAGATGATCTCATCTGTCAAGGCAGGGGATTGGTGGCCGTCAATCGACCTGAAGGTCACATACCTCCATGTTCCAGTGCACCCCAATTTGAAGAAGTACCTTCAGTTCTCCTTCGACGGGACAAGCTTCCAGTTTCGTGTGCTCCTCTTAGGCATCTCTACAGCACCAAGGGTGTTCTCCAAATTGAGGTGTTGTCACCCGTACCTTGACAACTGGCTCCCCACAGGGCTGCAGAACAAATGTTGAGTCTGGAAGCCACACCATCATTGTTGGACACTCATTCAAAACTGGGCTGGATTGTAAATCTCAAGAAGTCAGACCTCGTCTCAACATCAAATCGTCAAAGTTCAGAGGTAACTCTTCAGTTCCTCGAGTTTCAGCAGGGAGATTGCTCCAGTTGCTAGGAAACATGGCAGCGATGGTGACCCATACAGCAAGCTTTAGCACAGCTGGCGTCCCACTCAGAGAGCAACTAGAAGTTACTTGAGACGCCAGAATGGTTGAACTCAGTGGTGGGCAGACATCGGGCATCTCTCCAAGGGGCTCCCCTTGGAGACACCAATACCGATGCTGACACTCTCAGTCCAAACAGATACATCCCTCAAGGGTTGGGGCGGTGTTTTGGGCAACCTGGAACTGACAGCAGTCAGTTTGGTGTTCGAGTCCATACGCCAGGACTCGAATCACCTTTTAAGGCCAGACTTTCTCACTCTGAACGGGGTGCCACACCCAAATCCTCGAATTCAATGGGTGGTTTGGCCTCTGTCAGGTCTAATTTCCAGACACGCGGAATTCCTGCGACAGTAGCAGACACAATTCTGGCTTTGAGGCTGGATTTAACACCAGTTCAGTATGTGGATAGGTGGAGCCGCTATGCGAGCTGGGATTTCAGAATCCCTATTGTGCAGATTTAGTTCGGATGTTGGAGTAACTTGTGGCCCCCACAATTCACGGGTACTCCATGGCTATTTCCATGTTTCACACCCCAATCGATGGTGCTCTGCCTAGGCAGCACCCTCTCGTACAGCACTTTGTACCTGGTGTGAACAGAATTTGACCGTGTCGTCGGCGAACCAGCCCACCTTGAAAATTGCCAATCGTTCTCAATTGGCTGTCTGGTCCTGCCTTTTCAAGTCTATTGTCTCTCTCACTTCACTTGTTTTACATGGAAGATGGCTCTTCTTGTGTCGGTGACCCCTGGTAGAAGGGTTGGGGACATCCATTCAATATCTACTGACCCGGCACTGACAGTATTTCATTCTGATCATGCCAGTATTAGCCTTCCAGATACCTTCCAGACTCAGATTGATCTTGCTTTCCACATGACAGCTCATATCTAACTTCCAATGCTTACCCAGCCTTCCACATTGGGGACTGCTCCTTCCAGTGCTCATCTGTTGGTTTGCCGCAGGGACTATAGCGAACGAAAGAAAGGGATTTGTATGGGAACCCATCTGTTTTGCTGTTTCAGTGGAGAGAAAACTGGGAAATCTGCTAGCAAGCAGACTGTATCTTGTTGGCTTGTTTCTGTAATTTGTTCGGTTACAAAGCTAAGGTATGCCTTCCCTGAAGAGCTGAAGGCTCATTTGATGAGGGCAGTTGCCGCTTTGAGGTCATTACACACCGGCACTGCTCAATAAAGAGATCTGTTCTGCCGCTCTTTGGAACCGGCCGAACGCATTCATTTGCCATTCTAAGGCTCGTGCTCAGTTAGGTCTTTTGGTTCTCTCCAGTGGACAGTGTCCACCCTGACCAAGTGAGTAACAGGTCATTGGTATCGGTTCTGTGTTCAATGTCTATGATTGATATATCCACTGATGGTTCATGTCACTACATCGTTTAGCCTTACCACTGTTTCGGGTTGGGTCAGGTCAGGTTTGTCTGTACATGCCTCCCTGCCTAAAGGAGGGAGGGGGCAGGGCAGGTTATGAACGCGCATGCCTCCCTTCAAGCCACGTGACCAGGTAAGTGTAATGGCGAGCCAACACTAGTTCGGTCACACTAACAGCATTTCCCTCTTCTCAAGATTTCGTATATGGGAGTCTGTGTTAATCAGCACATTGGTTGTTGGGTGTTTACACTTATCTTCCTCACGCCAAGATTGTTTGGTGGGGGTGATTTATCCTGCTTTTCAGTCATTCAGTGGCGTTTGCACTTATTCGATTTCCTCAGAAAGGTTGTATTGGGGCTTATAATTTCTCTGGTTATTATAGAGGCAAGTGCTAAGCCCTCTCCCAAAAAAGGAGGGGGATTGGGTGTGTGTGTGTGCATTTGAGCCATTAATTTGCTGTAACATATTAGCTCAGCAATTGTTCAACCCCTAATCCTTACTCAACTAATCGGCTTTGGACGTCACGTGACTGGGTAAGTAAGTGAGATCTTAATCTATTTTTAGATTGGTGAAGTCCACTTGAATTGGGATTGATTTGCCAGACAGAATGCCACTCCCGACTCTTTGTTCTTTATGAGTCTGTCTTATGCTTATACATAAGTACCCCAAGGAGGACCTCTTCTGAAAAAGAATTGAACCAACCTGCAGAGGTTGCTGATTCTTTGAAGAGAGTCCTCCTTGGGGTAGGGCCACCCTCCTCCCCACATTCTGTCTGATCACGATTGGCATGGAAAGTGAGTTTCGAGGTTGAAGGTTAGAGTTACCTTCTCTTGGACGTGAGGCCCCATGGTGTGGTCGAACAAGACAAAAATGACTTTTTTGTTTTGTAAATATTTTATTCAAAATATAGTTATGGACATAAAAATGCTTATATCTTCCCCAAGGAGGACTCTCTTCAAAGAAACAGCAACCTCTGCTGGTTGGTTCGAATTTTGTGCCTCACTCAGACCCTCAGACATCAAAATAATGTTTTAGTAGATGGCCCTTGGCTTAAGACATGTTACAATTATTGTCAGCGGTTGAGCACTCAATGGCCTGAGCTTTTTTTCTCCCGTCTTTGCATTTACTTATATAAGGTTATGACGTAGTATGTGTTACTGGAAATGTATTTTCCTTCATATGTATTGATCAGGATTTGATGAATATTTCGTCTATTGATTGGTGTTTTGTTAATATATTGCTCCACTTTTCATGAGGATATTTCTTATCCATGATTTACAACTACTAGAATGTAGAATACGAAAAGGTACGAATACGAATAACGCAAATACATATCACAAACTAAGAATATAACAATTCTAAGGGTATCATATGTCTTTCAAAATAAATGAAAAACATAAGCCAAACATAACTTTTGTTCTGTTTTAAATAGGATATGTTAGATTTTTGCAGTTGTACACTATTTCTTAACTTTCCATCAGTCAAAACCTGCTTGGCAAATTTAATTTTTGTTTATATGTGATGCATTTTGTATTGTGATTTTGGTCAAATTCTTTGATGAAAAAAAGGATATTTTATTGCCCAATGTGTTTACAGTCACCCTCAGACACTGCATTTATGGGCCTATTCTAAATTATGTTCAGGACAGTGTTTTGTTAGAGAGTAAGGCCTAAATATGTAACCACTCACCAATGATGCGAACTATATTGATTTCGTTCAGATCTTTTGGGCATTTTTGCTCAATATCTATCAATAATCAATCAGTCAACAGTTATCAATATCTCAGATATAAATCGATAGCCAGCTCATTAATGTCTATTGGCCTTAGAGTGAGTGAGTGAGTTTGGTTTTACCCTGCTTTTAGCAATATTCCAGCAATATTATGGCGGGGGACACCAGAAATGGTCTTCACATATTGTGCCCATGTGGGGAATTGAACCTGTGACGAACAAATGCCTTAACCACTAGGGTACCCCAACGCCCCTATTGACCTCAGAAAAAAATGCCATGCAGTGCACCTGACTATGACCTGATCTACCATCTATTTTTTTTTATTCACAGGTGATATACTACTCAACGAGTATATACAGATCAGCTGGTCTGTCTGCGCAAAACTCCCAGTTTGCTACCCTGGGATCGTCCATGGTGAATGTATTGATGACGCTTGTGTCAGCCCTGCTCATCGACAGGGCAGGGAGGCGCATCCTGCTTCTGCTGGGGTTGGGAGGGATGTTCATCTTCACCGTCGTCATCACTGTGGCTCTTGAGTTTAAGGTGAGAGACATGAGTGAGTGAGTTTAGTTTAACATCGCTTTAAGCAACGTTCCAGCAATATCACCATGGAGGACGCCAGAAATGAGCTTCACACATTGTACCCATGTAGAGAATCAAACCGGGCCTTCGGCGTGACGAGTGGACGCTTTAACCACAAGGCCACCCCACCAACCCATGAAAGACATGACATTTGGGTAGCTTTACAGTGGCAATGGTTTGCTTAGTTCTATCTCTATCTCTTTGATACTATATTTCATGTGAAGTATCATTCTGCTTGTCTTAAAAATGACCCATGGCCAATGATCGATGAATGTTTGGAGCTGGGGAGTAATTTAGAGTGGAATTTCAGTAATATCACACATCCTTTTGTGGTTTTGTAATCTATCTATCCAACATGCAAAGCCACAGACCATGTGTTAGCACTATTTCAACTTGTGAGCTTCATTTAAGGGAAAATATCTACATCCTGCAATAAAGCAATCTTTCCTCAATGAACATGCTAACATGCAATGACATATTTGAAATCCTTGTGAAATCAGCACTGAAATGTACTCTGTCATTGCTCTTCTTTTTATGTTCTGTAGAGTCCTTCACGAAGGCCATCATTTTGTTTCAGGACCAAGCGTCATGGCTGTCCTACTTGTCTATAGTGGCCATCATCTGTTACATCACCTTCTTTGCAATCGGACCAGGTAACATGTCCCGGGAATCAAACACCGTCATCAGGTGTTATAGTCCGGCAGAGCGTTGACATGGCCGTGGACTTTTTTTATAGCTTTTTTTAAAAATCGATAAATGGCTAAATTTTTGTCCTACTTATCCAACAATTTATTTTGCTACCACAAGATCTTTTGCTTGTGCTTGCGATTCCAAGGTTGAATCTTGAAACATGTTGTATTCCAAACCCACAAGGGTGCCAATTTGGCAAGAAATAGTTTCATGATCTACCTGTTATCAAATTTATGAATTCAGCAATAAGATTCTTTGGGAACTAAAATGCAAGGTTAGAACTTAAATAGCTTTTAGCTGCTGGAGTATTACATTAACCTGTATTACACGCTAGCTTCACGAGCCCATGTGTGTTCACCTCCCAAAACATCCTTGCTTGATTTTAAGAGCAGAACGGATTTTTGTAAGTGGTTTTCAGAACGTGTGTTTGGAGAGATAAATCACAGATACATGAAACATTTATCATATGACTCTATATTATACTTTTACTGAATTAACCAAAATGTCTCTCACACAAAAAAGATCCTTCATGTAATTATAGACAAAATGTCTTATATGAAGGGTAATTGTTGTCAGGGCCCGTTCCCTGGCTGATCGTGGCAGAGTTGTTCGCCCAGGGTCCAAGGTCAGCAGCTGTCAGTACTGCAACGCTCGTCAACTGGTCGGCCAACTGTGTTGTGGGTCTGGTATTCCCCACACTGCAGGTAGGTCAGGGTTTCGGGTATGATATTCAACTTAAAATAATCTTATGTCATTCAGTTTTCGGTTGTCTCGATAAAATGTTATTTCTATGAAATCATAATTGCAATTAAAATATTGCCATAGCCATACTTGAAAGATGGATGGATGGATGGATGGGTTTGAGTTTGAGTTTGCGTTTTAGCCTGTCATGACCTTTTCTGAACTGATTTTCACATGCATAATTCTTCTGGCCAATACGAACATGAGGGATTCCATTGACATTGCCGATATGTGTCGAGTGATTCCATTGACATTGCCAATATGTGCGGCATTTAGAGGCTGAGTGATATAACTACAGATGATGAATTGAAATGTGAATTAGAGACAAACGTAAATGCTAAAAAAATTAAGACTTTCAAATTTAAAGAGGAATGGAAAAAAAACAGGAATGAGGTTTCAACATCTAAATAATTCAACAGCAGATTTCTTTCATTACAAAATAGCAATAAAAGCAGTGCAATTGGAATGTGGCTGATGCAACTTGGTTTTTATCTCAGGGTGCACGTGGGTCAAGAAGGTTAACATGAGACTCTTAAATCGAGCCCTGTGATGGATGGATGGATGATGTAGGGATGAATCTCCTTTGTTAATAACTGAGAATTTTATTACTGGAGTATCATGACCTTTTCCAATCTGATGTTCACATCTATAATTCTTCTGGCTTTGCAAATTATCAAGCTGTGCGTGCATAGTGTGTTTTTCACTCTATATTCATCTTCTTCACCATTGTACTTGCAGAAATCCATTGGTATGTATTCATTTGTACCGTTCGCCATCATGCTGTTGCTATTCTTCCTGTTCGCGATGTTCAAATTACCGGAGACGAAAGGAAAGACGATTGACGAGATCACACACCTGTTCAAAGCCAACACAGAATAGATGCACGTCAGTGTATGTGGATGTAATGCCACCTGATATGGACGAGGATCAATACATTTAAACCTCAGGTGTCATATTTTGTCGTTTTGGAGGTTATATTTTTCTTAGGTAAACCTCCTTTCAGGGTCATATACAATGTCCCTGGGACATTCTATACAATACTCCATACTTGGCCCTGAAAGTAGATTTTCACGAAATGAATGTTTTCTTTCTGGATAAAAAGGTCAAGTAGAGACAGTGGTTTTATTTCTTTCAATGACATTTTAAGAAATATTGAATTGAAGATGACTGTCGGCTTCATCGTAGATTTCGTGGATCCCATGTCGTTTCCTGAATCGGCAGTTGTCTTTTCTGTATCCGTAGCTGCCATAGTTTTAATTTCACTCATCAAACGTTTTGGCGCTGAGGTAAGGATATCAGGCCCTTGGGTTCTCCCTCGCCCTCATGTTTACATTTTCAACCAAAACCTCGGGATCATGTTATATCCTTTACAGAAAGAATGCTAATGTGTCGGCGTAGTTTTAGTTTGAATGATGTGGATTTTGGAAGGTATGTTTTATGCGTGTGAATGTATTTGCACTGCAGCAATACAAGATTTATATGATATACATCTCTTCTTTTGAAGATGGGGCGGTGGGGTAGCCTCGTGGTTAAAGCATTGGCTCGTCACACCGCAGACCCGGGTTCGAATGCCCCATGGGTACAATGTGTGAAGCCCATTTCTTGTGTTCTCCACCGTGATGTTGCTGGAATATTGCTAAAAGTGGCGTAAAACCAAAGTCAGTCAGTCTTTTGAAGAGTGTCTGCTGGCTTGTGACAAAAATACCAAACATCTAGACGTACAGACAGACATGATGAGCATGTGACTGCCTGATCCTTAGTTTTGTTGGTTGTTAAGACAACAGGTGCATGGGACATAATCTGACCAAGAATCCTTCTTTCTGAGACTGAATGGAATTACAACAAGAACAAGATTTTGTGAAAGTATTAAAACTTGAGCCTTGATTAATGATATGTCAGCTGTGTACTCCTAAAACATAGAAAATGTTCATTGCATGTTAATATTGAGCAAGTTGGGAGTTCCAGACTGAGCTGAAGTTATTTTAATATGGAAAGGGTTTTTGTAGATTGGAAGTAATGTGATATTTTAGTCTTGTTTAAATTACACTTTTTACCAGTTTTACCATAAAAGGATAGTGCTGCTAAAAACGAATCCTGAATGCCAGGTAACTTTTCGCTCTGTATTGTATTAACACTCCTGTATTCTCAAAACAACTTAACACATATCACAAATGCATATATTGGAATATACTTTATAAAGGCAGAATAACGATCGCAGATGAAAACCAATACAATGTTATAAA
This sequence comes from Haliotis rubra, assembly GCF_003918875.1. Classification (NCBI taxonomy): domain Eukaryota; kingdom Metazoa; phylum Mollusca; class Gastropoda; order Lepetellida; family Haliotidae; genus Haliotis; species Haliotis rubra. The sequence goes on from NW_025765303.1 coordinate 1,265,836, forward strand.
GTCATAAAAAGGCTTGATTTTACTTAAATTGAGTGAGTTTAGCTTTGTGTCGCACTCAGCAATATTCCAGCTATATGGCAGCGGTCTGACCAGACAATCCAGTGATCGACAGCACGAGCATTGATCTGCGCAATTGGGAAACGATAACATGTGTCAACCAAGCCAGCGATCCTTACCACCTGATCCCGTTACTCGCCTCTTATGACAAGCATGGGTTACTGACAACCTTCACGGGTTACTTAAACTGAGAAAGCAAGGAAAACGTTAAAACATGTAAAGGAGTTTTATATGTTTCTTTTATATGTTTATATCTATCCACCACACTTATAAATCCAGAATACCTGAATTCTGTGTACCAAAAGGGGGTGGGCAGCCATTATAATGAAGTCCTTTGGTATTCCTCATGGTGGGAATCAAACTCAAAACATGTACCTGTGAAGCAGAACCACTTACCACTGGTGGGTGCGGTGATTCCCCCAACCATTGGACTTCATGATTTATGTGCACCTTCCCCCTTCTCCAAAATCCTAGATCCGCCCCTTTTGCTGATTTGTATCCCAACTGCATAGATTGATGCTCATGATATTGATCACTGGATTGTCTGGTCCAGACACATTTATTTACAGATTGCACCATATTGTAGGAATATTGCTGAGTTTGGCATTAAAGAAAAAACAAACAGTGACCACACAATTCTGTGTAAATTGCTGATGATTGATACTGGTGGGAATGAGAGTGAACAATGTGATTCAGTTCAGTCTTATTGTACCTTGTACCCAACATCATTTGGGATTTTCTTCAAGATGTGGGGCAGTGGGTAGCCTAATAGTTAAAGCATTTGCTCGTCATGCCGAAGGCCCGGGTTTGATTCCCCACATGGGTACATTGTGCAAAGCCCATTTCTGATGTCGCCCGCTGTGATATTGCTGGAATATTGGTAAAAGCGGTGTAAACCCAACACTCACTCACTCATTCTTCAAGATGCCATGACACAACTGAACTGAAATATGTTTCAAAACGGTGTCAAACTCACTCAAGTTCCATGTTTCTGATCATGTATACATCATGGGCCAACTATAGGGAAATGACTTACTCCTTGTGATAATTGTTACTGTTTTAGAAAAATTGGACTGACCTTTGAATGACCTTGTGCAATCAGATCTGTTGATTATGTATACATTGTATATTCTCTTTGTGTAGTCCCAATATGTCCAGCCTTCAGTGGCTCATGATCTATACCCCCTTTTTTATATGTACTGTTATCTCTAGTGATTTATTTTTATTACTAGTTTTAAATTAAGAGATGTGATAATCTAGTATTTTTACTGTCCAATGATGACAGGTTTTTGCGTACCAAATTTATTAATTTTGATATTGATATAAATTAAATTGTTCTCGTCACTCACTCTCTATTAGTTTTACATATACATCTGTATAACTGTGACATTCTAGTTGTTTTACTGTCCTTTGCAGACAGGTAAATATATTATCTAAATTTGTTTTTATTTATTTATAAATTCACAACATTCTTAGTCACCATATGGCTGAATCTACGTAATCCTTTATGGAGCAGGGTGCTGAATGTGGCAACTAGAAATTACAATTGTGGCCTGAATGGAAAGGTGTTAATTCACCAGGCTACAAATGGCTGATCATGAACATTTGTTCACCTGTGTAATCTGAATCATGTCAAACACAGATTTCTCTGAATGCCATCTTGCCATTGTCAAAGAAAACATGTTGGCAATATACATGTTGAAGTGTAAACAAATCACACAGTTATATTTTAATGAAAGATAATTGTAAACAACTACTTTATGTTGATATTGCAAATAAAAGATTTTTGTATAACACTTGTTTATTATTTATTATTAGCTGACAAGACTGAAAGTCCAGCGAGCTTCTATGATGGGGCATTGTGTGGTTGTCACTCAATAACTTTAACAATGGAACTACAAGACTTATTGAACAGGTACCGTTGTACAAAGCAATCTTAGGGCTAGGGTGATCGCAACTCTCATACCATAATATAGACTTACAACTGGCGTTGAAGTGCTAAGGTTGCTTTGAACAACATCACCCCGAATTTTAGTATGATTGATCAGGGCTGTACGTAGCCCGGGGGGCAGGGGCAGAGAGGCAGCTGCCCCCCTACAGTTTTTTTACAGATTATTTTATGTACATCAAAGCATTGATATAACACTCTTTTGAGTGTCGTATACCCTCAACGCAGCCCTGAAATCTACACCTCAATTTATGACGCAAAGATTGACAGATGATCGGTACCAGAAATGATACACCTAATTACATATGATAACAACTACCATTAATAAATAAAATAAGGAATTCAGGGCAATGACATAGACTAGCCGGAATCCTTTAAACTGAAGGCATATTGTGCAATACCTAATGATAATCAAGGAGCAAAAGACTTAATTAGAAAAAAGATTGCATTCAATCCACATAACTTCAATAGACAGGATAGACAAAGTAAAGGATAACATAGAAAACAATGAATATACAATACACAAACAAACATAGATTGGTGAAAAAATAAATACATAGTATTATATAAACTATCGAATTTGTTTTATTTGTGGAACTATGAACTAGTGTTGGGAATTGTTTAAAATCTAATAATTGATGATTGGTCCATTACAACCGATCAATCATCGAAAATAATTGGTTAGCATCATTTATCAAATGTTCCTGTAATTTTTGTTAATGCACACAAATATAAAGAAAAAAACTGTAGTAATTTGTGTTTTTTTGCAAATTGCATCAATTCCATTTGCAAATTTTGCATATTTAAATGATGATTAGTATGTTAGGATCACATATTTCCTGGATTCTTTAAGATAAATTCAATCATGACTTGGAACGAGCTTGTACATGTAGTGCTTATGAAATGTAAATTTAATGACAGACAAAACCAGCCTTGTGAAAAATAGTGTTAATGCAAACAAGTGTTCCAAGATTGGTCGTGTTTGATTGCTTGGTCGTTTAGTCACTGCGACCAATCTTCGATTATTTCAATTAATCGGACCACCACTACTATGAACCGATGCTATATCATTAATCATTCCTTCATCCCAATGATCATGTGGTAACTTGATCTGTGTGTTCATGACCATACCAGCCGGCAGTGTTGCTTGTGAAAGGTCTTTTGCCTCTCTTCGAAGGCTTAATTTAAAGCTGTGGACACATGCTACAATGAGCACTGAACATCTAACTCTTCTGGCATTATGCTGCACACATACAGAAGCCCACCTTTGATACCAAGTCCATGCACTATCTACTCTAGGAAGACAGACTGGAGGAAATTCAAATACAGCTAAAAGTGTATGATGGAGTAAAAATCATTTTTGATATTTCCTTGGGACTGTAGATGTGTAAAATTCATGGTTGATCATAAATAAAGCAATCTTTCTGACTGACTTATCTTGTTAAGTTGCAATGAGTAAACTGTGTATGAACAAACCTGAAGATTCAAATGAATTTAATAATACAACTATTGCATATTGATACTTAAACTGAATAAAACAGTTGTTTTGCATATACAAATGTATACAGATTTGTCATAACATAAATAAAGTTTAGTTCAGAACATCATGTGCAGATGCTACAATTTTGAACAGACGTAGCAGGAAAAAACTATTTTATACAAAATTGGAGATTATATAAATGGAGTCATTTTACCTTCAGAAATCAGGAAATTGCATCTGAGTGAATCTGATTTTAAAACATTCCCGTACCTGCCTAGATCCTCGAACGTTAATAATTAATTATGGCTCTCCATTGTATATAACCTGACACAAGCCAACTACAGCATGCTCTCAAGTTAAGATTAAGCGACATCAAATAAAACCAAACTTTACTGATGAAAAAAATAAATTCCAATAAAATTATGTGGTCATCATGGTACAAACTTTAAATTACGTTTGAACTAAAAAAAATCGTTGGTTTCAGAGGGATGGCAACGAGAAGTAACACTCAACGTTCAACTTAAATAATCTTCCTCCATGCGAATCTGTTCAAACATAAAATCTGATATGGAAGTGTTGAATTCAAACGATGCAGGGTTCTGTATAGATTAAACTCCTGATAATCGCGATGTTTCGTGACAACCTTGTTTGTTCATGGTCTAAGGGAAGTAATCGCGATGTTCCCAATCTTATTTGGTCTTGGTCAAAGGGAAGTAATTAAACAGGTAAGTGTTTCAACAAGAGTTAGCTCCCTTGATTTAAGTCGCCACAGTGTTGCCTCATACCGAATCCAAACTTTAAAATATTTGAGGAATCTTTAAAACACTTCGTTCACTGGTCCACCACACCATCCTAATCGGGGACGTGTATAACTTCTTCTAATAAAAGGATCGTGGTAGTTTTTAGCAAATGAAGGTTCCATTTGAGGAGTTATCACGATACCGAAAGAAAGTACCATGTTAGAATGCTTATGGTCAAAGGGAGATAATCGCACTATTTTTGTTTTTAAGGGAGTAAACTCCCCACAGTGTCTCGCTCAGAACTTCACACATGGCGTGTGCCAATAAACGAAGGGAGGTAATCACGTATAATAAACAAGAGTTATGTCCCTGTTGTCCCAAAGGGAGATAAATCTTTTTGGCAAATGTGATTAGGATTTACAATTACCTCCCTTAGACCATCAATGGCACGGCGTATGGCTCGCATGGTTGTCATGTTGCTACCGAATACACCTGATGGAAACGAATGAAACTGAAGTCTTCAGTGCGTTACCGATGTAACCATAAAAAACTCCTTTAAATACAACCTATCATCCGCAACACGACGCAACATGCTCTGCTAAAGCGAGCGTCAACACTGTGTTCGAAAACATTTTAGCCAATGATAAGGGACTGTTGATTGAGTTGTCTCCCTTTGACCGAGTGACACCGTTTCGCTTCCGGTATCATACCAGCCAGTTGGGTCCTTGTGAGAAGTTGTCCACACACCTCACCGAGGTGAAAATATGTTAACAAAACATTGTTAACGACAGGCGCGTCATACGTTCTGAAGCTTGTTTAGAATTAACCCCCTTGATGCCGAGTTTTACAATGCATCCAGATATGATAAGAATTGACTAGAATGAATTTTAAGAGGGGGTGGGGTTACGGCGGAAGTCTTTCCGACTTTCGTATGGCAGACAATTGCTGACACGCTCAGCCGTATTCACCCATGATTGTTCTATAAAAACGACAATTTATTGTTTTGGGTGTTCTATTTATTACTGTTATCAGTCTCCCTGCTGTTATGTAGAGATCGACTCTCGACACATTTGACGAGTCCTCTGTCGCTGTGTAAACAATTCGTTGTTGTTAAACAAATAGTAGCCGTGGATGGTGTTCGTGGATTTGCTGATATTGATGTTTCCGCTGTGCTGCAGCTGTGTCCACCACTTCACAGGTCACCGTGACATCACATCCACATCATCCGTCTTCTCCTCACCCAGAAGATACGCCGTCGTCTCCGGCGTCCTGTCAAGTCATCAACATCGTCATTAGCGACACCACCACAAAGATAATGTCCTTATGATTCAACTGACATGTTGATATGGGACAACATGCGGTAGTTTCCGAACACGGACTACCAACACTGAGAGATGTACCACTTCCATCGTGATTTCAAGGTGAAAGAAGAAATTTTCAGTTATTAAAGTTATTATAGTTTACCAAATTTAATTTCGTTTGAAAGGAAATTTTCCTATTTCATTTTCTAGTAATAAAGTCATGCAATGTCGATCTACAGACACAAGATTGAAACGAGTGATGAAGAAAAGATTGAAACGAGTGAAGAAGAAAACCAAACTGTCAGCAATACCGAGAACAAGGACAAGTTCAACTCTACGTTTGTTCAGCCTCTACTTTCTACCCATAATATAGGCGAGGGAATTCTCTTATTAGGTGTTCAAATATGAGCGAAATGGTCGAGATATCAGGTTCTTTTCGCACATTATACAAATGTAATTGTATCATCAAAAACTGTGTTCCACAGGAGATATCGCTTGTGTGCGATGAAACGATATCTCCTAGGACTAGGAGATATCGTTTTGACAGTAGATTTTGTACAATGCCCTGACAATGCTATGACGTCATATACTTGATGACGTCACAATGCTATGACATCGCTGCACTGCAAGTCTAATGGCAGTACCGTGTTCAGAGATGTACATTTTTCATTGAAAATTAAGTGATTGGAAAGTGTTACGACTTATTCCTATGAACATATTTGATACGTTCACAAAGATTAAAACGAAATGCTTAATATAAAAAATATCCACATCCCCTTGTCCTAATAGACCCTTCACCGTACTTTTCCCTTTATCGATCTAATTTTGGTCGCCCATTTCACATCACGAAGTTCCGGTGTTCTCATGATGCCGTTTAATACTCCATCACCTTTAGGGTTCAAGTCCACGTGGCGCCCCTCCCCACGATATTGCAGAGTGCGACGTGAAACACCCGCCCTATATTGTAAACCAAAAGTCACCGTGTTCTTTAATCCGATTGGTTGAAAAACATGATCGAATGGTATTCGATTCCCGGAAATTGCAAGACCATTCGCTACGTGTTAATACGTACAAACATCGCACACACCATTGTATTGTTACGTCGTCAGCAGTGGTGACGTCAATCAAATCATATTGTGGCTGATGCCGTTGGTTCCAAATGAATTCCCGTGCTTCAAATACTCAATAACACCCGGAAATTGGCCAACACATGATGTTTATCTCCTAACTAACACACACCCAACATTCCCAAGCATCACTCCGTTACATCTTAGCTGCACTACCGTCACTGGCAGCATCCACTCAACCCTAAAGCGGACACCTGCCATCTCCCTATATGCCGGACAACTTCTCAATCCCGAATTAATTTTCAAATTCTTTCAAAATATAGTAATGAAAAGATTGCCATCAGAGAATAACTTCGTTGTACTCACTCATCATGGAAGACATGAGCATAAACCATGCTAGCGTCATCATCTTGCCTGTACGACTTCACGACGGCGACGATGCTGCTTGGCACCACACAAGGAAGCAACCTTGTCCCTACTGCTGTACATCCCGTACGTGTTTATATACCACCGCGGCTGATGCTGGATGTGTTTAGTCATACACTGTCTACTGTGTGTATTGCGTCGGCATTATCTATAAACTCTACTGATGCAAATTTGTCATGAAACGTGAACCTTCTATTTTTAAGTTCAAACACGGGCTAGTGTTCTTTATGATAAATGATGTAGGTATTTATAAAAAAAATCATTACAGCAAGTGAGTTGATTTTGAACAATATTTTTTTTCATCACATTTATGTAATTATTGCCTGTGGATTTCACGGTAAACACCCCGAGACCCGCATCGCTTCGGCTTATCTCTCACATTAATATGACACACCGTGAGATTGATTTAATAGTGTTGATAAGGAAGATGCTGGTACACGGTATACTTCGATACGGTATATGCTACTATACAGTATACATGTACTTTAATGAGGTATATGCTACTATAAGGTATACTTTGATGAGGTATATGCTGGTATACGGTTTACTTCGATTCGGTATATGCTACCATACTGTCTATTTTAATGAGGTATATGCTACTATACGGTATACTTTGATCAGGTATATGCTGGTATACGGTATACTTCGATTCGGTATATGCTACCATACAGTCTACTTTAATGATGTATATGCCACTATACGGTATACTTTGATTACTAATAGGTATATGCTGGTATACGGGTACCCGTGAAGATCCGGAATAGATTAGGTCTTCAGCAACCCATGCTTGCCACAAAAGGCGACTATGCTTGTCGTAAGAGGCGACTAACGGGACCGGTTGGTCAGGCTCGCTGACTTGGTTGACACATGTCATCGGTTCCCAATTGCGCAGATCGATGCTCATGCTGTTGATCACTGGATTGTCTGGGCCAGACTCGATTATTTATAGACCGCCGCCATATAGCTGGGATATTGCTGAGTGCGGCGTAAAACTAAACTCACTCACTATGCTACCATACAGTCTACTTTAATGAGGTATATACTACTATACGGTATACTTTGATCAGGTATATGCTGGTATACGGTATACTTTGATGAGGTATATGCTACCATACAGTCTACTTTAATGATGTATATGCCACTATCCGGTTTATTTTGATGAGGTATATGCCTATATACGGTATACTTCGATTCGGCATATGCTACCATACAGTCGACTTTAATGATGTTTATGCCACTATACGGTATACTTTGATGAGGTATATGCTGGTATACGATATACTTCGATTCGGTATATGCTACCATACAGTCTACTTTAATGATGTATATGCCACTATCCGGTTTACTTTGATGAGGTATATGCTGGTTTATGGTATACTTCGATTCGGTATATACTACCATACAGTATGCTTTAATGAGGTATATGCTACTATACGGTATACTTTGATGCGTAATAAACTGTCTTATAGTGATGGGACTGACTGACATTTACAGCATGCGCTCAAATACAGTAAATTACGGGGTTAGAGTTCCTTTCGTACCCCCCGACCTATTTTTTCTTAAAAAAAACAAAGAAAAGATATACAAATAATGAAAACTACCTAAGTCTAACTTCTTTGAGTGGCATTTTAGAAGTTGGGAAGTACAATATCGAACAAACTTTATGGATAACAACTTCTTTTTATTCGTGAGTGCGACGTTTCGATACAGATTCTTGTACGGTTGTCATGCTTGACAACGGTACAAGAATCTGTATCATGCTTGACAACGGTACAAGAATCTGTATCAAAACGTCGCACTCACGAATAAAAAGACGTTATTATCCATAAAGTTTATTCGATATTGTACCTAAGTCTAGTTAGTTACATCGGTAGTTTCGGTAAAAGCATTTCGACTAAAATATTACGGTTAGTGGCTGGGATAAAATCCAGTTCGTTTTACTGAAGTTCGTTACAAGCGTGCTTGTTGTAAATGTTGTTTTCTCTACAATGATATGAGATGGAAGATCTGAAATGTACGGACTAAGCTTGAATATGACGAATAAGTCCAATAACTATGCATTTGTTCTTAACATATGTACAGTAATAAGATCCATAATCAGTGGCACACATATATTGCGACGGGTGAGAATCAAGTGATCTTCAGCAACACATGCTTGTCGACTAACGGGATCGAGGGTCAGGCTCGCTGACTAACGGGTTGCGTAGATCGATGCTCATGCTGTTGATCATCAGGTCTGGTCTAGACTGACTTTTAGTTTTACGTTAGACACATATCATCGTATCCCAAATGGGCTTCACACATTGTGCCCATTTACAGACCGCCCACTAGGCTACTCCCCACCGACATATTATTTACAGACCGCCGACATATACGTGGAATATTGCTGAGTGAGGCGTTAAAAAACAAACCAACAACGTGACAGTTTGAACTGTACATCACACACAGAGAGAACCGAACACCGACTTGTCATAATGGGCGTCCAGGAAACGCCAAGCCTCTTGAAAGCATCCACATATAACGGTGACACAATGAACTCTGTGATATCGCACTACCTTTGATATCCCGTGACCATCGCGTTGAAATAAAACGTGCAAGTATATTTTACTCAATAGAGGCATAGTGCACATTGCATTCGGACGGAAACTCAGCATTAGATGGAATGTTCAAGATAAATATGGTGGAATTCTCCAGCATGTCATCGAAGTTAAAACGTGAATTCTCCCAATAGTTCCAAGGGTTTACATGCCCGTAGCGCTCCTGATTTCTGTTTTTGACATTTGATGCTGGCTGAGCATAGAAAACATCCCGACACTATTACAAACAGACAGGAAAGTGCACGTGTGACTTCATTTTCACAACGTAGAGTCTTTAGGTGATCCGCTGGGCGCAACGTTTAACACGGTTGAATTTTATCCGCACTCTACTGTATTCCCGAAGGAAACAGATCGGGAATAGATCCGAGGAGATGAGGTCAAAAGGGGCTCTACGTCGTGTTCGAGACCATTGAGCTTGAAACAAAGTGCGTGAAACGCCAGACTGGTGCCGGTTTTATAGTGCCATCACACTGAGAGGCAATGTCACAGTTACCATGGATACCCCACTTTGAAACAGTAAACTCCGAAGAGACCCGTTCATATTTTTGTCTCACTTTAATGCCAACCGACAGGGAAACGACAAATACCGTCTTTTAACGTCTTTGGTAGGATCGAACCACTGACATTTCTCTCTCTTGGCAAATACTCTATCCACGTAACCACGAAGGCAGTCCATGAGGAAGTAAGTCCACAGTTTGGGGCACATGGAATCGCCCAGCAAGATGTCATTCGTCTGAATAATTTCAGTTCTTTGTGTAATTCCGTCTGAATTTCCAAAGATTTGGAAATACGAATAAATGAAATATTTGCTTCTGGTAGCTGGAATTTGAGAATATCATTAAATAATCTCTGTCTCCCCAGTTATATTGAGGATGGCTTGGAAAGTGTAGTGTTTAAAACCAAAAGCCCAGGTTCCATTCCCTTCATGGTTACAATGTGTGAAACATATTGCCAATATATTGATATTATTGGAATATTGCTAAAAGCGGCTTTTATTCGTGCATCCTTGTACTGTGACGCCACCTTGTTGTACACCTGTCAGGTAAGTACTGGGACGCTACCTTGTTGTTACGTACATTGTGAAATGTAACTTTGATTATTGCTATTTGAACTTTATTATAGTTATCGTGCATCAAGTACATTTACTCTCCTTCTGGACACTCAGAATATCCCTATAGCATGATTAGTGCATGTCTATTGATCCACGCGAACTGATTTTCACGCGCTGTTTTGCGCAGTGGATCTAATGATTTGTAGAATACATAAAAACGGAATAAAGACTCCTAAAAATTCGAAACTCATACCTATTATCTTGTCAAGACACTGTAGGTGATCATCTGGGTATTCCCAACCAACAAAATATTGTTCTCGTCCCACAAATTACTCCGATGCTGATCCAGAAGTCTAGTTAGTCGGATGCAATATCCTTAGTTTGACTTGTGTCACGTTTCTGTGTTTTGTTTTAGGTCAACAATTGACTTGCCCCTGCACGTGTTTGTGACTGCTGTCACGGATCGGACAGGATTTGCTCTTTTGACGAACGCTTGGTATCTTAACTGTTTTATAGGGATTCATACCCATATACTTGTCGATACAGACGTGAAATACTACAGTCGGCTCTTCTTTGAGCAGATTTCATATGAATATAGAAAATATTTCGTCGCTGTTATTCATTTGATAAAGAAGAATTCAGGTGTACAATACCAAAGTCAAAAAGTAGAAGTCATGACACTGTTCAGTTTTGTGCAACGTTTCCAAAACAGGGAACCTACAGCTTTTTTATTTAATATATTAGGGATGATAAAAAGAAACATTACCTTCGTGTTTGTATCCCAGCGATAATACAAATTTGGTAACACAGCTAATTCTTATACATTATGGTGTGTACATTCTTATACTCGTTGGGTAATCCAGGGATACTCTACAACTTATATAGTCTCCCTGGGTAATCTCAGTATATAGTCTCTGGTGGCGGTTGCTTAAACACAATGTTACAGTACAAAAAGGTAGTGTTTCACCATATATTTGTTTAAAGTTTATACTGAAAGGTACACAGAGCGTGCATCTAGATAAAACATGGACGCCATCGATGGTAGCGAAGATAGCCACAAACCCGAGCATGCTGGGAGGAGCCTTATCACCTGCTGATAAATCCTTCCGCTGACTGCGTGAGTTGACCGCGAAGGTGAATCTTAAACACAGAGCTTTTCGATTGATCCTAGCCCTTGTTGATTCATATATTTCTGTTTTTGAAGCAGAGACAACAAAGGAAGCCACATGCTGTGATGGGGTGACGATGGAGGTACAAAGACAAGGCCCTTTAAAGAAATATAACCCTGTTCCGATCTTTTGAAGCTGTTTTCCCTTTACATCAGTCGTTGCGTTGGTATAAATAAACGTTGGCGATCTTCCACCGAACCAACGCTCGGGACCACGATCACTAAACAGTCACTTGGCTCATCAACAAATCTCTCTTTTTCTGTGAATTCATCCGCAGACCACAAACATCATGAAGTCCACAGTGATCGTTATGGTGGCCATCTGTTTCGGTAAGTCAACGTGCATGTATAAAAGGAAACAGATATATTTTAAGGTAATAAGCTTCAGTGTATTAGGGACTCAATATGTTTAATGAAATACATCACTTGGTACACTATCTGGCTTATGTCAGGATGGTACTTGCCGTGTTTGTTGTTTAACGCCACTCTCAGCAATATCCATGCTACCATGACGACCAAGTTCTTGTTCCACAAAGGATCGTCTTGGCTGGAAGATGGCTTTATGGAACGGGACACTGTATCCACAACTATTTGACTGTAATTCGTCACTACATGGTCATGGCACAGTCTGGATTGTACAGTCGAGAGGTGTGCTTTTATCAATATTGAAAGGCAGTGAGTGCGTGATTGTGGTTTTACGCCTCTCTTAGCAATATTCCAGCAATGTCACTCACCAGAAATGGGCTTTACACATTGTGTCCGTGTGGGGAATCGAACCCTGGTCATGACGAGCGGACGCTTTAACCATTAGGCCACCCAAACGCCCTTAATATGGAAAGGCCTTTGTCGCTTTTATATAATCAGAATACGAACATAGTTTTAGTTCTTAATCTGTAAGTGGAAATATAGTGGATAAGTTTATTTTTTCAACCAGTTCTAAACATTATTAATATGCATCATTACAAGAGCACACGTTTTTCTCAATCGTAGTTTTACGTGTCTGACAATCTCGTTTTTCCAGTTGCCCTAACATTCAATGCTGTTGAGAGCTGTTGTCATCACCGGCATAGTCATCACCGTCACAGCAGCAGCAGCAGCAGTAGCGGCTTGGGCTCAAGCAAGTTCAAGAGTTTCTTTCCCTCAAGTTTCTCTTCGTCTGGACTCAGTTCCTTTGGTGGTTTCGGATCCTTCGGGTCCTTTGGAAGGAAATGAAAGGTAGAATGTACATTTTTACTGTTGCTCAGTTCAACTATTTGGTGTGCCCGGTGTCTGAACCTCAGTACTTATGGCGTAAACTGTATCTAATATTACGGAAGGTAACATCAAAATGTGCCTCATATATACATCTCTTGTGAGGAAAAGAACCCAGGTGTTTGGCGTAAACCCATTAACAATCACATTTAAACATATTCTGAAATATATTCATATTTACGTGGTACAAATGACTTTGAGTATTGATATCGACTGCGATCTGAGTATATGCTTATTCAATGAAGTTCTGCTTTTACTTTTTCAGACTGCACAACACAAGAAGCATTTAGAATGGATAACGAATATGTCAGTGAAATCACCAACGAGTAATAAAAATGTTGACACATAGCAATCCTTTCCTAATTCCTTATGTGTGAGTGATATGAGAATAAATATTGGCTTCATACGTGGTGACTGTCGGAAGAACTGAACTTCAACGTGACGAGCAAACCCCTTCACCACTTAGTGAACCCACGTGAAATAACCAACGAGTAATAAAACTGTAGACACATCGCAAACGTTTTTTATCATTCCTAATGCATCAGTCAATAGGGTCTGTGTGGGGAAGCGAACTTTAGCGTGATTACCAAACACTTTAACCACTTGGCTACCCTAATTGCATAATTAGATTTCAGTGCGAATGTTTTTGAACACATCTGTCAGTAATACAAAGCCAACATCTCGACAGAATGTGCAAGTAGAGTCACGGCTTTGCATGTCATTGGTTGATAGAATGACATTATGATTGAAAACATGAGGGTTCACGGACAAGTCTCGCATTGAAAAACCCTGATCCTCTTTTGAATGGTACCTGTTCTGCTACGGATTCCAACTAGGATTAGAAACATAATAACTCACGATCTCTTGAAAGTATCATGAGGTTCATTTCGTTTGAACTGGACCCACTTGCATCCACTTCAGCCACCATGCTTATCGTATGAGGCGACACGTGTCGTCGTATCCCAATTGCGTAGATCGATGCTCATGATGTTGATCACTGGATTGACTGGTCCAGTCTCAAATATTTATAGTCCGCCGCCATATGGTTAGAATATTATTGAGTGCGGCGTAAAACAACAAACAAACAGACAAAGCAATCTTTGCACAAAGAGGATCGTGACTCCCATACTTTAACATGGACCTTTGTTAAAACCGATCAGCCACAGGGCCATGTTAGCGGCCCTACACTCTTCCTTGTCAGTGTCCTGTAAGATATACATGTTTTTAACATTAGAGCGTGTACACTGTTTTACAACATAAGGGTGTGGAGGTTGATGCTTAGTACAGTTGCAGGGGACTTGTTGTCACCCACAGTGGTTTCCGGAGAAACTACTCATGTAGATTCATGTATAATGTAGAATATTTCATTCTTAAATTTTAATTTTAATTCTCATTCAGCAAATCGTCTTCCGTCTGCAATTTGCTGTGTTGCACACTTTACTGTTTCAAGGCAAGAGAACAACCCTGGTCATTTTTAAAAGTTCCTTTAAGAACAGTACTCACATACTAGTATAGTAGGCCATTAACATACAACATATCTTACACAAGGTGACTGGGATATTTAAAAGAAAGTGTTTCCACCTCCCGCGAAGCACACGTGCGAAAATCGTAACCAAAGTTGAATATTACTAAGTGTATCTCACATCTCCCACGCAACTGACCAGGTGATAGGAAGTTTACTCATTCAGACGTACGTCGACACGGCGGGGTGTCTCAACAGTTTGTATTGTTAAACACCTGAAGCGAAATTAACCAGGTGTTTGCTAGAAGTAAAAGCGATAACCCTAAAACAACAAATATAACATATATTTTCTGCTACATGATAACATCTCCCACATCGTGTTTGCACATTGTTATATTTATTTAATTTTATATAAATTTACTTAAAAGTTTGATAATTGATCCAAAACAGTCGAAATGGCACCCTGCTGTTCAATCGGCTCACTCAGGACGGTGGTGCGCCCATGAGTCTTCCGGCTTCATGGGGTACAGGTTCTGATGTGCACGTCCATATCACTATGCACACACTGTAAGGGGTAATATCTATCTCTTAAATAGACCTTACGCCTGGGTAGTAATTCATAATTTCGTAAAGCTTGAGATAAACCTTATTCAGTTTCAGGATGAACAAACTTATCGTCTTCTCAGGTGTTCTGCTTGTGTTGGGTAAGGTTTTCTGTAATGTCTTTGTTCCATCACTTGGTTTGGTCGTAGTGGTTTTGTAGAATTAGTATTTATATGTAAATCAGAAACTCTCTCCCATTGGATTAGATGGACGTTTGGGTGGAAAAGGCAATCATTAATTGTTTGCACTGAAAATATACATTAAGCTATGTCAGTTTTAGGACCATTGGGATGTAGGTTGTCCTGGTGTGAAACCAAAGGCCTGTGAAAGGTATTATATTCAGTTTATAAAACGTCTGTAAAACCAGTGAGTTGTGAAAAACTGCGACTTCGATGAGACATTCACTTTAAATTGTTTGGTTTGTGAATCCACACTTCTTTGTTGGAAATATGCTGATTTGAAAATATTTTTCCCTATGGTGTGTTGTACATGTACACCAGAATGAAAACATCCCAGTTGTTGCACCTGTAGACACGACTGCTTTTACAGAGCACACATGTGGCCACTGAAAGTGACATTTTTTGCGCAGTAATATTAACTCATATGAATTCATATTTTGTCGTTACGATGCAGCTGCAACTCTTGAGATGTCATCTTGTCACCATCACCATGGGCACGGTCACCATGGCAGCTCTTCAGGCTCTTCCGGGTCTTCTGGCTCTTCCGGTTCCTCCGGATCTTCCGGATCTTCCAGCTCCTCCAGCTGTGGGTGTTGTGGTTCCAGCAAGAGTTCCTCTTCCTCCAGTGAGTCCTACCCTCTGTTCATCCCAGTCCCCATGTCTGGCCACAGCTCTGGATCTCACCACTCCGGATCCGGATCAGGAAGTAACTTGGCGCTTCTAGCTGGACTCATCGGCTGAGATATGTATTGTACATGACCGGAATAAAGAAAGGATGATGAACTATATCGGATCTGTCATTGTTCTTGTGCAGTAAAGATAAAATGTCCTAACAAATCCAAATAGAAGTTATAAGATGAGTTTGTGTACTTCTCTCTGACCTTTGTATTGTTTCTAATAGAAAGTCAGCAATCGACGTTAGAGTTTAAACTACGCAATACACTCATTAATTGATGCACCCCACCTGGGAGAGACGTCAGACTTTTATGTGAACAAAACATTATCCCCCCGAGCTTAGCACAGCAACATCGCTTTCCGACACCAGTATAAAAAAGCAGCCCATGAATTGGCAAACAATTCCGCCACCTGTACTATTTCTAATGTAAGTGATCACCAGTGCCACAACGCCATGAATTCAACTAGATCTTTACAGAAACAGAGAAATACGATTACAGCACTGTTCACTAATGAATTCCACTTCCTTAAAAGAACGCACAAATATCACATGGCAACACATACCACATTGTACACCCATCACACATGGCCACACAAACCACATTTAACAGACACACACATCACATACCAAGATAACATACACATACCGCGTGTACTACACAAACATGTACACACAGATGCACTGACCACGCACACTTTATAATGTAAGAAACGATATCTGAGTTAACAGCTGCGTGTCAATTTAGAAATCATCCTTCCACAATACACTTACACAGGCACACACGCACACACGCACGCACACACTCACACCCACAATCGCTCAAAAATACTAAGGGTACGTAATATACGCTACATGTTGTGATAGTTAAAACATGCATACACGCAACAGAGGACGCGTTTTAGCAGTTCCCATTTAAACCTCTGAGCTGGTGTTTGTAGCATTTCTTTGGTAAAGGTTTAGTGTGAAAGGCGCCTTGGATGTGCCTTCAGACAAAGCATTGACGTGATGTGGTCAGTACGTAACCATGCATACTGGGAAGAGACTTATCACCAGCCAAACAATCCTTCCGCTAACCTGTTTGAGTTGACCTAGGATCTTAAACAATTTGCATCAATGAGTACCTTGCTAATTCAGGTTTTAATGTTTTTGAAGACAATATTTGTAGTATGTCTTTGTTAAGTTTAATTTGCAAGGCGCCTTGGACGTGCCCATAGATAAAGCACTGACATTTAAGTGGTCGCTACAGAACCGTGCATTCTGGGAAGAGACTAATCACCAGCTAACAAATCCTTCCGCTACCCTGTTTGAGTTGACCTCGGAGGCTGACCTTAAACGTGTAACAGTTTGCATCAAGAGAGTGAGTGAGTTTTTGTTTTACGCCGCACTCAGCAATATTCCAGCTATATGTCGGCGGTCTGTAAATAATCGAGTCTGGACCAGACAATCCAGTGATCAACAACATGAGCATCGATCTGTGCAATTGGGAACCGATGATATGTATCAACCAAGCCAGCGAGCCTGACCACCCGATCCCATTTGCATCAATGAATCCTCAATTGCTCCAATTTTTGTGTATTTTGACAAGAGGAACTTCATGGAGGGATGATTTCTTTAGTGACATTGAATTCTATTAAATCTAGCAAATATTCCCTCTCTTTATAAAGTGACTTCCGTCTTCAACTGAGCATATGTTATATGGAGGTTACAACATAGGTAATAACTTTCAATACTCAGACTCTTGTTCTACTAGGAATCGTGTTCTTTATTTATGAATTCAGCAAAGCAACAGACCATGAAGCGTACAATGATAATTTACGTGGTGATCTTTTTTGAGAAAAGATTTTTGTGTAATCGAATTGTGGACAATTTCATAATGAAGTACGGCCACGGAAACATGACAGTTGCAATGTGACAAAACTCACGAAAACCGCTTATTTAACTTCATAATGGTTTAAGTTTCTTTAATGTTCGCATGTTGTAAGAATGTCCAGTACATCTCAGGTATATGTGCGTTAAAAGCCACGTTTAATATCAGAATATTGGAAAAAGTGGAGTGAAGAAGCATTTTATTCTAAGTTCTCAGCGCTTTTATGTAGTCTTTGGAAATCTACTATCGTAAACTGATTTCTTAAGTGAAGGAGCTGATTTACCATCTTGTCCAAACACTGACACGTTTTATGAAATGAAAGATTTTCACTTATAACTGCCTATCTTTACTTTTAGATGCTATTTATTTAATGGTATCCATTAACTAGTAAATGCAAGTGTATCACTTTGAACCTTTAATAAAAGTCTTCACACAAACTTCTAAATGTTTGTAAGACTTGCAAGTGTTTTCTCTGTTGTTCTCTCGGTTCCAATAAAAGAACAACCTTGGGCATCTCTGAAAATATTCCTTTAACAACACTACTCGCAGCGCACACGCCCTTAACCAAATAATTATCATAGCACTGACTGGGATATTTATAAGAAAATGCTTCCACCTCCTGCGAATCACACGTGCGAAAATCGTATGCTGGTCTGAATATGGCACAGTGCTATCTCCCATCTCCCACGCAGTTGACCAGGTGAGAGGAAGATTACTCACTTTAGCATACGCGACGGGGTGTCTAATTTGAAATTATGTTTTATCATCTGATGCAATATTTACAAAGCCACTTGCGTTGGCGAAAGCAATAAGTCTCAAAATGAAATGAAAACTAGTTTCTTTGCTGCTTAAAAAATTAAATATCGTAGAAGCTCGTAACATTTAATTGCATGATATTTACTGTTATAACTGTCGCAGCAGCGTCGACAGCGTGCCCTACGGTGTCATCGGCTTAAGCAGGATCACGCCCAGCAGTGTTTTCTGGTTTCCTGAAGAACAGGTTCAGAAATGCACGTTCATATCTCTACACACACTCTGTTAGGGGTAATACACATGTCTTAAATAGGCCTCATGTATGGACGGAATTCATAATTGGTTGAAGCCTGGACAAATCTCATTCATTTTCAAGATGAGCAAACTTATCGTCTTCTCGGGCGTTCTACTTGTATTGGGTAAGGTGCATGTCTGCTCCTTGATGTGGTCTTAATGTTGTTATATTCCTTACCAGAGAAATGTCATTTAGATGTAAAACGGAAATGTTTGCGGATCAGATTCAGTAAAATGTACTGTGGAGGACTGTTTTCAGATTTTGAAAAATGGGTCGATACTTGTCTTGGTGCGGTACAACAGGATCGAGTAAGATAATGTATTGTTCAATGATTGCGTGTATGTATGTGAGTCGCGAATAGCTGAGACGTCGATTAAACACTCACTTTAAACTGTATATTACTGGATGCTTTTTTAGTTTTGGTTGGAAACACGGAGAGTGACCATACTATAACACGTTGCCATGTTATAAATATGTATATACATATATACACCAGGCGGATGTGTGAAGTCTTTCAGGAGACGACTAACTTTTACAAGGCTTCTAAAATAGATATCAGGATTAACTTACATGAATTCATTACATTCATTATTTTTCGTTACAATGCAGCTGCAAGCCTTGAGATGTCATCTTCTCACCATCACCATGGCAGCTCTTCTGGCTCTTCAGGGTCTTCTGGCTCTTCCGGATCTTCCGGATCTTCCAGCTCTTCCGGCTCCTCCAGCTGTGGGTGTTGTGGTTCCAGCAAGAGTTCCTCTTCCTCCAGTGAGTCCTTCATCCCAGTCCCCATGTTCACAGCTCTGGATCTCACCACCCATCCGGATCAGGAAGTAACTTGGCGCTTCTAGCTGGACTCATCGGCTGAGATATGTAATGTACATGACCGGAATAAAGAAAGGATGATGAACTATCCGGATCTGTCATTGTTCTTGTGCAGTAACTTGTTGATCCTAAAAGAAACAAATACTTCCCTCTGATCTGACTGGACTCATCTGCAGAGATATTTTGTAATGTTCTATGACCGGAATACGTCCCCAACATTGAAAAGAGGAGCCAGATGAACTATATCGGATCTGTCAGAGTTCTTGTGCAGTAAAAGAGAAGAATGAGAGAGAGAGAGAGAGAGAGAGAGAGAGAGCGCTCAGGGTGGTCAAATGATTCGTGTACAATAAAGATAAAATGTCCTAACAAATAGAAGTTATAAGATGAGTTTGTGTACTTCTCTCTGACCTTTGTATTGTTTCTAATGAAAAGTCAGCAATTGACGTTAGAGTTTGCTACACAATACACTCATTAATTGATGCACCCCACCTGAGAGAGACGTCAGACTTTTATGTGAACAAAACATTATCCCCACGAGCTTAGCACAGCAACACTGCTTTCCGTCACCAGTATAAAAAAGCAGCCCATGAATTGACAAATAATTCCGCCATCTGTACTATTTCTTATGTAAGTGATCACCAGTGCCACAACGCCATGAATTCAACTAGATCTTTACAGAAACAGAGAAATACGATTACAGCACTGTTCACTAATGAATTCCACTTCCTTAAAAGAACGCACAAATATCACATGGCAACACATACCACATTGTACACCCATCACACATGGCCACACAAACCACATTTAACAGACACACACATCACATACCAAGATAACATACACATACCACGTGTCCTACACACACATGAACACACAGATGCACTGACCACGCACACTTTATAATGTAAGAAACGATATCTGAGTTAACAGCTGCGTGTCAATTTAGAAATCACCTTTCCACAATACACTTACACAGGCACACACGAACACACACGCACGCACACACTCACACCCACAATCGCTCCAAAATACTAAGGGTACGCAATATACGCTACATGTCGTGATAGTTAAAACATGCATACACGCAACAGAGGACGCGTTTTAGCAGTTCCCATTTACACCTCTGAGCTGGTGTTTGTAGCATTTCTTTGGTAAAGGTTTAGTGTGAAAGGCGCCTTGAATGTGCCTTCAGACAAAGCATTGACTTGATGTGGTCAGTACGTAACCATGCATACTGGGAAGAGACTTATCACCATCCAAACAATCCTTCCGCTAACCTGTTTGAGTTGACCTAGGATCTTAAACAATTTGCATCAATGAGTACCTTGCTAATTCAGGTTTTAATGTTTTTGAAGACAATATTTGTAGTATGTCTTTGTTAAGTTTAATTTGAAAGGCGCCTTGGACGTGCCCACAGATAAAGCACTGACATTCGTGTGGTCGCTACAGAACCGTGCATTCTGGGAAGAGACTAACCACCAGCTAACAAATCCTTCCGCTACCCTGTTTGAGTTGATCTCGTAGGCTGACCTTAAACGTGTAACAGTTTGCATCAAGAGAGTGAGTGAGTTTTGTTTTACGCCGCACTCAGCAATATTCCAGCTATATGTCGGCGGTCTGTAAATAATCGAGTCTGGACGAGACAATCCAGTGATCAACAACATGAGCATCGATCTGCGCAATTGGGAACCGATGATATGTATCAACCAAGCCAGCGAGCCTGACCACCCGATCCCATTTGCATCAATGAATCCTCAACATTGCTTATTCCAATTTTTGTGTTTTTTGACAAGAGGAACATTATGGAGGGATGATTTCTTCAGTGACATTGAATTCTATTAAATCTAGCAAATATTCCCTCTCTTTATAAAGTGACTTCCATCTTCAACTGAGCATATGTTATATACATATATGGAGGTTACAACATAGGTAATAACTTTCAATACTCAGACTCTTGTTCTACTAGGAATCGTGTTCTTTATTTATGAATTCAGCAAAGCAACAGACCATGAAGCGTACAATGATAATTTACGTGGTGATCTTTTTTGAGAAAAGATTTTTGTGTAATCGAATTGTGGACAATTTCATAATGAAGTACGGCCACGGAAACATGATAGTTGCAATGTGACAAAACTCACGAAAACCGCTTATTTAACTTCATAATGGTTTAAGTTTCTTTAATGTTCGCATGGTGTAAGAATGTCCAGTACATCTCAGGTATATGTGCGTTAAAAAGCCACGTTTAATATCAGAATATTGGAACAAAGTAGAGTGAAGATGCATTTTATTCTAAATTCTCAGCGCTTTTATGTAGTCTTTGGAAATCTACTATCGTAAACTGATTTCTTAAGTGAAGGAGCTGATTTACCATCTTGTCCAAAAACTGACACGTTTTATGAATGAAAGATTTTCACTTATAACTGCCTATCTTTACTTTTAGATGCTATTATTTAATGGTATCCATTAACTAGTAAATGCAAGTGTATCACTTTGAACCTTTAATAAAAGTCTTCACACAAACTTCTAAATGTTTGTAAGACTTGCAAGTGTTTTCTCTGTTGTTCTCTCGCTTCCAATAAAAGAACAACCTTGGGCATCTCTGAAAATATTCCTTTAACAACACTACTCGCAGCGCACACACCCTAATAATGATCATAGCAATGACTGGGATATTTATAAGAAAATGCTTCCACCTCCTGCGAATCACACGTGCGAAAATCGTATGCTGGTCTGAATATGGCACAGTGCTATCTCCCATCTCCCACGCAGTTGACCAGCTGAGAGAAAGATTACTCACTTTAGCATACGCGACGGGGTGTCTAATTTGAAATTATGTTTTATCATCTGATGCAATATTCACAAAGCCAATTGCGATGGCGAAAGCAATAAGTCTCAAAATGAAATGAAAACTAGTTTCTTTGCTGCTTAAAAAATTAGATATCGTAGAAGCTCGTAACATTTAATTGCATGATATTTACTGTAACTGTCGCAGCAGTGTCGACAGCGTGCCCTGCGGTGTCATCGGCTTAAGCAGGATCACGCCCAGCAGTGTTTTCTGGTTTCCTGAAGAACAGGTTCAGAAATGCACGTTCATATCTCTACACACACTCTGTTAGGGGTAATACACATGTCTTAAATAGGCCTCATGTATGGACGGAATTCATAATTGGTTGAAGCCTGGACAAATCTCATTCACTTTAAAGATGAGCAAACTTATCGTCTTCTCGGGCGTTCTACTTGTATTGGGTAAGGTGCATGTCTGCCCCTTGATGTGGTCTAAATGTTGTTATATTCCTTACCAGAGAAATGGCATTTAGATGTAAAACGGAAATGTTTGCGGATCAGATTCAGTAAATGTACTGTGGAGGACTGTTTTCAGATTTTGAAAAATTTCCGTTGTAAAACATACATGTGAGGGTTTTGGGTCGATACTTGTCTTGGTGCGGTACAACGGGATCGAGTAAGATAATATGTTGTTCAATGATTGCGTGTATGTCTGTGAGTCGCGAATAGCTGAGACGTCGATTAAACACTCACTTTAAACTGTATATTACTGGATGCTTTTTAGTTTTGGTTGGAAACACGGAGAGTGGCCATACTATAACACGTTGCCATGTTATAAATATGTATATACATATATACACCAGGCGGATGTGTGAAGTCTTTCAAAAGACGACTAACTTTTACAAAGCTTTTAAAATAGATATCAGGATTAACTTACATGAATTCATTACATTAATTAGTTTTCGTTACAATGCAGCTGCAAGCCTTGAGATGTCATCTTCTCACCATCACCATGGCAGCTCTTCTGGCTCTTCAGGGTCTTCCGGTTCTTCCGGATCTTCCGGATCTTCCAGCTCTTCCGGCTCCTCCAGCTGTGGGTGTTGTGGTTCCAGCAAGAGTTCCTCTTCCTCCAGTGAGTCCTACCCAATGTTCATCCCAGTCCCCATGTCTGGCCACAGCTCTGGATCTCACCACTCCGGATCCGGATCAGGAAGTAACTTGGCGCTTCTAGCTGGACTCATCGGCTGAGATATGTAATGTACATGACCGGAATAAAGAAAGGATGATGAACTATATCGGATCTGTCATTGTTCTTGTGCAGTAAAAATAAAATCGAAGATCCTAAAAGAAACAAATACTTCCCTCTGATCTGACAATAATTATCTGCAGAAGATTTTGTAGTGTTCTATACACAAAACACGTCCTAACATTCGCACGTCCCCAACAGAGAAAGAGAGAGCGAGCCAGATAAGGAGAGCGAAATAGTTAGTTAAATAGATAGAGAGAACGATAGATAGACACTAGGGTGGTCAAATGATTGGTGATGGGCTACACATATCCAGACTCGATTATTTAGAGATCGCTGTCTTGTAGCTGGGATATTACTGAGTGCAGCGTTAAACATCAAACAAACAATACATACGGGTTTAACATCGCGCCAAAAGGGTTTTTTTTCACTTATACAGAGCCGTCAGTTGCCTCTTACGGAAAGCATGGGTTACTGAAGATCACACTATGGAGGGGCCCCAATACATAGTCAAAGTACGCTCCCATCAGTCATTATATATGCTCTCCACACATTTGATTCCGATTATCAAATGGTGTTTATCTGGACTGATATTTCAGTATTATGATCTACACAAAATACATTACATTCGAGAGACATGAACATGCGTGCAGTGCTTGGAACAATCTACATTTAACGTATATTTATTCTCTCGTAAATGATTTGCATACACCCCCATATACCTGTGAAGGCCTAGTTGAGAAATGATCTTCAGCAACCCATGCTTTTCGAAAGGGACACAACTAACGGGATCGGGTGGTCAGGCTCGCTGACTTGGCTGATTCATGTAATCGTATCCCAGTTGCGTAGATCGATGATCAAGACGTCAATCACTGGATTATCTGGTCCAGACTAGAGTAGTTCTAGACGACCGTTATAAAGCTGGAATACTGCTGAGTGCGGCGTTAAACAACAAATAAACAAACAAACAAGCACACGGCCTTCACATAACAAAGGTTTCCATAAAGAGAAGTGTTTTGCTGTTATAACAATAAAATAACAATGAAGTAAATTCAGTTATATTTTTAATAAAACCTAACGTGACCGAATGTACGTGATTTTGTTCAAGAGGGTTTAAATAACGATCCGAACGTGTTAAGTTTTCAAAGAGTCTTTCATTGGGCACATGGACACATGTCCTGCTGTGAGATGGTCACGGTCCTGTCTTTGATCCATCGAAACACAACCATCGAGGATACACAGTTTTACCTGTTCCGATCACCGGATCAAAACAACAGGTCGCGGAAATAGGATAAGCTAAAGATTCAGTTTTGAGATGAGTGAGATGTGAAACTGTATATAAGTGTGGGTGTACCCCGGATCGCAGTTACAGCTCAAAGCACCAGATCTTGAAGACCTTGATCGACAGTCATTCAACTATGAGGCCCCTTGTCACTCTCCTTGTTTCTGCATTGCTTTGTAAGTATTACAGGTCTTGGATGAATTATAATGATCATGTCAAAATCTATCAATCAAACTTAATGTCATTTTCACGAGATACGCGGATTTTCCATTGGACGAGGGACAGGAAACTTACTCTCAGAAGCGTATGAACGATACGTTTTGATGTGTATTAGCTAACAATGGTATGACTTCGTGCTCAGTCAAAAAAAACAAAACAAAACGACCCAAAAGATACATAACTTAAATTAATTATGTAAATAATTATTTGTTAGATTATTCATTGATATCTTTTCAATAGTTTGGTTGGTCAGAGGATATCTACATACACCAAAACTTGTTTCCATGTATTTTCAACCGGAAATGGAAAAGTTTTGGGCTGATACATTTCCAGAAAATAATAGATTACAATCTTATAATAAACACCTTCCTTTGTAAGAATACTAATTTTCTTACTTTACTTATTTTAATATGAATTATGTTTGATGTTTTTCTTGTGCGTATTTTAGTATGCACATGCTATTTCTATATATTTCGACATGTTTATTTGCCTCTTCAGTCTTGGCCTCAGCTGCATACACCGACGGCTGTTGTCACCACCGTCATCACCGACATAGTCATCACCGTCACAGTAGCAGCAGCGGCAGCGGCTCCAGCAAGTTCAAGAGTTTTTTTCCCTCAAGTTTCTCCAAATCCGGATTCAGTTCCTTTGGGGGTTTCGGATCCTTCGGAAAGAAGTATGTATGACGTTTCATGTATTTCGCGTCCATCAGTTCGTTTTTAATTACCGTGGTCATTGTGATGTACATGCGAAAACTATTCCATTGTAATGTTTTCTTCCAGTAACAGGCCCATTTCTGGTGTCCCCCGCCGCGGTACTGCTGGAATATTGCAAAATGCGGCGTAAAACTAAAACCATACTCACTTACTCCAGTAACCGAAAATGCGGAACCTGATTACTGAAAACTACATTTGGTGTTATGCGTAATTTCATATGTAAATAAGGGCGGTAGGGTAGCCTAGTGGTAGAAGCGTTCGCTCTTCACGTACAAGACCCGGGTTCAATTCCCAACATGGGTTCAATGTGTGAAGCCTATTTCTGGTGTCCTAGTCGTGATATTGCTGGGACATTGTTAAAAGCGGCGTAAAACTAAACTCACTCACGCATATGTAAATAAAAGAGTATGTAGGAAAACGACGACGCCACTTGATTCGTTCAAGGAGGTATGCGGTACCTTTCCAAATGACCTAATCATTTCCCGGCCTTCTTCGTTCCAGGTGACGGAACAGAGTCTGAATGCAGAGGCTGTGACTGGGTAAAATAATGCGTATTTAAGTAATAAAATGATAAGCATATTCAATCAGGTTTATGTGTTTTTACGTTAAAACAGTTGCTATGGATTACAACCTCAGTATTTCAAATTAGCGACGATTTCCTGAAGAACATCGCGTTATTATCCATACCATCTTCCCATCAATCACTCATCGAAATTATGTGGTGGAGTGGATCGAGCGTCTTTCGCCATTGTGGACGGTTGGGTGTTTGATCCCTGATCCCGGCCGCGTCATATCGAAAGAAGTCAAGAGATGGTACTTATTGTTGCCCTGGTGGTGTTCGACATTGACAAAGACTTGTCAGCTCAGATTCTGTATACTCTGTCAGAGTGGGGTATTCAAGTTCTAATGCGGCAAGCTATCTCAGTTGTAACCCCCTAAAGCCGTATGTGTATTTTCTTTAAAAACCATATGGTTGCCCTCGTAGCCACGGTATATGGTCTCTGAACCAACCAAACCACGTATCAATCGCTTACTCCCCACTCCACCACCCACTGGTATCTGTGTCGAACGGGGGCGGTGGAGTAGCCTAGTGGTTAAAGCGTCCACTCGTCACGCCCTTTTCTGGGTGCCATTGTACAAAGCGATCTTAGCGCTAAGGTGACCGTAACTTCCATACTTTAACACCTACTTAGGGTAGCCTTAGTGCTAAGGTTGTTTTGAACAACAGCACCCTGGTGTCCCCGACGTGATATTGCTGGAATATTGCTAAAAGCGGCGTAAAACCATACTTACTCACTCACTACTCACTCCGCGTCGAACACCAACACAGTTTCGAGCCAACATTAAACAACCCTACAACCACTTGAACACGGAACCATATGTACAATATTTTAATCGGTAGTGAAAACATGATGTATTAACGTGTCACAAAGGTAATATTACAATATAAACAAACTTAACAAGGCTTGTAACAATTCAACATGGTAAGTTCATATACAAATGATGTTAAGTAACAGCAACGATATAACATGTTGATTGATATGCAACATGCCCTAAAAGTAAAAGTGTGAAAGATAATATGAAATAACGCTTGTAGATATTTCATACATCAAAATTCAAAGTAACAAAACTAGTCATCATAGATGACATATTCAGAGGAGCCGGAAGATCCCGAAGAGCCGGATGAAGAACCGGAGGAGCCCGAAGAGGAGCCATAAGAGCTAGATCCAGATTCGTAGCCACTCTCGCTGGAGGAGCTGCTGCCACTGCTTTCGCCGCTTTCACCGCTGTAGCTGCTGCCCTCATCGCCGCTACTGCTGCTGCTGCAAGACAAATATTGTAAAGTCGTGGGTCACGCGTTGCCCTTGACAATATTTCAAAGAGACGTGCCGATTACTACTCGGGTTCTACCAGGACAAACTGAATGACCGAGATTGAACAAATGATCAAATTGTACATTTCAACATTAATATTTTTCGGATGTACTGACGAGGAAAACAGTCCCCGATTCATCACAGGTAAAAACCACATGAAAAACAATATTCTATAAAGATAAGATGTAATAGGTGTTGTGTTGCGTTATATATTAGATATCCTTGATTCAAGTAATTTACATACACATATTTGGACTTCATATAAACGATAATAGATCACAAGACGTGTCAAGACAATTGACTGACTGACTGAGTTTGGTTTTACGCCGCTTTTAGCAATATTCCAGCAACATCACGGCGGGGAACACCAGAAATGGGCTTCACACATTGTACCCTTGTGGGGATTCGAATCCGGGTCTTCGGCGTGACGAGCCAACGCTTTAACCACTAGGCTACCCCACCGCCCCGTCAAGACAATTGCATTTCTATTACAAAATAGATGTGCTTATACCTAGAAGACTGAATAACGTTTGTCAACAGCACTAATGGGTTAAAGTTGAATTTATATGTCTGTGCCTCAGATCTGACTCAGGTTTAATTAAACCAAGCATAATCTGGTCAAACCAGGGACTCTGTATACATCCATCCATCCATCCATCCATCCACACCTCCTTCCCTCCCTCCCTCAATCCATCCATCTCTGTTACTGCGTGAAAATATTACCTGTAGCTGACGCTGCTCTCGCTGTCGTCTTCGTCTTCGCTACTGCCGCCACTACCGCTACTACCACTACCACTACTGCCGCTGCTGCTATGGTGATGGTGGTGATGATGTTCGTGAGAGTGATGTTTGTGCCCGTGACCATGTCCGTGTCCGTGCCCATGGTGATGACGATGGCTGTGACCGTGTCGATGGTGGCCATGGTGACCATGGTGACCGTGTCGGTGATGTCCATGATGTTTGTGGTGGTGTTTGTGATGATGTTTATGACGGTGACGATGTTCGTGATGTTTGTGATGAGCGTACGAGACAGCACATATTACTGAAATTTACACATAAATCACATAAACCACACGTCAGTGCAAAGGTATACCCACTCTTGACTTACTTCAGAAACAAAGTCCGTTTAGGGGCCGTTAATAATTTATGGCTGGGGTGGGGGTGGGGGTGGGAGTGGGGGTTGATGATGATTTGAGGGGGTTCACCCATCTTGTTCTGCGGAGCTGGGGGGTCATCGATTTTGTACACATGTACTAGGGGCGGGGTGTCAGCAATTTGGTACATAACAATATTTTTAAATTATGCTTAGAAATTATGGGAAGGGGAGGGGAGTCATTGATTTTGTACATGACAAGCAGGGGGTTACTTATTTTGTACATGTATTTTAAGGGGGTCATTCACATTGTACATGCTTCTCCATTAAATTCATCATCAGCCCCCTAGCCATAAATTATGAACGGTCCCTTAGTGTAAAAGGGAAAATAGCTGTAAAAATTAAATGAATGGATCACTGCAAATCAGTGATGACAGTCAAAAGGTTTTCGCGAAAAGATACAACTAAGCATGTCATGCCCTACTAGCACCCGAGATAAACACAAATTCAAGCATTCAACACCTTCTGAAACAGAGATATCGAAAACAAAGTTGGCTTAAGAAATGATTGCTTTAGGAAATCGTCAACAAATGATGGCTGTACTAAAATGACCTGAATAAAATGATTAACACAAATACAGGCCGCATAATACAAATATGTTTCTTTGAGAGGCATATTGTAAGTGCTTGAGTATTATGTAAGTGCTTATTTGATAACGGTGTTAGAATCTACACAGAATCGTCGATCCTCATTGTAAATAAACTATCGAAATACAATAACAATGTCTACATACATTTACAATTTCCTCGCACTTATTGCTATATTGTTTTAACTGCTGCAACGTCAATGCCTCGAATGATCACCCCTACAAACGACCCAATGCAATTCATTCGTTCGAACACCTGGTCTCATCACTATTTCATGAACATCTGGCGAACACCTCATGAACATTTAGCATCATCAGTGTTTAAAATCGATTCAGAAACACATGCTCACTATATAACATATGATCGGAATCGTAAACGCGACTCTGCTTTAAGCAGGTACTTCTTATGAAGGTTTTGTCAATTTGACTTTTTTAAGCGACATGAATTTGTATAATTTTTCTACTTACCAACGACGATAAACGCAATCAAAATGGCCTTGTTCATTGTGGTAGTGTTATCCGGAGTTTGTGGTGACAGTCGATGTGCTCTGCCTACGTTATATAGACCTCGTCATTAAGGAAGTTATTTAATGGTGTAATTTCCAGCATGCTAGGTAGCCACACAGTTTACTTCACGACATATTTTCTTCACATGTAGTGTTTTGTCATAAATCCTTTGCATTCCGCAAGAAAAGATATTTCGAGTCTAAAGTAGAAACATGCAAAAGGGTATCGATTTGATGTGATTGTTATTTCCGGTACCCGTACATGCAAAACACTGTGTAACAACCACGCAAACATATTTCAACATTTAATGTAATGTGATATAAAGTACCAGAAACGTTTACTACTACTACTACTACTACTACTACTACTACTACTACTACTATTAAATATTGGTTCGAGTAAACCTACACATGATCAAACCTGCATGCAAATAATCACCAATTTACATGCAGAAAACAGATCATATTACTTTCTACTTAATTTAAAAAATGTAATTTATTTTTATATTATTCATGGATTAAACGTTAATCACCGACATTGATAATCTTATCACTCTGACCGCATCCCTACAGTCTTAGGACTGTATAATCCACATACAAGGAATTTCTATATAAATATTTGCTATCCCCTTACATATTTGAAGGGGCGATGTGGTAATCTAGTGGTTAAAGCGTTCGCTCGTCACGCCGAAGACCTGGGTTCGATTTTTCCACATGGGTACAATGTGTGAAGCCCATTTCTGCTGTCCCCTGCCGTGATATTGCTGGAATATTGCTACAAGCGGCTTAACTCACTCACTCATTACACAGGTGAAGAGCTGTAGCTTCTGCCCGAGCATGTTTGTCTCGGTATTACAAACACGTACACATGAACAGTGACACAGAGTGCGTTGAATGAGTCAGTTAGAGATATGAATGAGTGAGTTTAGTTTTACGCCGCTTTTAGCAATATTCCAGCAACATCACGGCGGGGGACACCAGAAATGGGCTTCCCACAATGTAACCACGTGGGGAATCGAACCCGGGTCTTCGGCGTAACGAGCGAATGCTTTCACCAGTAAGCTACCCTACCGCCCAGGTGTGAATGAGAAGAGCTAGTGAAAGGGGATCAAAGGTTGAAAAATATGTAATATATGACATACAATACAATAACTGCTGTTTCTATCCCACCAGAGAATAATATTTCATATGTAACGTCACGCAATGAGCCCATAGCATTAAAACTGGCAAACGGTTTCGAAAAAGTAAAACTGGCAAACGGTTTCTAAAAAAGTGCGCGCATGCTCCAGAACAAGCATTGTATCACATCATTCACTGATTGGTCGTGCCCAGATTCGACTGAAGATAGGCTGCCGATATTTAGCTGGAACATAGCTAAGATACATAGCGTTCACTGACATAAACGCTATGCAGCACCTCCTGTCAGTGAAGGCTATGTATCTTAGCTAGTTGTAACAGTGCTCTGTGCGGCGCTAAACAACATACAGACAGGCGTAATGGATGGTATAGCTCCAATCTATGTTTAGAGTTAGCTCCCGTCGACACTCGAACACCTGATGCTGCTGTACCCGACTAAGTCCAGCAAAGATTCAATAGGACCTCAGATGATTACATGGATACATAAATAACTGAACGATAGTTTTATTGATTGAGTATAACAGTGTTTCGGTTAAATCATGGCATGTAATATTGATGTCGGAAAAACGTGAAAGTACTTTATCATAATCTGAGCTTAAAATCCGCTTGTAAGGAGAAATGTGAAAAGCCACAATGAAACGATGAATTTGAAACTTAATCTGAAGATGCTGTTTATTTATGTCAGTACAATGTCAGTCGGTAGTTTTCAAGCTTTTTATTTTGTTAATCTATCCGTACTGTTCTTGTTCCTGTCATGTTAATTGATATGTCCATTTTCAACCGGTCCTGTGGGAGTTTGAAACAAGACGCACAGTCGCACACATACCACACAATCATATGCAGCATGCTTCATGCTCTCCGTGAAGCTGTTGAGAAGGTTCTGTCAACCGTTGTGTCCAGGAACTGTGTCACGTACCCTTTTAACACATTGAAAATGACTACAGTGCTCTGGACATAGCAATTATTGAACTACATGTACTTGCTATTATACTTACATGCTTACCCTTTTTTGAGACAAATCATAAAACGGTTTTACGCAAAATTTAATCTGATTTGTCTGATAATCGAAGCTGGTTTTATTTCTCGGACTATGACCTTCACATATTTTCGGATGATGTATGTGATGTGTGTTTTTTATCACCGGGGTATTGTAAAACAAGGCTTTTCACCATGGCCGTATCGCCTTCCCCTCTCGTCCCTGAACGACGGTCAGTATAGCTCTTGAGACTCAGTTTGTAGTGTGTTGACGATAATATAGGTTAGGCGCTCTACCGCTGTGTCGGACTGCGATGTTACGATGCGAGTTACGTCCCCTTGTATCACTCTCGTTGAGTAAGGCAACAAACAGGAGGCACATGTTTTTAGCAGACGTCATTTGTCCTGTGATATATTGTTTTGAGTTCTGTCAAGTCGAAGAACATAACACATTTGGGGTTTTATATGGGAATTTGTTGTCCATAAATTTTATTCACTAAGCTTAACCGTGTAATAGAGATGATTTGATATTTTTTGGCGTAGTAGCGGGATGATGCACATGGTACTATGCACAGGGGCATAATTATTATAATACGTCCTGGGTCCTACTTTCGTTCACAGATATGGATATTTGAACGAAAGTAGGACCCTGGACGTAGTATTTTCAGCAATACAAGCCCCAGTGGTACTATGTACATATTTCTTATGCATTCATGGTAATTTCTGCCACATTACGAATTGAACATGTAGCAGGTGGCTATACCTCTGAGTGAGTTATGACCACCCTCTCATAATCCCCCACAGTCTTATCAAATACATGATATATATACATTATCACCCATATTGTCATTGTCATCATCATTTCATGCTGTTTGCATTATATGTTGTCCTTGTCTGCAGTTGAATGTCAGCCCACTAACATCTTCAATGTTGAATACCCTTAGCAGCCTCTGATTTCTCCAGCTACACCTGCACTTCCCTTCTCTATTTTTATACACTTCCATCACCTAATGTAACTGTCCAGCATCTGACTTCCTTTGACACAGTCTATTCTCCAATTGAATAAATGGGCAGAAAACGTGATCTTCAATAATGAACATTTGGAGATGCTACTTAAATCTGTCTTTTGATTTGCCTTTTGGTCCTCCTCTCTAAACTTGATTTCTCACCTGCCCCCTCATGCATTCTGCATGAACTCTTATAGGAGGGAGGTTCCCTCTTTTCAAGTGAGAATGATTTCAATATTCTTATCTTTCTGTACTTTGTTCTGGAATCAAATACTATTCATTAAAGGCTTTCTCACTACTTCATAATAGCAAAATATATTTAATTACAATATTATTTCATATATTATCTAAATATTTACCAGCTACCACATATTTTATAACTCTGACTGAGCACATGGTCTTAGTGCTATAGTCATGTAAAGTATTTGGCTTAATTATATACTTTCTGCATGAACTCTTATAGGAGGGAGGTTCTCTCTTTTCAGCCTTCCTCCCAACTTTGAACCAAATAAACTTATGTTATGACTAGCAGCCCAGTGGCTGGACATTATCTACCACACCCGACTACAAACACATCTGGTGGTAAATGTTTATTGTTATCTTTGGGTGGATTGCCTCTTTCAGGTTAAGTACATTTTCATTGTTGTGAGTCAAATTTCTCTTTTAGTGATGAATTACCTTGTTCAGGGCAAGTGACCTATTCTATAAGACTGGGTTTGTATTTAGGTGACTGCCTCACTGCCTCACTCACTCATTGTCTTTATTCCTTTAAGAAGATTCATAATATAAAAACAGAAAGTATTCTTCACACAAAAATAGTTAAAGAACACTCGATTCTTTAAAATTACTACAGTTATTCTTACCTTGACATATTAACTAAAATAATAGGAACGAATCTTGTACTTTTTATCGCTTTTAAAGCCGTGTTTTTGCACACACACCCCCCTCACTGCAAATACTCACAAAAACAAGGATCCAATAATGTTTTGAATAAGTTGGTTTGCAGTTCAATGGATACATTGAGTCACACATCATTTGTAACCAGCTCACAACATCCAGTG
Organism: Haliotis rubra; assembly: GCF_003918875.1. Lineage (NCBI taxonomy): Eukaryota > Metazoa > Mollusca > Gastropoda > Lepetellida > Haliotidae > Haliotis > Haliotis rubra. Next base: position 1,300,125 of record NW_025765303.1, read on the forward strand.
CGTATTAATTACTCCATGAAAGTCCAGTTTCCATTCAGCAATTAGTTGAAGACACACAACCAGTAAGGTAAACTGAACATCACGCGGAAACAGCTGTGGTAGGTAAGCCAGGGAGCCAGGTCATAGTATTTTCATCATGACTCCGTAAATCTCCGTATTAGGGTAACAACCACAGTCTGTGGAACATACCATGACGTATTGTTGAAATAATATCATAAATCACACGCTTCACACAAGTTCAAAGGTAAAGAGATACTTGGTGTAGTTTTTGTAACGGTAATGGTGAGCTCTGGCTGTGTAATCCTCAGAGCCTGCTGTGATGACAGCGTGATGGAGATTATAGCAGAATCACACCAATTTCATCACAGTTAATGCAGTAATAAAGTATTATAAAAAATGCTGCATAATGCTTAGCTTCAAAATACACGACTACATAAGAACAACCACGAACAGAAGAAGCATCATTCGCTGGACCTCAGCTAATTTCTCTCAAGCATGAAGAATCTCACCTTGATCCTCGTTGTATTAGTGGGTGAGTATTAGTCTTTTTCTCTTCTTTTGCGTTTTTTTTGTTTTACGCCGCACTCAGCAATAGTCCACCTATATGGCAGCGGTCTAACCCGGATCTTCTATAAACTACGTACCTGGAATTTTGTGTCTTGGTTGTATGTTTATGATGTGCTGATTCTGTCCGTCATGATAAGGTTTATTTGTGTTCATGTCATTTAAATATAGTTGTCCACTGGACAAGTGTCATGCTCGGATTACTGTACACTCAGCAATATTGTATTGTTCGCCTTGGGTGTAATATGGATTATATGGATGCACATAAATGTAGATGCATCTCTATGAGTGAGTGAGGGACGGTGTGGAAGCCCATTCGCTCGTCACGCCGAAGGAGTGGGTTCGATTCCACACATGTGTACAATGCGTAAAGGCCATTTACGTTGTTCCTCACCAGAGTGAGTGAGTGAGTATGCCGTGATGTTGCTGGAATATTGCTAAAGCTACTTACAAGATACTCAGTATGAGTGAGTTGGGGTTTATGTTTTGCGCAGTCTTTAGCAATATTCCAGCAATATATCACATTCTATGAAAATATATATTCTGTGAATGAGTACATGGTTTGGTAATTATCTGAAAATATTATCATTGTTAAATCAGTGGATTCCTATCTTTGGTATCGGGAGTGGAATCACATGGACAACCTGTAAAACATAATCAGATATTGTATTGGAGATTAAATGAAATACATGTACATATTAGATTTGCATTTCCGGTCTCAGCTGGCACCTTAATGCTACTTTTGTTTCCCTCTGTTACCCAGTGATAGCCGCTCTGGCGTACGCCCATCATCATCACCGTCGTCATCGTCATCGCCGTCATCATCACCACCACCACCACCATCATCATCACCACCATCACCGACATCACAGACATCACCGTCACCATCGCCACCACAGACATCACCGTCACCACAGCCACAGTCACAGCAGCAGTAGCAGCTCCAGCAGTCATGAGACCATCATCGTCCACCACCATCACTCCTCTCCGTCCTCCTCTGGCTCATCCGGCGGGTCCTCCGGCTGCTCAAGCTGTGGAGGCAGCTCCAAGTCCTCGTCCTCGTCCTCCGAGGACTACCCCATCCCAATCCCCGTCCCCTACAGTCACGGAGGCAGCAGTGGTAGCAGCAGCAGCGGAGGATCTGATGCTGCCCTCCTGCAGGCTCTCCTCAACGGTGGAAAGAAATAGAGCTTTGTCAGTTAGTAGTTTCGAGATAGCAGTATAATGTTAAATGGACAATTTTGAAGTGGCCAAGCTTGGTTTCTCTTATATTCATAACCACAGATTTTATCTATAGAATGTTTATGATGTCTTCTTTCAAGAAAAGTCGAAAAATGTAAAACTGTCAAATATACAGATGATCCCTTATTAGGGTTATTATTATGATGATTAACTGTAATTGGTGAGCTATACAAAATCTCCAATGGGTGAGTTTAGTTTAACGCCGCCTTCGACAGTATTCCAGGAATATCATGGCGGGGACACCAGAAATTGTTTTCGCGCATTGTATCTATGTGGCAAATCGAACCCGGGTCTTCGGCGTGACGAGCAAATGCTTTAACCACTACGCCACCCCACCCTTTGCCTGAGTTCTATTGTACTCATCCTTCTTATGATAAACTTGTATTACTTTGCACATCACACGATTCAGGTATTTTAAATCGTTTAGCGAAGTTTCTGTTCCTTGCATTCAAACAACGTAACAATTACCTTAACAAAACTTGTACAACCCATTAAGTGTATGTTTATTGCCCTTGTACAGTGTTATGGCGCTCCAGATTTCCACTTTCATGATATGACTCATGTAACTGTATAATGGGGCCACATTATATTGAATAAACCAATTATTATAAACTTCCACATCCGAGGAAATGTATCTCAGATCAATGTGATTCGACAGATTGATAGATAAATATTGTTTTCAGTGATAGGCCAGGGATTTACATGCATGGCATGTGTGTAACCATACATTGACCAACTCTAAAAGTATTTTTTGTTTACTTTCAGATTCGCTCCTTTTTCGGTTGAGGTTTTCTTTGGGTGGAGCTGGTCTCACTGGTTTTCTTGGATCAATATATATTTTATAAAATACGGATTGTTGATGTGTAAAATGATGAATAGTGAAATTGTAATAAAAGTAATGAAGATCTACTTCAGTGTTTTCAGACTTTATTATCAATATGTAGTTCTGCATTTTATACGAGTGTTTGTACACCTTGGGTCGGAAGTGAGTGAGTGAGTGAGTCGGAAGTGAGTGAGTGAGTGAGTAGAAATTTACACCGCTTTGAACATTATCCCAACCAGTATGCGAAATATCCTGAATATCATTGAAAACGCACCAGTCTAAATTTGTCCATATTTTCATCAAGATGGATTTAAGCATGACAATGATCAATGAATATAACTAACATGAAGTCGAAGGGCATGTCCAGTTGAATGCTTTAGAAACAAATTCCTGTCCACAGTATGACTCTTAATTCCAAAATGCATCAACATGCAGCCACGCCATAAAAAAGCGCGAATTTTATTCTGAAATCATACTGACTGTGACATTAAAGCGGGTGTATGAGAACCGATTCGCATTTCTTCACTAACGATTGTGAAACGAGGACAGAGATGTCGAGGTTAACACCTCACGAAAGAGAACGTGCACTAGGCATGATTCAGGTTGGCACCAGCAGCAGGGATATTGCTCGACAACTTGGACTTGGCCACTCCACCATCGTTAGGCTTCATAGACGACATCAGTAGACAGGCAGCACCCGTGACCGTCAATGGCCTTGGCAACAACGTGTTACAACGCTCCATCAGGATCGCCATATTGACCTTGTCCATATCAGTGATTGAACACTGCCGACTGCCAGGACTGCTGCACTAGTTCAAGGTTGACGTGGGGGTCATCAGCGTTGACTCCATGCGACGCCGTCTACACGCTACGGGGCTCCATGCTCGACGTCCTTACGTTGGACCAATTCTGACTGACAGAATGAGCGTATACAATGGGCTAGCAGGCATTTTCAGTAAAGGTTACAACAATGGCATGGTGTAGTAGTCACTGACGAGTCACGTCTTCATCTACGTAAAGCTGACGGCCGATTACGTGTTTGGCGTAGACGTGGTGAACGTTATGCTGATGAGTGTGTGGTTCGCAAGATGTATTCCCCATGGAGCAGTTTTGGGACGAAATTCGTCAATCACCACCAAATTCGTCAGAGTCTTTCACGGCGACAACAGATGCGAAACATCCGGGAACTTGAGGCTACACTACTGCAGAAGTGGAATGCCGTCCTCAAGAACTCTATTCCGACGCTTATTGACTCAATGAGGAGACGTTGAACTGCATGTGTCAATGCAAATTTCGGTCACTCGCGATATTGACTTTTCGATTTGACCCCACGTGTGTTTGATCCTTTCTGACTGTGGAACATTTCAATGAATGAGCGTCTTTTCTGTGTTGTTGTTTTTGTCAGTCGTCTATCTGTTATTATCCACTCAAAAAATATCAGTTCCTTACACGTGCTTTTAATGATCTGAACTATTATAAGTGGTGCGTTTTCAATGATGTTCAGTATAGTTTCCAAATTTTGCTAGTCAGTCGGTTTTGCTATGCCTGAAACTTACTAGCCCCGAAATAATTCACTAGCCCGAGATTTGATTGTAGAAACTAAGCAATAGATTACAAAAAGAGATGAGAATAAGATATTCTGGACATGGCACAGGTTTCATCACTGAGCTGCTGATGTGATGAACATTTTTATCAGGCCACAATCTTGCATGATTTAAAAGTGCGTTATAAGTTAACAAGTCGGACAGGGTGATATATTTTACATGATTTATTTTAAATGACCCCATGAAAATTCACTAGCCAGTCAGGCCAGTGACTATGGAGATTTACTGGCCCGACTGGACTTTTACTAGCCACGGGCTTGCAGGCCAGTGGCTATTTCCCATCTTTAGGTGAGTACATCGGGAAACACACGTTGGCGTGCCAAGGCAATGTTTGACTACCACATGTACCATAGGTTACGTATAGCATCACTCATTGCATGATGTTGAAATGCTAATTTCATTTTAGCTCACACCTACTCCTGGTTCATTCACATACACTGTGAAACATGTTGACATGATATTAATAGGGGGGGTCATAAACATACACATCCACTTTCTCACACAGACTAAAACACAAATGTCCGAAAACTCTAAATTAGTTCCAGAATATTGTTTAGTTTCAGGAAAGATGATGATATCTGTTCCTTACTGTTATAAATCCGAAGACATGTTTACGAAAGGCATATTAAAATACTGACTTTGTGTGCTGGCGATGAGGTACCTGACTCTGAGAGTGTGGGTTCGAATCCCAGGCGGGACGCAACCCAAAAGTATTAGAATCTGAGTGTACTTTACTGAGAAAGTATAATTCACAATATGGCATATGTTGCATTTGACCACTTTCTGAATGGCATTGTGTATTCGTATCTTCAAATGCTTTCTTTCAGGAGAATGGTGAACTACATGTAATATACTAGCTTGAAATGGATATTGCACAAGGTAAAGCCCATGCAAATAGAAGCGACAAAACCCTTTCAACATCCATCTGAAATGTCTGTTAACAGTAGAGTCGATTGTACAATCTTGACTACATCATGAGCAGATATTTGTTACACAGTTGTATTACAGCTGTACGATGTTGTTTGTAAACAAATCGATTCTGGACCAGACAATACAGTCATTGTCACCATGCGATACGAACACAGAGCATGTGTTTATGAATCACTATGAAATAGTGATGATACCAGGTGTTGGCGAAAAGGTCAGGGCATGCTGTGCCACCGGTGGCACCCGTCATAAACACATGTAGAGTCTAGTCAATTGTTCATCTGAAGTAATTCAGGAACGTTTGGTACAAGTCAAAATAGGGAATTGCATCGGACATCTTTTTGGTCACTGATTCATCAAATTTCTAAAATGTGCGCCACCATAACACTTATTGAAAGCTTTACCGAGACCTTGAGTCCCCCGCCGTGATATTGCTGGAATATTGCTAAAAGCGGTGTAAAACCATACTCAGTTACTTACTACTGAGACCTTGAATGTTGTAACCTTAATCGAACAACTTCTGAGCAAGATTGGTAAGACGCTCTTTGAAATCTTGGTAAGACGAGCATGCTCGATTGTACCTCAAACGTTGTGACATGTAAACACAAAACAGACTTTAGCTGTGGGAATATTGCTCGAAAGGAAAGTTGACTACTGGGAAACTATTGTCACAATAGCTCATAAACAAGAACGAGGATAACGCATCCACAGTAACTAACCACTGGGAGAGGGCCATCAACTTCATCTCCAACTTTATTAAGATCATATTTTCACACAGCATCCATTGAAATAATCACTGATATCCAAATACAATTATGGATATCCACACAGAGTATGTATTGACATGTCTTCCACGGTGGGGTAGCCAGGTGGTTAAAGCCTCCACTCGTCACGCCGAAGGCCCGGGTTCGATTCCCAACACTGGTGCAATGCGTGAAGCCCAATTCTGGTGTCCCCCGCCGTGATATTGCTGGAATATTGCTAAAAGCCGCGTAAAACCATACTTACTCACTCACTCACTTAATCACTCACTCACTCTTGGACATGGACAGCAACAGTCAGTCAATCACGGTACGTGAAGTCATGAGAGTCGCTGCTCCAATGAAGTCCCTCATCATTCAGTTGTCCTGTTGGAGTCTGTGTTCTTTGAACAGCAAATATTAGTCGTAATACCATGTATTGGGTGTCAGTTAGTATAAATGTGAGGTAACGTTGCATTTGGCAGGTTCATGTTGCACCAGTGCAGGTTCTAAATGCTTAAACTATGCCCTACAATCCATCGACTAACCGAACGAGTGGTTCAATGCATTATCGAAAACTACGTGTACCAAAGAAAATATAAGTATGACAAAGCTTGCATTTATTAATACTGAACAGTGGTCTGGTAGAGGAAGGTGAAATCCTCTGGCGCGTTAAAAAATCTTACTTCTTGTTATCCGAGTCGCTCTGTAAAAATAATCATCTTAAACGCAAATGTCAAAAACCTTCTCACTTCATGTCACCAATTAACTAATACTAGCTGCAGCATCAAATCAGTTAAAAAAATCTATTCCGACTATTCAATGTACATGAAAGCGTTACTAATATCTAAGTTTAATATCCAACAGCGTATTGTAAAAGCATAAAGCATTTTCAACAACAAATATTCCTTTTTCACAGTTGGTAATGATTTGTGCTTTTATATTAAATATATCAGCATTCAGATAAATTCCATTTTGCGTAGGTTGCAAATTATCCCTGAAAGCTATATTGACCACTGATAATATAATTATAGGCAACAGCAAAATTATTCAATATTAATCCAAATAATTACAGGGGTATTTTAAGTTGAACCAAACATCATCGCATAACCGATGCGGAACAGTCACACTATTATATTGCTAACTAAAGTCAGAATACAGGACTACGTCAAATGGGGACGGGGAGGGGTTATTGAGGGAAACACACAGTAACGGGTCCCTACTAGATTTCTAAGCATGGTGTTCCATGTTGGCCTCATTGATACAATAAGCTAAAGCTTCCATAGCTAGCGCAATAATGAGTGAGTTTAGTTTTACGCAGCTTTTAGCAATATTCCGGAAATATCACGGCGGGAGACACCAGAAATGAGCTTCACACATTGTACACATGTGGGGAATCGAACCCGGGTCTTCGGCGTGACGAGCGAACGTGGTTAACAAAGCTACCCCACCGCCCTAGCGCAATAATGCTTGTCCTTCCTGTTTAGCAGTTGAGCATGACGAGAATGACGTCCTACCTTGTTCATGTCTGACTGAGGACGTTCATGTTTATTTCGTAAAAAATCTCATTTTCAGGCTGAATGAAAAAACTTCATTCGTGACGTTGTTTCTGTATCAAATTTGGTTCTAACACAGCACTTGGAATATCAAAATCCGCTCAAAACCGATAAAAACGCTTTCCTTCTTGGAATATATATCAAACTAGTGCGATTCAAGCTGAACTGAAATAGTCCTGAGAAGGGGCATTGCCGCGTATAAAAAACAAGCAAACAGTATAAACCTATGCACGACCAGTTGTCGCAATGTTTCACGTTAAATATTATGTTTATCTTTCCCTTAGGGTCGACAATGTAACAGCGCAAAGTGACAATATATCTGGTTGTTGTAATGTCACCCCATCTAAATGTGTAAAAATGTAATTAAAGAGGGAATGAGTGAGTTTATTTTTACGCCGCATTTCGCAATATTCCAGCAATTTCACGTCGGGGAATTGGCTTCACACATTGTACCCATGTGGGGAATCGAATCCTGGTCTTCGGCGTGACAAGCGAACGCTTTAACCACTAGGCTACCCCACCACCCCTGTAGTTAAACAACTCGACGATGCAACATTTTAACTTGTATCATGGCGTGACACCTTGAAACATAGAAAAAATATATCCCCTCTCAAATCATCAAAACCACCAGTTCAGCACATGGCTGACCTGAATATGATGCTTCAACAAGATTGTTTTGGAATTTTGCTCCGTAATCGAACGGGGCGGACAGACTGACAGAAGGACATGCTCATTGTGACAGCAATATTTCATAATGTGTGCTCCGTAAGCACCACACAGCGCCTGTTGTTCATTGTGTTGTTCTTTTCATTCCTAGATCAGTATACAGAACTCTTGAGAAGATTCAAAAGCGTTTCGAACCAACTGGTATGAGTTCGAGCCTTCGTTTCGTAGTATATGGTCAGTTGGACGGGCTAGGCGTGATCATCATTACGCCATTGCTTAAGAATAACCAGTCCCTATTTTCCGACGAAACTAATTCAGTTGGGCGTAAATGCAAAATAGTGGTGAAATTAAGATAACATGGCTCGTTTTTGCCCCTTCACTTGATAAATATATAAACAGAAGTTGTCAAAGTCGACTCTAAAACGTATTCACCAACTTCACAGAACTGTGAACATACTCAGTCTAACGTCTTCGTATTTGCACCTGTTATAAAATGATTTTTCATCAATAATGTGATAGACCGAGTCTTTTCACCATGACTCACTGAAATATCCACATGAACATAACATAGTCCTCCCCTTGTCCATACATAAGATTGTGTGTTGCTCTAATAAAGCTAACACTAAGCTTACCATGCAGGGAAATAATAACTTGAACCACTGGCGCAATGAAACCCATGCTGGGGTCTCTGACTGTGTGGGCCACCACGCATGCAGTGACGGTGGTGTGCTGGTGATAATTGCCGTTTCATAAGTTCGTCACATTGTGCTATCGCTACAAAATGCTGTAAAAAACGCAACATAATGCTTCACCTTACAAAAAATAGATATATAAATGCGACAGTGCCTCTCTGAATCATCAGTCACACAGCCTTCTCTGTGGTGAAACTTCGACGAGCTGACATGAAGAATCTAACGTTGATCTTGGTTATTCTTGTGGGTGAGTATAAAGTTCGGAATCTAATGTATATCATCAGTTAACATGTAACATTATACACTGCTTGTTGATTATGAACAGGATAGCTATATTTTTCCTTGTGACTGTAACACGCATGGTATTATTTACACGTCAAGTCATGGATCATCCTGAAAATTTCTGTTGAAGTATGAAAGTGCTATGTACATAAATTATATTCTCGCGAATCTCTGCCATAGTAATATTGGAAACATAATAGAGATTACTTTACCTGGGGCGAGGGTAGTGAATTATTACAGGCATTAAACTGTACAGTTGTTTACCCATGTCGACTACGGATAATATGAGTATGAGCATCAAATCATATATATGGTCAAGGGGCTATGGGGTAAAACGTTCGCTTATCACGCCAAAGACCCGGGTTCGAACCCGACATAGTATCACAGTGAGTGAGTGAGTTTAGTTAGGATAGGATTAGGATATAATTAGGTGTGATTTGAAAGCTATACAAGTATCCAATGAGTGTGTTTAGTTTAACGCAGCTTTTAGCAATATTCCAGCAAATTCACGGCGGACACCAGAAATGGGCTTCAGACATGGTACCCATGGGGAATCGAACCCGGGTCTTCATAGTATCATAAGCGAAGTCCATTTCTATCGTTCCTCGCCGTGCTGTTGCTGGGATAGTGTGATAAGAAGCTCAAAGCCATACTTACTCACTCACTCAGATCTGTAACGAGGATAAGAACTATCACATTAGAAAAAAGAAGTTTAAACGGAGGTACAACATTAACGTTGTACGCACATCAAACAGCTAAACTATGTTTCAAGATATTGGTTTTGTAGTTTGTGCTTACTGGTCACTTAATGTATGTTTTTCCATCCAGTGATTGCCGCTCTGGCATATGCCCATCATCACCACCGGCGTCACCGTCATCACCGCCACCATCATCACCATCATCGTCATCACAGACATCACCGTCACCATCGTCATCACCATCATCATCACCACCACCACCACCACCATCGCCACCACAGACATCACCGTCACCACAGCCACAGTCACAGCAGCAGTAGCAGCTCCAGCAGTCATGAGACCATCATCGTCCACCACCATCACTCCTCTCCATCGTCCTCCTCTGGCTCATCCGGTGGGTCCTCCGGCTGCTCCAGCTGTGGAGGCAGCTCCAAGTCCTCGTCCTCGTCCTCCGAGGACTACCCCATCCCAATCCCCGTCCCCTACAGTCACGGAGGCAGCAGTGGTAGCAGCAGCAGTGGAGGATCTGATGCTGCCCTCCTGCAGGCTCTCCTCAGCGGTGGAAAGAAATAGAGCTTTATCAGTAAGTCATCTAGATATTCAATGTTGAAAGGTCAGAGATTCATTTACACTGGCCGGTCGCATGCTGTATTCCTGTAATCGTGAGTCCGAATCCCATATTCACCAAATACTATTCTTGGTTTGTCCGCACCATGATGTGTGGGTGTAACCAAGGTAGAAAGACTTTCCTCAGACATTAAGCAACAGTTACATGACTTATATATTTTATGGAGGGAGTAAAACATAACTCACTTACTTGATGTATGTTGATTCTGTATTCAATATATGTTTCGTCTTGAATATTTTTATCTGACGCGTTTTTATTCTATTTCAGATTCGGATCAGTTTTCGGTTCAGGGTTCGCTGTTATTCGGATGGAGCTGGTCTCAGTGTTTGTGGAGGATCCATCGTACCAGACCATGGCAAATAAGATTTTCTATAAAATGTAAATTGGTGATATGTAAAAAAGATAAATAACAAAAGTCATAATAAAAAATATCAAGATCTGACTTAGTTGGTTTTAGTTTGAAATGCTCTGTATCGAATCAATACATGTATTGATCCTGTCCAATCATTCATGCTTTTCCCATGGGCGATAGAAACGGAAACCGTGAATTGGCTGACTGGTTGCCAGTGTAGCCCATATACTTGGCGGTGATCATGGTGTCATCCATCTGGTCCAGACTCGGAATATATGTGAAGGCGGTCTGTAAACAAACAACAGTCAAGCGATGAAGCAGGAAAATACCGACTATACTGTAACTGGGGCTACAGTTCATGAGTTCAGTTCAAGGTGAACATCAGTCAAACTATCAGGTGTTCTTTCAGCAAAGACCCGTGAAGATCCGGGTTAGAATAGGTCTTCAGCAACCAATGCTTGCCACAAAAGGCGACTATGCTTGTCGTAAGAGGCGACTAACGGGATCGGGTGGTCAGGCTCGTTGACTTGGTTGACGCATGTCATCGGTTCCCAATGGCGCAGATCGATGCTCATGCTGTTGATCACTGGATTGTCTGGTCCAGACTCGATTATTTACAGACCGCCGCCATATTGCTGGAATGTTGCTGAGTGCGGCGTAAAACTAAACTCACTCACTCACTCTTTCAGCACAATTCGGAAGCAGAGTATTGTGACCCTTGACCGCGCACAACGCCGCTGACGACAGATGATGTGTAGTGTGGATAGAAGGAAGTGACCGTAAAATATTCCTGCCATGTTCTGTTTGTTGATGGTGTTGCCAGTGGTAGCAGTTTGAGGGTTCCTCAGTCGGCCATTTTGTTGTTGCATTACTACAAACATACGTTGGTACTAAGCTTTAAAGACATAGTATGTGCCCGGTGTTCTGAGGAGTATATATCAAGCATAAACTAAATTGTTGTTGTTGTTCAGCTATGAAATTTTTTCCGCCCAGTTGAATTTGTTTCCTCGGATACTCTCTGGTTCCTCTCTCGTTGATATTAACCATACAATACCCGATATATTGGTTGCTGTTGAGGGAAATGTTGCTGTGTGGTTCATATAGTCACGTGCATCTGCCTCATGCCAGTGGCGTTGAGGGGCGGTGGGTGACCTTGTGGTTTCGACCCGGGTTCGATTCCCCACATGGGTACAATGTGTGAAGCCCATTTCTGGTGTCCCCCGCCGTGATAATGCTGGAATATTGCTAAGAGCGGCGTAAGACCATGCCAAAAGAGATAAAATCCACGGATTTAGAAAAACAGTCACCACAAAAACACCACTGTGTCAAAGTTTAAGGGAGATACGTAAACAGTTCGATATATCGGAGGATCGATACAAACGCAAAATGTTGACTTGATAACGATTACAAAGGGGCAACACTAAGTTCGACACATCAGATTTCGACACCACGGTGTTTGACTGTATTGACACAATCAATGACGAAATGTGATTAGATATTTAAAAACATATTTTCAACTTTCATTTCCTCCTATTGAAATGTTACGGACACAGCAATATATATGTCTCGTGACCCGACCCGTGAAGGTCCGGGTTAGAATTTCCCTTCAGTAACCCATGCTTGTCGTGAGAGGCGACTAACGGGATCGGGTGGTCAGGCTCGCTGACTTGGTTGACACATGTCATCGGTTCCCAACTGCGCAGATCGATGCTCATGCTGTTGATCACTGGATTGTCTGGTCCAGACTCGATTATTTACAGACCGCCGCCATATAGCTGGAATATTGCTGAGTGCGGCGTAAAACTAAACTCACTCACTCACTCACTCACTCTCGTGACCCGTGAAGATTCGGGTTAGAATTGATCACCCATACTTGTCGTAAGAGGCGACCAGCGGGATCGGGTTGTCAGGCTCGCTGACGTGGTTGACACATTTCATCGTATTCCAAATACGTAGACCGATGCTCATGCTGTTGATCACTGGAATGTCAATGCCATACAGCTAGAATACTGCTGAGTGCGGCGTAAAACTAAACTCACTCACTCTCGACATCATACGTGACGAAACACGTGTTAAAAGTCATGGACATCTTTAGCTGACATGGACGTTTTAGGCTGCATATTGGGTTCTCTAGTTTATAATTTTTATTTGACATGTTTGCTTCTTCGTTTGCTTCTTCGTTAATTAACTCCAAACTCGGAAAGTATTCTATCCCGATGACGTTGACGTTGAACAATGTAATCAAGTCTGAATCGAGCGATTCCGGAGTAGACCTGGGGCTCCTTTCACGAAGCAACCTTTACTAAGGTTAACCTTAACTCCCATTCTTTAACATTGCACTGAGGTTAGCTTAGTGACTTACGATCATCTAGTGCTTTGTGAAAGGAGGTCCTGATCCCCAGCAACCTACATGGATGCTTTCCGAAGAATCGGCGTCTGAATGGATGAGGTGGAAGGCCTCGGTGGCTTGCATTGCGTGTAATCCTGCCCCATGTCGTGTGATTCTTCTTACCGTATCAATGCATAGTTTTGGTCCTGGTCCGGACTCGACATTTATATGCCGCCTTGCCGTAGCTGGTAAACAAAAAATACGCCACTGTTAGAATATCATTGAACCTAGGAAGGAACGGACGCGTTTAGCTCTGGCACTGCGTCGAAAGTATATTTTCTCGGAAAAGGGGATGTTTGCGTGACTAGAACAGTACTATAGGTATACAATTCACGCAACAGTTTAATCATAATACTTTGCTCATGATACTAAAGTGCACGCACAAATATCAACAGAACCCGCAAACCATTTGCAGATACAGAAACTTTATTTCTTCTGAGATAAGAATCAGAGATGGACAAACAAACTCAAACCAGCTGAATTATCCAATTCACCCTGACCCCCAAGCATCGACTGCAGCAAAACTCAACAGCCGAGATGTCGCCATCTGAAAAATATAGATAGGCTACAGGTGAATGAGCACTTTATTTCACACAACATGTGCATTGTTTTATGATAATACTGGTGTAATCTTTGCTTGTCTTGGAAATGGATTACGGAAAGCACTAATTCATAGCCTATCCTGCACGTACATGTGCTAACTAAAGGCGGTAAGATATGTTTTTCATAATGATAATTCACAACATTAACTTACCGGGCTTATTTTCTACCGTTGATGAGAGCCTGCAGGAGAGCAGCATCAGAAGACCCACTGCTGGTGCTGCTACTGCTGCCGCCGGTACTGATTGGGACGGGGATTGGGATGGGGTAGTCCTCGGAGGACGAGGACGAGGACTGGGAACTGCCCCCACAGCTGGAGCAGCCGGAGGACCCACCGGACGAGCTAGAAGAGGACGACGGAGAGGAGTGATGGTGGTGGACGATGATTGTCTCTTCACTGCTGGAGCTGCTGTAGCTGCTGCTACTCTTGCTACTGCTGCTGTGGCGGCGATGGCGACGGTGACGGTGGTGGTGGTGATGATGGTGATGGTGGTGATGATGATGGTCATGTCGTCGACGATGTCTGCTGTGATGATCAGCAAATGCGACAGCGGCGATGACTGTAAAAAATAAATTTCTTGGATTCTTGGATGTAAACGATGAAAGACAAATATTCATTTTACTCCATGGTCTGAAGAGTGTTTTCAATGAAAGATAATCAAAGCATCGGCAATGTGAACATGTTCCTGTATAGTCTCTGGTGCTAAAGGAAGTAGTCTACAGTCAGGCTTTGCCATTTGTGAATTCCAGTGTTTGTGTAGCATCACGTAACATGTACACGCTCAGTCGTTGGCAGATGCTGTGATAGTGCCATGATGGGAATGTTGTGAAGAACAAAATATTGGCTGAACCTGTATCTCGAATACCACGATATCTCGAACCTTTGGGGTATAATCCTTCAGGTTCGAGAATGAGGACATTTCTTCAAAAAGAAATTTCTGCCTTCAATTTCCTTTCTGGCTCATTCATTGAACTATTACAGTTACACCGTTTTTTTATCACAAATAAACGTAACTTGAACAAGATATAATGTATCTTCACCTTGTTTGGGTGAGGTGAGGTGAAATTGGGTTTAACGTCGTGCTTGAGAATATTTCGCTCATATGACGACGTGCATGCGTGTGTATGTGTAGGTGCAGCTGCTTGTACTAGCCCAGACTTCAGCTGGTTTTATAGTGCTAACCCACCGAGATACCATGCCGCAGTGAAGCATGTATACCCCACTCAGATACATTATACTGACTCCGAGCCGACCAGTCCTTGTACCCATTACTGCTGAGCGCCAGGCAGGGACCCACAAGTACCATATTTTAACGTCTTTTTGGTATGACGTGGTCGGGGATCGAACCCGCGACCTTCCGCTCTCCGGGCGGACGCTCTAACTACTACACCACGGAGGCGGTCCACCTTGTTTGGGTTGGAGGGAAAAGGCTGGCACAAAGTCAGATTTAACTAAATACAGTATACTGCTTTTAAACTCTAGTTTCTTACTCTGTCAGTTAAATTAAGTTATGTACCTCAATTAACAAGTATATGGTTTATCTGGGTAATGACCCAAATATACTGTCTTCGTTTGACAAATCGAGCTAATCACAATGTCAAAAACGTGGTACAAAATAGGCACCGTACCATGATACAGACCCGTTAAATATTGAAATTATTCGATACTATGAAGAGACCTCAACTTGTGCTTCTGCTTTTAAAAGGATATGTATATGTATACACGTTGGAACATGTACAACTACATACAAACGACATACTCACCCACGATAAGAACAAGAATCAGAGTAATATGTCTCATCGTTGATGCTGAAGGTGTCCAGAGTTGCCGTCAGAGTTTGTGATCGTTATGACTAAGGTGAAAAGCCTTCTCGTATTTATATTTTTACATTTTTAACTGCTCACAGTTACTCATCACTACTTTCTTCATATTGTCTTTAATGTTTTCTTTTATCTTAACAATTTATGTACACAAGATAGTAATTATATATAATCTGTGATAATTCTGCAACACTGCCTGCAGTTTCGATGCCGTGTGGTGCCTTTGTCTCCACAAGATACTAATCTCCCGTAGACTGCTGATAGGGCAGGTCAAAAGCTATTGACCTGACGCCGTTTCTGACTGTGTGTCACTAGGTCATACTTGGTTAATGGGCCTGATTGGTAATAAACATATACACATTTGCCGGGATGTGGAACGTTCACTTTTAAGACTACCATCACACACCCTGACCAAACAGGATCAACGCGATACGTAGAGCAGTTCTTTTCGGGGTATGAGTGAGTGAGTGAGTTAGGTTTTACGCCGCCTTTGGCAAATATTCCAGCAATATCACGGCAGGGGACGCCAGAGATGGGCTTCATACATTGTGCCCATGCGGGGAATCGAACCCGGGTCTTCGGCGTCATAAGCGAACGGCTTAGCCAAATTTAACTTCACAAATTACAAACATCATCAAAACGTTACTCAGCTGAAAACATTCGTCGGGTCACTGCAAACTGAACGTCCGAAAACTGCCGTGATACCTGTGTCCAATCCATCCCCATCGAATGACCGTTCATTTCAGCCCCTAAACACTTTGTTGCCGGGAAGTTCAAGTTGATAAAATATAGCACTCAATTCAGATTAACTCTTACACCTTGTTTCTCGTATTCAAATCTTGCTTGTGAAATAGGATCTCCAAAAGAAATTGCGATTAATTGCGAAAAAGACTATTGTATCTACACTGAAGCCAGGAGATACTGAAGTATAAGGGTTGTGCAGTCATCTATTACTATTAACTACTTAGCGGTATATGCGTTGCCGTGTGAATGGATTTCTTGTCCATCACCTGATTGTCTGGTCACTGCAGATGCCACCATCGCATGAGTACTGCTGTGCTGTGTCAGACAATACAATCATACATTTGATGAAAATTGGTTCCCGTTCCGAAAATCTGGTGCCATCGCTGATTTTCCGCGATTCCTTCATATGCTTTTCACCACTATTTTGTGATCTCGTCGGAAGGTCCAGACCTGTCATTCTTAATCGCTGATGTTTGATATTTACGACAACAAACCTATGACACCCCTGCACCCCAGCATGTCGAGAAAGGGGGACTGCTTTGGCGCCAATACGAAGATACGACCAACCACTGCCCTAACATGTAATGCTGTCATGAACCATAGCCTGGGAAGCTGACCCACACATGTCAGACACACTGGGCAAATGTGTATTCTTATGAATTAATGTCTTCCTTTGTACAGGGGAAAGGGTCTAAGATTTAATGCGTATGCAGACTTAAAAGACTTATTTTTGTTGTCGCAACCCCGTAATTTGCCTGAAACATTTTTGAAACTATGTTGATGATTATCAATTTGAATTGTATGTGTAATCTATTTTAACATGGAAAGTAATTTATCCTTTTAAACTGTAATGTATATATTTGTATTGCATGATGTTCATTGCATTATGAAGATGAAGCAATTTTAAGATGGAGGTCGTTGCCAGTAGGTTTACAAACTGACCACGGAAGGATAACAATATATGGATGAACAACTTCGGATGAACGACGTTTCGGTGTAGGTTCTAACACCGCTGTCAAGCAACTTCTAAATGCCTCTCAAACAAGTTCAATTGAACAAGCGGGATAAATTATTCAATGACGCGTTGTTGTGCAGGAATCGAATAAGTTACAACACATGTATGTCCAAAGTGATGAAACACATAAATACCTTGGTTTCAGTGAAACCTTGTCGTTTGAAGTCATTAAGTAATGGAGGGAAGTACACCAATACAGCAAAAAGTGGTGACCACAATATTATAAAGGAAAGTTAAAATGAATAAGTGCTAGAAATACACAGTTTGGGAGTATAAGAAAAACTGCTTATTATGAATGGATCGTATTCTCAATAGCATAAATGTGGTTTAAACACAAGTAAATATGCATAATACCACACAAATATGAGTATTACCTCACAAATACACTAGATATGATATTATAGTATAGTATTAACAGTGTTATAGTTTTTATAGTAAACGTTCAAGGTTACCTGTGTTACACACCTGCACGCCTCCGCGGGTGGTCCTACCTGTTGTCTTTGTCGTGGTGATCACAGCACGTCTTCTGTTATACAATCCCTCGTCAGATAAAATATGTTATGTGTTATAGAGATTATCCGCCCATGCATAACTTCCCTATTACTTTTTATAAAAGGCGGTGTAGGTGAGATGTTTGTCACTAATCTCAAGGTCAAAGGATCACCATGCATCAGGCGTCTTTAGTTGTTTTTGTGCTTGTTGGTATGTATTGTGTATCATCCTGATTATACGTGAATCAGAATACAAACTGAAAGTAGAAACAAATGAAAGAATATGTGCATGTACATGGTGGCTAGATTAACCAAATAAGAAATAGCAATTCGATGGTGATATCGATGGATTTGACATTGGTATGATAATTGTGTTTTGTTCCTTAAATGATTCGGCGAATGTTTTCACAACCTAGTAACGTTTTGGTTTCGCTTGTTATTGTTTGGTCAAATCCAACTTTCATGTGTACTTTTTTTTGTGTCCGGCCCACAACTGGTTATTTTACAAGTATATTTGTAATTGCTTGTGTGACAATGTATCTGAGAATGAATATGAATGAACTGTGATAATTCAATTTATTTGAATGTGGATATATCAGAATTTAATTGAATTGCTGAAATATTAACTATATTTAATAGGTGTTAATTAATACTCAAACAGATCATTGTCTTAATCCTTTTTAAAAAGAAATCATACGTCATGACAGAAACTTTTTTGTGATGTTTGCAGTGATATGTGCCGTGTCTTACGCGCATCATCATCACCACCATCACCACCGGCATCACAAGCACCATCATATGCGACATCATGGTCATCACCATCATCACCACCGCCATCGTCATGGTCATCACCACCACGGGCACCATCATCACCATGGTCACCATCACCACGGGCATCATCACCATGGTCATCATCACCATGGTCACCATCATCACGGCCACAGACATGGGCATGGACATCATCACCACCATCATCATCACCACCATCACCATAGTAGTGGCAGTAGTGGCAGCAGTGGCAGCAGTGGCAGCAGTGGAAGCAGCGGAAGCAGTGGCAGTAGCGGAAGTAGTAGCAGTGGCAGCAGTGGAAGTAGTGGTAGCAGCAGTAGCAGCAGTAGTGATAGCTCTTACAGCAGCAGTAGCAGCGGCAGCAGCGAATACAGCAGCGGAAGCAGTGGAAGCGACTACTCTAGCGGCAGCGGAAGCAGTGGAAGCAGCTACTCAAGCGGCAGTGACAGCAGCTATTCCAGCGGCAGCGGAAGCAGTGGCAGCTACAGTTCTGGGTCAGGATCTTCGGGATCTTCCTCTGGGTCATCCGGTTCCTCAGGATCTTCGGAATATGTTGTGGTCGAAGATTAGAGCGGTTGCTCTTCATGTCGGTGTAATCTGCAATATGTAGTGCTTTCTTCACGTCACTGTTTACAAGTCCGTCATCTGTACTTTCGGCTGTTAAAAAATGTGTCTTTGGATGCAGATATGCTTACGGGTTCAAATTCAGAGACAAAATGAGACAAGAAGATTCCCTGTACGTCTTGAGATGTATAGTTATATTGATCATTTGCATATTAAATAAAAAGGAAGTTAAAAGGACATTTAAGGGACAAATAAATAATAAATAAAAGAACTAATATGCACGATGTGTCATTCATTGACAGTTGATAAGTGATTGCTGAGAGATTTTTCCATCTCCCACTTTTCTAATATATCTGGATTGCTACTTAATTGTTGCCATCAAACAACATCTACCTGTTGAATATGTGTTGTGATTGTGTATGATTGTTATGACTGTGAACCGTGAAAGTTGTTCATGTATTAGCATCTCCACCTCTTTGTTGAACTGTGATTTGCTTTGCTCAAATGTATCTCTCTATTCTTAACTAAATGTAGACTGTTATCATTGTAATCTGTTATAGAACTGTTATGACGCATTATTTGTTAACTTGCCTCAACTATGAGAATAAAATCCTTACACTACCAAAAGATGTTTTCTATATTAACATGGAAGTCATCCGTGAAGATCTGTGGACAGACTCTCTGACTTGGTTGACGCATGTCATCGTATCCCAACTGCGTAGATTGATGCTCATGATGTTAATCACTAGATTGTCTGGTCCAAAGTCGATTATTTACAGACAAACGTGATGTAACTTGAATATTGTTAAGTGTGGCGTTAAACAATAACCCAAGCCCCAAGTACTTATATAGAAGCCCAAGCTCTGTGGCAAACAAAGAAGGTTGATTTATCCACTCCGCGACAAAAGTCGTGTTTCGAGTCTCTGCTATAGAAATTTTGCATATCATTTAATGTATGAATGAAAGATGTTGCCATACTTTTATCAAACTATATCGAAAACTAGTTAGAGAATTAATTAATGATAAAATAAATCGTTGATTTATGAACATCAAAGATGGTCGTAATGGTATATTTCCTTTTAGTGGTAAAACAGTTTAACTGTAAAACATTCAAATATTACACGCGGGCCGTTAGGACAGGTGCAAGATAACCTGTTTCGCAAATACCAAGGCAACATGACGTACATGAAACTAGCAAGTCCGCGCTGGTTTAACACTGTTCTTGTTGGACGTTTTTCATTTGACATCGTTTGTCTCTGAATCACAACAAAAAATTGACACAGCGAGATAACTATCAAGGAGTGAGTGAGTGAGTTAAGTTTTACGCCGCACTCGGCAATATTCCAGCTATATGGCGGCGGTCTGTAAATAATCGAGTCTGGACCAGACAATCCAGTGATCAACAGCATGAGCATCGATCTGCGCAATTGGGAACCGATGACATGTGTCAACCAAGTCAGCGAGCCTGACCACCCAATCCCGTTAGTCGCCTCTTACGACAAGCATGGGTTTCTGAATATCGATATTCTAACCCGGACCTTCACGGGTAAACTATCAAGGAGCAAGTGTGATACGAGCCCGCTGTGTATCGCGAGGAGAGACTATGGTCACTTTGACCGTTCAGTTAGTGAGTGAGTATGGATTTACGCCATTTTTAGCAATATTCCAGCAATATCAGGCTTCACATTTTGTGGCCACCTTGGGAATCGAGTCTGAGTCCTCGGCGTGTCGAGCGAACGCTTTAACCGCTAGGCTATCCCACTTCCCCAAACTCAACGTTGACCTGATGATAGGGGGAAGAAATAGTCTTGACGTCTTCATTAGTCTCCATATTCCTCCAGCTTCTTCGCGTCCAAAACTTAATTAAGAAAATAGCCAATTTTTTTATCGTAACAAAATATATCAGATGTGTTATAGAGGTTGTAGGAATTGTGTTTGCATGATTTCAACATGGGCAAGTCTTCAACTAAAGCCAGTAACCGAATAGAAGACCAGTAAAGGAAAGTGCGAAGCAAAACAGGAAGTCCTCTGTGATATTCTCTTGAAGTTCTTAAAATCAGCGTTTTCATTCCAGTTGTACTTGATCAGGTCTTAAACCCAAACTAAATTCAAAACTTAAGAAATCTGACGAAAGGCTAGTTATCAATGTTTCGGAAATTCCCCATAATTATCTGTCAACGCGTACGGTTTCGGTGACTGCAAACTCTGTCATTTCCGGTGGTGGCTAGTGGGTAAGCGTTCGCACGTTACGCCGAGAACCCGGGTTCGATTCCCCACACGGGTACAATGTATGAAGCCCATTTCTGGTGTCCCCCGCCGTGACATTGCTGGAATGTTGCTAAAGCGGCATAAAACTAAACTCACTCACTCATTAACATCTTAGATGCGACCAGTACATGATATATTGGCAACACTGTGTGTTACTTTATATGGACAGAGATGCCTTGTTGTGCTTATGCTGATTGCATTTGGGCAATAAGTTTTTGAAGTTTTGTTAATATTTGACAGTAATAAACCACCCATAAACACATGCGTATAATGTGGAGGGAAACATTCTGTGGATTCTGCTGGTAGTAATGTTGTTTGATCGGCATTCTAGAAGTTGGTGAGTCAACAAATGGAACATACATCTTTATGGATGACAACTTCTGGTTTATTGCGTTAAGCGACGTTTCGATGTAGATTCTTACATCGTTATCAAGCTAAAAGTGAGTACAACCAAATGGTGTCTTACGATTATGCAAAGGGTATACTTTTCTTAGCATTTGGTGAGTATCAGTTCACTAGCATTTCGCTAGCGACCCGTGAAGATCGGTCTTCAGCAACCGTGAAGATCGGTTAGAATTGGTCGTCAGCAACCCAGACTCACTTGTTTGAAACATGTCATCGTATCCCAACTTCGTGGATCAATGCTCATGCTGTTAATCACTGGATTGTCTGGTATAAACTAGATTATTCACAGACCGCCGCCATATAGCTGGAATATTGCTGAGTGCGACGTTAAACAACAAACAAACAAATAAAAACAACAGCATAAAGAATGTAGAATAAAAAAAATAAACAAATACCATTGTAGTACATGTACTTGCATGACGTCATGCACAACATCGCTGCTATGGTAATCCGTGCAACATCACAGACTTCAATGTCCGGCCACCAGAGAACACCTGCTGAGATTTGACTTACGTAATACAAGAGTCACGACGTATTACGCAAATTGGTTGCATAACTAAATAGTTGTCATTTTTTTTGAAAGAGTATATAAAAGACTTGAAGAAAAAGTACAGTCATCAGTAGCTCGACATTTGCTTTTGATACCAAACATCACCTTCTTTGTTCACAATGGGAAGATTGACATTGATGCTTCTCCTGCTCATCGGTAAGTAGTACTTATTTGTAATCAGTAAGTATACTCAGCATCATTAATAAAGGGTCACCTTGCTATATAGGAGTGTGTTATGTTTTACGCCGCGTAAAGCAATAATCCAGCAATATCACGACGGGGCACACCAGAAATGGGCTTCACACATTGTCCCCAGCGTGACGAGCGAACGCTTTAACCATTAGACTTCCCCAACGTCCCTGCTATGTAGAGATGATAACTAGATCCAATGGCAACGAGAGTATGAATATTTTGACAATGTGATTAACATTTGAAAAACATGGTGGTAATTCTTAGGCCACACTGGTAGGATGCTTTCATGAACTTGAAAAACTGGTATCTATAAAAATAGCAATGGATAGTACATGATAGAAAGCGATGGAAAATGCTTCAGCGTGATTGAAAGTGATGGAAAAAATACCATCGACGAAAAAGAAACGCAAAACCAGTAGTTCAGCCCATGCTTAGGAAATTCATGGCAAGTAATAGTCAATGTGGGTGCAACATTGTTCATTCCTATTGCAAAGGATCTTCACTCTGAATTTCTATGTTATTCTTGGATAATGACGCTGGGTGTATTGACAGGTATTAGAATAATATCGATACTGTTGAGATAAAGTGATTGTTAACGTCGCGTTCGCGATTGTTTTACTCAAATAGCGACATGCATGCTGGTGGATGTGTTGGTGTGGGTAATTCAAGCTATATACTGCCAGCCACAAAATTACATAGGCATCTCACTCAGGTATAACAAACGTGATCATTCGTCACCACTCGCCCCTTTCCGTAACCTGCAAGAAGCTATTCGGCCATTCGTGACCAACTCGTGTTATTCCGGGACAAGCCGAATAGAGTTTACGGAAAGGGGCGAGTGGTGGCGAATGGGGCCGTTGGTTTTGATATGGTAATTCCTCCGAAAGCTCATTGAGGGGAGGACCTCAGTTGTTTAATATAAAATAATAAAATTTACCTGACTTTCTTGATTCCAAACACGAAAATAAGTACAATGTGTTTTCTTTTGAAGAATATTTTTCTTTCTTTTTCAGTGATAACATCCATTGTCCTTGCACACGAGCATCACCGTCGTCATCGTCACCACAGACATCGTCACCACCGCCACCATCACCACAAACGTCATCACCACCATCATCATCATCACCACTACCACAGCAGCGGCAGTAAGGGCAGCAGTGGCAGCAGTGGTAGCAGCAGCAGCGAGAGCGAGAGTGAGAGCGAGAGTAGCAGCAGCAGCGAGGAGATCATTGTCCACCATCATCACTCTTCTCCACCCTCTTCCTCATCTTCTTCCGGTTCATCATCTGAGTCGTCTTGTGGATGCGGTGGGTCTTCAGAATCTTCCGAGTCGTCATCAGAGGACTACCCGGTCCCTCTCCCCATTCCCATCTCCCAAGGCGGCAGCAGTAGTGGCAGTCACTCCAACTTCCTTCCCATCGTTCTGACAACAGCTGGATAAATATTGACCGGAAGTTCATGTTTGAGCATTGCAGTTTCATACTTGCAGTGGGGACACCGATAGCAACAGCTATTTAGATCTTCATGGTTTATTTGTACAAGTAATGGTCCACTGTTGTTTCGGGTCATGTTTTTTATGGGATAAAAAAGATTTCTAAGCAACTGCATTGAGTGGTTTATGATAAAAGTTCACATGTACATATTACACTTATGATGGCACATTTAACTCTTTGCTCAGTAAAACTAGTTTTATTCAATCGGTTTAAATTAACGTATGCTGTAAAACTTTCTGAGAAAATGAATTAGAAGATCGTCAAAGGAAACGAACGAAGAACAAAACAGTTTGTCGATTGTATTTACAACTTATTCGTAAGAACAACATTGTAATTTCTTAAAATGTACAGATCCAGAAAGATCCATCGTTGTACCTGTGTTGAAATGTTACATTAAACCTGTCTAGGTATCGAAAATGTGCCTGTGCTTCGTACATTCCAGGTTCTTTGCTGCAATATTCAGTAATTTCTTATCAATTTGTAAAATTGACTATGCTATGTCATGTTTTGTCATAAATGTAGAAATCAATAAATATGCCATTGTAACATTTAATTTCGTTTTGTGTATTTGTTACCACAAGATCACCGCAACGACTACCCCCCCCCCCACACACACACACAAACGTTAACACACACACACACACACACACACACACACACAGAGGCAGTGTGCATACACATCCGTCTGCGGTGTCATGCACCATGAAATGCTAACAAACAACAAGCAACATACATACCATACATATTGACCACAACTGAAAAGTAAAAAGTAAAGTAGAAATAATATTTATTGTCCAAAACAACAACTCCCAGTACTGTGTTTGTATATATTGCCAAAAGAATATTCCTTTCAGATTGAATCTTCAGTGGGAGCATTGCCGTTTTCCTGCAGGGGGAAGAACAGGGCAGCGTGAGAGGGCCATTGAAGCGATTGGGTTGAATTTTGGCTATGGGCTGACCGCTCTTTACGGGGGCGGTGGGGTAGCCTAGTGGTTAAAGCGTTCGTTCGTCACGTTCGATTCCCCACATGGGTACAATGTGTGAAGGCCATTTCTGGTGTCCCCAGCCATTATTTTGCTGGAATAGTGCTAAAAGCGGCCTAAACCCATATTCACTCGTCACTGTACTAAGTAGGTATCAAAGAAGTCGTACGTTATCACCTATAAGGATAAAGCCCGGTCCAATGCACAGAAATCGCTCTCGCGTACATATCCAGAATGTCACACGTGTGGCGCACACCTGCCACAGTGTTCCGCTGTTGACCCATAGAGATTGACCCGTGAAGATCCGGGTTAGCATTGATCTTCAGTAACCCATGCCATTCGTGACCAACTCGTGTTATTCCGGGATAAGCCGAAAAGCGACTCGCGCCCCACTGGAAGGATTTCATATTGGCGAAGGAACATCAGAACTAATTATAACAAGAACGACAACTCAATTCCAACAGTAATATACATTACAGAAGCACTCGAAAATATCTGCTTTAAATAAGTTAAAAGATTATAACCTCTAAAAATGAATAATAATAATGATGATGATTTGAGTTCTATCATGAATTAGTGTACACGGTGTGTACCAGTTGTCTGAACTTGCATGTAACCCTGCTGCCATACCCTTGGTGGAATTTATTATGAATAAGCTGACAAATATGAAACATCAGACTTAAATATGCCCAGTGAAGTGAAATGTAAGCACAGTAACTAAGTTTAAAGTTGATTAGTTATATATTGTTTGCAGCTCATGGCTATTTATAATCACATTAACTAAAAATGTCGTAAGCGTGCGTAGAATCTCTAAAACATGCCCACAAATCGCCCGAGAAACCACTCAGTTGCAGGTGAGGTGAGGTGAAATTGGGTTTAACATCGTGCTTGAGAATATTTCGCTCATATGACGACGTGCATGCGTGTGTATGTGTATGTATGTGTATGTGGGGCTGCTTGTACTAGCCCAGACTTAAGCTGGTTTTATAGTGCTAGCCCACTGAGATACCATTCCGCAGTTACGCAGACACATTATACTAACTCCGAGCCGACCAGTCCTTTGCTGTACCCATTAATGCCGAGCGCCAGGCAGGGACCAACAAGTACCATATTTTAACGTCATGTGGTTTGACGCGGTCGGGGATAGAACCCGGGGACCTTCCGCTCTCCAGGCGGACGCTCTAACCACTACACCACGGAGGCGGTCCACTCAATTGGAAATAGGAGAGCTAAAGAGAGAGTTATGTAAACAAACGCACGTGATTGTATTTGAATCTCTCACCGTCGATGGCATTATGCTTATTAAAAACTTCACACGAGGCAACACAATTCTGTTAGCTACGTTCTTTGTACTTTCAATATGACGATATATATTTTTCATGAATTTCTAAACAATGACATAATACAATAAACGATTTAAGTATTCGGGATTATATTTATCAAAGCACCACAATCATTTCGCGCGTTCTGATTGGTTTGTCGTATTTTCGCACATAACAAGCATCGAGACGGGGACGAGTCTTCTTAGAGGTTACGGAAAGGGGCGAGTGGTGACGAATGTAGCCCATGCTTGTCGTGAGCCGCGACTAACGGGATCGGGTGGTCAGGCACGCTGACTTGGTTGACACATGTCATCGTATCCTATTTGCGAAGGTCGATGCATGCTCACGATGTTGATCACTGGATTGTTTGGTCCAGATTCGATTATTTACAGACCGCCGCCATGCATATAGCAGGAATATTGCTGAGTGCGGCGTTAAACAACAAACCAACCAACATAGAGATTGTTCTTTCTGCTCCACTGATACCAACTCAAATCATGACTGAAAATGGACGCAGAAAGGTTTGACGTTCAATCATACACGCAGTTTTGCAGACCTACCGCTAGCATGAGTCTTGATTATTAGTTCAGTTTTTTATGTAGTCGTCAAATCAACTAAACATAACAATACCTGAAGGTATTTTACTTGTACATCTTGAAATGCGTATTCGCATTTTATAAACATTTGACAAAATGGCCACAAAATACGACCTATTTGTTCTTGACACTTTGGCATGAGACACGGAGCAATAATATGGTTCGAATCTCATTAGACGGGTTTTGACTGCCAAAATCGTTTTCTTGTAATTCATTTCGAGTTACAGTTGATTATGATATCATTTTCAATGTTTTTCGGCGTAGTTCTGTGTACACAAGAACAAGTGATAAGTCTTAGTTTATTATTGTACGGCCCGTGTATCACATGAAAATATACTGAACAAACAAAGTTAAGGAACGTAATTATTTTAGTTGACATATTTGTTTACAAGATCGGCAACATTTCATAAAATTTTTAAAAAAAATTCACAAGCCTGTTTTTTGTTTGCTCAGTACACAATGACATTGTTATGGTCAGTTAGATTTTTATGTTCTTTGTTATAATTTCAATAAATTTATGATTATTTCTAAAATAATTTTTGCAGTTTGAGGAAAACGCTGCGCAAAACTGATTATACTCTTGATGCGACAAAACTAAGGCTGGAGACGGTTGACTGGAATAAACGGCGGAAACCAAACTCAATCACTCACTCACAATATTCAATTTAAGTTATTTTCACATAACTGGATTGTTTGGAACGACAATGTCATGTGATAGGTGTTTTATTTCTTACCATCGACACTCCACAGAGGGAATGTCAGGGAAATGAAGGTCTTCATCTAATCTTGGTAAAACAGTTACACATTTTAAATTGCGTTGCGAGTTCTAAATGTATACAAAATGTTAATACTGACGTTCTTAAAAGAAAATAATGTAAAGAGCTTGATGAAGGCGCCGATGTTACCATTAATATAACAAACTGTGTTTAGTGCATTTATTTGTTTACAAGATTTATTTGCCTAAAATAAGCATATACACATAGTGAGTGAGTGAGTTTGGTTTTACGCCGCTTTTAGCAATATTCCAGCAAATATCACGGCGGGGGACACCAGAAATGGGATTCACACATTGTACCCATGTGTGGAATCGAACCTGGTTCTTCGGCGTGACGAGAGAACGCTTTAACCACTTGGCTACCCCACCGGTAAACACAGTTAGCTGAGTATTCGAAATTGACCAGACATTTATAACATAATTGTGGAATGAAAGCAATTGAGGAAAGGAATCTTTAACGGAAGTTTGTTAGGTTGGCCCAGGAATGCCCACTGCGATGCAGCTGCGAGATTCGCAGCTGGCCAAGGAAGCAACGATGTTGTCTAACCAGACAATACTTCCCAGTGCCTGGCATATTTACCCCAGACGGTCATTATATAAACCTTTCCATTCGTCTTCAACATCAAGTATTCAACAACATCGTTCAGAATGTACAAGCTTCTACAAGTTCTTCTCCTTGGTAAGTTGTGGTATATTTTGTTAAATTGATAGATAAATTGAGTTTTAATTGAAATTAAATGCAAGTGATTGAGTGAGTGAGTGAGTATGATTTTACACCGCTTTTAGCAATATTCCAGCAATATCACGGCGGGGGACACCAGAAATGGGCTTCACACATTGTACCCATGTGGGAAATCGAACCCGGTTCTTCGGCATGGCGAGCTGGCGCTTTAACCACTCCGCCCCGCAATACCCTTCAAAGCGACCTTAAACCGTGAAAGGTCACTCACTCACTTACCGACAGATTGATCTGGAAAACGTTGAGAGACACATTTTAAAAGAAGCAGTCATGTCTCTTATGCTTACTGTGTCTATATTATGGGAAGAATGTATTATATTATGAAGATCTGAGGTTGTTTGTTCACATATAACCTTAAGGTATTAACAATACATCATCTGATTCCAGCCGTCCTGCTGACCGTGTGTCTGTCATCTTGGAATGAGTACGGTGACGGGTCAAGTCCACAGACGTATGAAGTCCGCTATGATGAACCTCCACAGGCATTCCACCATCCATCATCAGGTTGCTAAGCAACGACTAGTGTTCATGAATGTGCGTTAAAAAGACTTAAATAATCTATAAGTCTTTGATTCTAATAGAAAAAATGATGGTTTTGAGATATCATGATAATACGTCTATAAGACATTATAGCTGTGGAAATCATATGAATTAACCCCTGAAAATCAGTGGTAACACCATACAAATGCAGCTCAAACCATTCATGTGTGGTTTTTGCATTTACATGTTTGTATCCCAAATAATAATTTCTCATTGAACAAGAGCTTCTAACTGTTCTATCAATATTTTAAGGTAGAAGTAGTAATAGTAGTAGCATCAGCAGTAGTAGCAGTAGCAGTAGCATCAGCATCAGCAGTAGTAGTAGAAGAAGTAGCAGTAGTCGTAGTTGTTGCTCTTTTGTTATTCAATATTATCAATAATATAACGACAGCCGCTATAACAAATATCCGCTTGATTTACAATTTGCTATTTCACTTATGTTTTTATCTTGTCATACTATGTCCATGATTCTTTTTCAGAACCCAGTCAAGTTGAACATCAAATCACGATAAAATCATTTATATTCACTAATAAATACAACTTTATATCAATCTGTCAAGTTATTTTTTCTCACAATCTACCAGTGGTGGTTTTTGAGCATCAGTTGAACACAAAGATGTTTTACCGGAGTAAGCAAGCATTGAAAAAAGGTTGTTGTAGGGTGGAGTCCTCAGATTTACAAATGTATCGACTACATTTTGACAATGGTTCGATGTTTCTCTGCTTTCTGAGCAGTCAATGTATATTTAATTCATACAGGTTAGGCCAACGTAGCACTAAATTCTGTGAAAAGCAACATCCGCTGTCAGAAAAGAACAAATCTAATTTCATCCTCAAACAGCTGACTGGTTGCCTAAATGAAATACTTAAGGTGCGTTCTCACAATGCGGCTTGTAGTGGCAACTTGTACAAATAATTACATACCGAGAATCCTTTCTGGAGATATAATCCAGTAGGAATTATGAATAATGTGAGGCTAATATTGTGAACAGGCATTAACAGTTCACCATAGCAAATCAAAATTGAATTATATGAGTTTAGCTCTCACTTTTCATTTCTTATTTTATATCGGTATTATAATATCCTTAATCCAACGTCCCATGAAAATTCGAGAATACAGAGTTAAATGGCCACTGTCGGAAGCCTCAATTAATTTTATAGATACATGTTTTGAACTAAGTCTAATCCCTGGGCTTTAATTCTTTTCAGTATTTTCAGAACAATGGTAATTTCTTCATTGTTGATATCTATATTGTTTCTTTCTCATAAAATAATTTCACCTCATTAGGTTTTTATAATCAGGAGTGTGCAACTCTATTATTTCAAAATTTCGAGTTTGCTTTTTATCTTTACGAAATTCCCTTCAGTTTTCCTTCCAAATAATTTCCAATTTTAGTCTAAATGGGTTTTTCAGCTTCAGACATCTGCTATAGCCATGCCCTGTTTAAAGAGTCCTATATTAGTTTGTTTTTTCTTCACATTCTTGGTCTTACCAAATATTTTCTTTTCATAATATTATTTTGACCTGGAACTTACAGTTCGTTGTAGTGGTGGTCCGATTAACTGAATATTGGAAGATTGGTCACAGTGACTAAACGACCAAGCAACTGGTTATGTTTTCTCATAATCGACCACAAACAATTTTGGAACACTTGTTTGCATTAACAATATATTTCACAAGGTTGGTTTTGCCCGTGTCAGTAAATTTACATCACATAAGTACTACAAGCTCGTTCCAAGTCATGACTGAATTTATCGTAAAGACTCAAAGAAATTTATGTTCCTAACATGCCAGTCATACTTTAAAGATGTGAAATTTTCAAATGCATTTTGTGCAATATGCAAAAAAACCAAAAAAAACAAACAAACAAAACAAAAAAAACAACAAAAAACAACCAAAGAACTATATGGGGTTATTTTGTTTGTTATTTTTTTAATTTTGTGCATTAATAAACATAACATGAAAAATTGATAAATGCCCACAAACCAATTATTTTCGATGATCGATGGGGTTGTAATGAACCAATCATCAATTATGAGATTTTTACCAATTCCCAACACTTGTTCGTTGCACCCCGGGGCGATGGGGTAGCCTAGTTGTTAAAGCGTTGGCTCGTCACGCCGAAGAACACCGGGTTCGATTCCCCACATTGGTACAATGTGTAAAGCTCATGTCTTGTGTCCCAGCCATTATATTGCTGGAATATTGCTAAAAGCGGCGTTAAACCATACTCACTCACTCACTCATTCACATCTCTTACTGACTCATTATTCAACACACTCTATATCACTGTTCATATGTACACGGTTGTTATAGTATTCCCAGGAATTATTGAGAAAGTTGTTTCGGCAAATGTCTAATTCATGTACATAAACTATAGAAGTCTAAATGAATATGTTGACATATGATTCTCTTACAGTCTAAGTGTCTTTTCAGTACTTTGTGAGACCTCCTTGCCCTGTAATACACGACTGAATGCGCCTAGGTACACTACCAAGCACAGTTTGTAGGAAATCGTTGCACTCCGGGGTGGTGGGGTAGCCTAGTGGTTAAAGCGTTCGCTCGTAATGCCGAAGAACCGGGTTCGATTCCCCACATTGCTAGAATGTGCGGAAGTCTATTTCTCGTGTCCCCCGATGTGACATATATGGAATATTGCTAATAGCAGCGTTAAACCACACTCACTCACTCATTCACTTCAATGCATGCACTATTACCTTGCTTGAGAATATTTCGCTCATATGACGACGTGCATGCGTGTGTATGTGTATGTATGTGTATGTGCAGCTGCTTGTACTAGCCCAGACTTAAGCTGGCTTTATAGTGCTAGCCCACTGAGATACCATGCCGCAGTTACGCAGACACATTATACTAACTCCGAGCCGACCAGTCCTTGCTGTACCCATTAATGCCGAGCGCCAGACAGGGACCAACAAGTGCCATATTTTAACGTCTTGTGGTTTGACGCGGTCGGGGATAGAACCCGGGACCTTCCGCTCTCCGGGCGGACGCTCTAACCACTACACCACGGAGGCGGTCCACTCAATTGGAAATAGGAGAACTAAAGATAGAATAATGTAAACAAACGCACGTGATTGTATTTGAATCTCTCACCGTCGATGGCATTATGCTTATTAAAAACTTCACACGAGGCAACACAATTCTGTTAGCTACGTTCTTTGTACTTTCAATATGACGATATATATTTTTCATGAATTTCTAAACAATGACATAATACAATAAACGATTTAAGTATTCGGGATTATATTTATCAAAGCACCACAATCATTTCGCGCGTTCTGATTGGTTTGTCGTATTTTCGCACATAACAAGCATCGAGACGGGGACGAGTCTTCTTAGAGATTACGGAAAGGGGCGAGTGGTGACGAATGTAGCCCATGCTTGTCGTGAGCCGCGACTAACGGGATCGGGTGGTCAGGCACGCTGACTTGGTTGACACATGTCATCGTATCCTATTTGCGAAGGTCGATGCATGCTCACGATGTTGATCACTGGATTGTTTGGTCCAGATTCGATTATTTACAGACCGCCGCCATGCATATAGCAGGAATATTGCTGAGTGCGGCGTTAAACAACAAACCAACCAACATAGAGATTGTTCTTTCTGCTCCACTGATACCAACTCAAATCATGACTGAAAATGGACGCAGAAAGGTTTGACGTTCAATCATACACGCAGTTTTGCAGACCTACCGCTAGCATGAGTCTTGATTATTAGTTCAGTTTTTTTATGTAGTCGTCAAATCAACTAAACATAACAATACCTGAAGGTATTTTACTTGTACATCTTGAAATGCGTATTCGCATTTTTATAAGCATTTGACAAAATGGCCACAAAATACGACCTATTTGTTCTTGACACTTTGGCATGAGACACGGAGCAATAATATGGTTCGAATCTCATTAGACGGGTTTTGACTGCCAAAATCGTTTTCTTGTAATTCATTTCGAGTTACAGTTGATTATGATATCATTTTCAATGTTTTTCGGCGTAGTTCTGTGTACACAAGAACAAGTGATAAGTCTTAGTTTATTATTGTACGGCCCGTGTATCACATGAAAATATACTGAACAAACAAAGTTAAGGAACGTAATTATTTTAGTTGACATATTTGTTTACAAGATCGGCAACATTTCATAAAATTTTAAAAAAATTCACAAGCCTGTTTTTGTTTGCTCAGTACACAATGACATTGTTATGGTCAGTTAGATTTTTTATGTTCTTTGTTATAATTTCAATAAAATTATGATTATTTCTAAAATTAAAAAATAAAATAAAATCATGCACGCAGTTTGAGGAAAATGCTGCGCAAAAACTGATTATACTCTTGATGCGACAAAAACTAAGGCTGGAGACGGTTGACTGGAATAAACGGCGGAAAACCAAACTCAATCACTCACTCATAATATTCAATTTAAGTTATTTTCACATAACTGGATTGTTTGGAACGACAATGTCATGTGATAGGTGTTTTATTTCTTACCATCGACACTCCACAGAGGGAATGTCAGGGAAATGAAGGTCTTCATCTAATCTTGGTAAAACAGTTACACATTTTAAATTGCGTTGCGAGTTCTAAATGTATACAAAATGTTAATACTGACGTTCTTAAAAGGAAATAATGTAAAGGGCTTGATGAAGGCGCCGATGTTACCATTAATATAACAAACTGTGTTTAGTGCATATATTTGTTTACAAGATTTATTTGCCTAAAATAAGCATATACACATAGTACAATACAATACAATAGTGAGTGAGTGAGTTTGGTTTTACGCCGCTTTTAGCAATATTCCAGCAAATATCACGGCGGGGGACACCAGAAATGGGATTCACACATTGTACCCATGTGTGGAATCGAACCTGGTTCTTCGGCGTGACGAGCGAACGCTTTAACCACTTGGCTACCCCACCGGTAAACACAGTTAGCTGAGTATTCGAAATTGACCAGACATTTATAACATAATTGTGGAATGAAAGCAATTGAGGAAAGGAATCTTTAACGGAAGTTTGTTAGGTTGGCCCAGGAATGCCCACTACGATGCAGCCGCAAGATTCGCAGCTGGCCAAGGCCAAGGATGTTGTATAACCAGACAATACTTCCCAGTGCCTGGCATATTTATCCCAGACGGTCATTATATAAACCTTATCTCGTCTTCTACATCAAGTATTCAACAACATCGTTCAGAATGTACAAGCTTCTACAAGTTCTTCTCCTTGGTAAGTTGTGGTATATTTTGTTGTAGTTAAATTGAGTTTTATTTGAAATTAAATGCAAGAAAGCTAGTAATTATTCAACAATTATTTTCTAAAACTTTCAGTTTCTATAGTCGTTGGAGAGATGTTGACATCTAATTATGTGGGAGTGTTTTCTAATAACCATGTTTATGCCGATCGAGGCATGTCTGCGTGTATGTATGTTAACGTTTGTTGCATGAAAATATAGTGGATTACCTGTGATGGCTATTTAATCGTATTTAAACGAAGATAATTGGACTCGTGCCAATAAGTGCACACCTATTTCATTTGATGATAAAGGTATTTAAAAGAAAGTTCCTTACGAACAAATTCGTGTTTCGAATGTATGAACCGAGAGCGACAACATAACCAACCGGCTCTTATAGCTAATATCTATCGACCGTAGACTGTTGTAACAGCTACAATTTAACATAGCTTTTGGAATGCTATATTGACCCTAAATTTGTTTTGCGAGGAATATATCAGTACAGGCTCTATATCTCCAAACTGCAATACCCTTCAAGTGATAGAGTGAGTGAGTGAGTATGGTTTTACACCGCTTTTAGCAATATTCCAGCAATATCACGGCGGGGACACCAGAAATGGGCTTCACACATTGTACCCATGTGGGAAATCGAACCCGGTTCTTCGGCATGGCGAGCTGGCGCTTTAACCACTCCGCCCTGCAATACCCTTCAAAGCGACCTTAAACCGTGAAAGGTCACTCACTCACTTACCGACAGATTGATCTGGAAAACGTTGAGAGACACATTTTAAAAGAAGCAGTCATGTCTCTTATGCTAACTGTGTCTATATTATGGGAAGAATGTATTATATTATGAAGATCTGAGGTTGTTTGTTCACATATAACCTTAAGGTATTAACAATACATCATCTGATTCCAGCCGTCCTGTTGACCGTGTGTCTGGCATCTTGGAATGAGTACGGTGACGGGTCAAGTCCACAGACGTATGAAGTCCGCTATGATGAACCTCCACAGGCATTCCACCATCCATCATCGGGTTGCTAAGCAACGAGGAGTGTTCATGAATGTGCGTTAAAAAGACTTAAATAATCGATAAGTCTTTGATTCTAATAGAAAAATGATGGTTTTGAGATATCGTGATAATACGTCTATAAGACATTATAGCTGTGGAAATCATATGAATTAACCCCTGAAAATCAATGATAACACCATGCACATGCAGCTCAAACCATTCATGTGTGGTTTTTGCATTTACATGTTTGTATCCCACATATTAATTTCTCATTGAACAAAAGCTTCTAACTGTTCTATCAATATTTTAGTAGTAGAAGTAGTAATAGTAGTAGCATCAGCAGTAGTAGCAGTAGCAGTAGCATCAGCATCAGCAGTAGTAGTAGTAGTAGAAGTAGTAGTAGTAGTAGTTGTTGCTCTTTTGTTATTCAATATTAATTAATATCAATAATATAACGACGGCCGCTGTAACAAATATCCGCTTGATTTACAATTTGCTATTTCACTTATGTTTTTATCTTGTCATACTATGTCCATGATTCTTTTTCAGAACCCAGTCAAGTGGAACATCAAATCACCATGAAATCATTTATATTCACTAATAAATACAACTTTATATCAATCTGTCAAATTATTTTTTCTCACAATCTACCAGTGGTGGTTTTTGAGCATCAGTTGAACACAAAGATGTTTTACCGGAGTAAGCAAGCATTGGAAAAAGGTTGTTGTAGGGTGGAGTCCTCAGATTTACAAATGTATCGACTACATGTTGACAATGGTTCGATGTTTCTTTGCTTTACGAGCAGTCAATGTATATTTAATTGATACAGGTTAGGCCAACGTGGCACTAAATTATGTGTAAAGCAACATCCGCTGACAGAAAAGAACAAATCTAATTTCATCCCCAAACAGCTGACTGGTTGCCTAAATGAAATACTTCAGGTGCGTTCTCACAGTGCGACTTGTAGTGGCAACTTGTACAAATAATTACATACCGAGAATCCTTTCTGGAGATATAATCCAGTAGGAATTATGAATAATGTGAGGCTAATATTGTGAACAGGCATTAACAGTTCACCATAGCAAATCAAAATTGAATTATATGAGTTTAGCTCTCACTTTTCATTTCTTATTTTATATCGGTATTATAATATCCTTAATCCAACGTCCCATGAAAATTCGAGAATACAGAGTTAAATGGCCACTGTCGGAAGCCTCAATTAATTTTATAGATACATGTTTTGAACTAAGTCTAATCCCTGGGCTTTAATTCTTTTCAGTATTTTCAGAACAGTGGTAATTTCTTCATAGTTGATATCTGTATTGTTTCTTTCTCATAAAATAATTTCATCTCATTAGGTTTTTATAATCAGGACTTTTCGAAAAGTGTGAAACTCTATTATTTCAAAATTTCGAGTTTTCTTTTGGTGATTTTTCTTTTTTATCTTTACGAAATTCCCTTCAGTTTTCCTTCCAAATAATTTCCAATTTTAGTCTAAATGGGTTTTTCAGCTTCAGATATCTGCTATAGCCATGCCCTGTTTAAAGAGTCCTATATTAGTTTGTTTTTTCTTCACATTCTTGGTCTTACCAAATATTTTCTTTTCATAATCTTATTTTGACCTGGAACCTACAGTTCGTTGTAGTGGTGGTCCGATTAACTGAAATATTGGAAGATTGGTCGCAGTGACTAAACGACCAAGCAACTGATCACATGATTGTTTTCTCATAATCGACCACAAACAATTTTGGAACACTTGTTTGCATTAACAATGTATTTCACAAGGTTGGTTTTGCCCGTGTCAGTAAATTTACATCACATAAGTACTACAAGCTTGTTCCAAGTCATGACTGAATTTATCGTAAAGACTCAAAGAAATTTATGTTCCTAACATGCCAGTCATACTTTAAAGATGTGAAATTTTCAAATGCATTTTGTGCAATTTGCAAAAAACACCAAAACAAACAAAAAACCCAAAGCAAAAAACAAACAAAAAACCAAAGAACTACATGGGGTTATTTTAATTTTAATTTTTTAAAATTTTGTGCATTAATAAACATAACATGAAAAATTGATAAATGCCCGCAAACCAATCATCAATTATGAGATTTTAACCAATTCCCAACACTTGTTCGTTGCACCCCTAGTTGTTAAAGCGTTGGCTCGTCACGCCGAAGAACACCGGGTTCGATTCCCCACATTGGTACAATGTGTAAAGCTCATGTCTTGTGTCCCAGCCATTATATTGCTGGAATATTGCTAAAAGCGGCGTTAAACCATACTCACTCACTCACTCATTCACATCTCTTACTGACTCATTATTCAACACACTCTATATCACTGTTCATATGTACACGGTTGTTATAGCACTCCCAGAAATTATTGAGAAAGTTGTTTCGTCAAATGTCTAATTCATGTACATAAACTATAGAAGTCTTTCTTAAATGAATATGTTGACATATGATTCTCTTACAGTCTAAGACCCGTGAAGATCCGGGGTAGAATAAGTCTTCAGCAACCCATGCTTGCCACAAAAGGCGACTATGCTTGTCGTAAGAGGCGACTAACGGGATCGGGTGGTCAGGCTCGCTGACTCGGTTCCCATTTGCGCAGATCGATGCTCATCATTGTATTGTCTGGTCCAGGCTCGATTATTTACAGACTGCATCCATATAGCTGGAATATTGCTGAGTGCGGCGTAAAACTAAACTCACTCACTCACTAACTCTGACAGTCTAAGTGTCTTTTCAGTACTTTGTGATACCTCCTTGCCCTGTAATACACGACTGAATGCGCCTAGGTACACTACCGAGCAGAGTTTGTAGGAAATCGTTGCACTCCGGGGTGGTGGGGCAGCCTAGTGGTTAAAGCGTTCGATCGTAATGCCAAGGGTACCGGGTTCGACTCCCCACATTGGTAGAATGTGTGGAAGCCTATTTCTGGTGTCCCCCGATGTGATATTGCTGGAATATTGCTAATAGCAGCGTTAAACCACACTCACTCATTCATTCACTTCAATGCATGCACTATTACCTAGCACGTGCGCGACAGGTTGCAAGCCTGTTGCTATCACGTGACTCCAGGTTTTCCTCGCGTTCTTCTTGTGCATTGCAATTTGCACGGGCAGTGAACAGACTGATCAGCTGTCACCCTGCGTCACACACACGCGCTTTCTTAATTTGACCAAAACTACAAGTATGTGTGAGTCGTTCGGCTTGGATGTGATTTAAATACTCGCATGTCTCTTTTTGTTTGTTTGTTGTTTAACGCCAGCTATATGGTGGCGGTCTGTAAATAATCGAGTCTGGATCAGGCAATCCAGTGATCAAGTGTATTAAAGTACTGTCGGAAATAGAAAAAAACTGTATTTCAGCCTAACTACAAGTCTCAGTGGTAGGTAGGGACATAAGAAACGTAGAAAAAAGACTTTACTGAGGAGAGATTAGTGCCGAAATGAGCAATGCGGGTTTTTTTATAATTCAAAGCGATTTATTTGAAACAGACCTTGGTTTTATGCAAATTAGTGTGCGACGATATTGTATTACAAAGGACACTTTTTAAATGCCCAATTTGAAAATAGACATAGCTTCATTATGAACGATAGCTGGCGTAAAAAATAATAACTTTCATGCTGAAACTAGTAAGGATGTAGCTACCATGGAGTCTCACTGTCAATGTAAAAAGAAACAGGTAGGAGGGGTCGTCTCAAAAGCAAAACCTGGACGTGTCGCAGACGATCGTTGGGGTCGGGCTTGGGGAAGAGATATCAGCTAAGATAGGATAGGAGGGGGAAGTCGTCTTTAAAATAATAACCTGGACGCGATCGGTGAAAATACATTCAACACGTATGGTTATCAGACGTTAATCAAAAGAAAACACGTAGAATCAATAGATTCTACACACAAAAACAAACCTTAAGAAACAATGAAACAGATACTGACTGTGCTTTTGTGTGTGTTTACACACGGTAGGCCTTGGCTACAAAACACTAGTAGTGAAGGGGCGGTGGAGTAGCCCAGTGGTCAAGGCGTTCGCTCGTTACGCCGAAGGCCCGGGTTCAATTCCCCACATGGGACAATGTGAAGTCCATTTCCGACATTATATTGCTGTAATATTGCTGCGGCGTAAAAAGTAAACTCATTCACTAGTATTGCACATACTATAAAGTATCGAAACTGTTTTTTCGATGCACGTAAAGGATATGAGTTGAATTCTCCCCAGGGAGTTGATTTAGTTGAAAGAATGCCAGAAAAAGGCTCCTGATTCGTTGATCAAGGGAACACTCCAGCGGCTTGAGCATGTACTAATTGCGTGGATATGTGCGCTATTTAAATATCCTATAATAAAACATATTTTGTAATAATATCACACGACTATGTTACGTTTTCGTCTTTTCTTTCTTATTTTGTCGAATACGCTCCGCTCAGTCGGACATACGTGCTTCAGAAATTGAACATTTATAACTCATGGGCGGTATGAAAACAATGTATAAAAAGCGTCTTCAACGGAAGTTTGGACTGATGACACCATAGTTGTAACTACAGAATGCTAACCACGGCATTCGCAGCTCGCCAAGGAAGCAAGGATGTTGTATAACCAGACAATACTTCCCAGTGCCTGGCATATTTATCCCAGTCGGTCATTATATAAACCTTATCTCGTGTTCTACATCAAGTACATGTATTCAACAACCTCGTTCAGAATGTACAAGCTTCTACAAGTTCTCCTCCTTGGTAAGTTGTGGTATATGTTGTTGTAGATAAATTGAAGTTGTTTATTGAAATTAAATGCAAGAAAACTAGTAATTATTCAACATTAACTTTCAATTTCTATAGACGTTGGAGAAATATTGACATCTAATTATGTGAGAGTGTTTTCTAATAACCATGTATGAGTCTTTATTTATAATTGATGATTATACAACGATTATCTTCATAATGCGAAAACTTTTCATTCCTATTCACCTAATGGTGTGTTGACAACTGCATATGTTTACTACGAACCAACACGTGTTCTGATTATTTATGCTATTCGAGTGTGTCTATCTATATGTTTGTTTGTTAGATACATAAAAATTAAATCGATCACTTTGATCGATACACCTGATAGCCAATAATCTACTGAAAGACGTCGGTATATATCTGAAACAGACCGAGGCTTTCTTTAATCACGCCACTAAGTGTCCACATTGTCCACTCTGTGACAAACTAATATTATTTTTAAACGGCATTTTGTTATAAGGGAAGCGAAACATTTTAAAACACACATACCTCAACAGCGACAACATAAACATGCCCAGATTTAAGATATGTTGTATTCGTGTAGTCCATCTTAACTGCTGCACACAGCCTTTAACTTAGGCTTGCTCCAAGGCTGTACTAAACGCTAACCCCATGGATGTATAGTACTTCTATCCGTTACAGAGGCAAGTCTTGATACGGGGATTGTCTAAGGACGTCAGTTTGAAAAAGGAATATTCATATTTTTAAAAAAATATCATTGAAACTATTAATTCTTACCTTAGAGACTTGTACAAGTCTACCTTTAACTTTGTTCACCTTCATTCCGCGTCATTCTGGAATTGTCAGGAGCACACCCGAACGAGAGGTCTTTGATGCACCTCTTTGGCGTTGTTCATAACTGTAATGAACCCGTGAATATCCGGGTTAGAATTGATCGTCACTAACCCGTGCTTGTCGTAAGATGCGACTAACGGGATCGTATGGTCATGACTTGGTTGACACATGTCATCGTATCCCAATTGCGTAGATCGATGCTCATGTTGTTGACCACTGGATTGTTTGGTCCAGGCTCGATTATTTACAGGCTGCTGCCATATAGCTGTTGTATTGCTGAGTGCGGTGTAAAACTAAACTCATTAACTCACTGTAATACCGTTCAAAGGCCATTGGACCGAAGTCACTGACTAAATAATTACTTGATACTAGAGGTGTGACGACACAGAAATATCACGATACGATACGTATCGCTATATCTTGAAACGATACGAGTCGATTCGATGCAAATCGATATTCTGTCTTTAGTTATTTTCTTTAAAAAAGTATATTTTTTATAGCAAGTAACAGTGTAAATTTTGACATAACCGTCAATTGCTATTGAAAATTAACAATTTTAATGTCAAAGAAACATATCACGATACAAAAAAGGTATCGGTATATTAATCGTCAGATAAAGTATCACGATTATCGTCACTACGAAATATCGTCAAATCTCTATTTGATACCACAGAAGATATGATGTGGAAATCATGAAGACACACTTTAAAGGAAGCAATGGCAATGATAATGTGGTAAATACATGGTATATTTTGAATGCAACATCATATGATGAATATTTTATTTTGTTAGTGAACATCAGTTTGGTAGGAATCTTCACGTGTACGTTAATATGTGTTCATATGAGTATCAACAATACGTTGTCTGATTACAGCCCTCCTGTCTAACGGGATCGGGTGGTCAGGCTCGCTGACTAGGTTGACACATATCATCGGTTCCCAATTGCGCAGATCGATGCTCATCATTGTATTGTCTGGTCCAGACTCGATTATTTACAGACCGCCGCTATATAGCTGGAATATTGCTGAGTGCGGCGTAAAACTAAACTCACACACTCACAGCCGTTCTGCTGACCGTGTGTCTGGCATCTTGGAATGAGTGCGGTGACAGGTCAAGTCGGCCTCACCCCGTCAAAGTCACTCCCTCCCTTAACGACAGCTTTACACTATACATTATGTAATCTGGAAAACACTGAGATACACATTTTAAAAGAAGCAGTCACATCGCCAATATGCTAACCATGTTGTATATTATGAGAATAATAATAATAATAATAATAGTCCATTTATATTGCGCGTTTATCCATGCACATTGCATGCTCATTACCCCTGGTCAACGAGTACAGAACACTCCATGTGGAGAATACAACCGGTCGCCTGTCAGGCGCTCAAGGTTCAAATTCAGACTACCATATATATGCATCGTATCATACCAGGTATAAAGGAACAGAGGCAATTTTGAACAAACTCACTTGCCTAAGGTGAGACCACATGCGTCACGTGCGCTTCGTTGTGGGGCAGGACTGAAGTCCTAGAAACTCTCAGGAGTCAAGCTGCCAAACACGGTCACCCATCCGAGGACTGTCCGCGACCAACGTTGCTTAACTTCAGCTGATTGTGACCTGAGCTCTACGCACAAGACCACACACCGCCACAAATGAAAAATGTATTATATTATGGGTGAGTGAGTGCGTTTAGTTTTACGCCGCACTCAACAATATTCCAGCTATATTGCGGGGTCTGTAAATAATCGAGTCTGGACCAGACAAACCAGTGATCAACAGCATGAGCATCGATCTGCACAATTGGGAACCGATGACATGTATCAACCAAGTCAGCGAGCCTGACCACCTGATCCCGTTAATCGCCACTTAAAACAAGCATGGGTTGCTGAAGATAAGTTCTTCAGGGGTTATTATATTATTAAGATCTGAGATTGTTGTTAACATATAACCTTAAGGTATTAACAATACGTCGTCTCATTCCAGCCGTCCTACTGACCGTGTGTCTGGCATCTTGGAATGAGTACGGTGACGGGTCAAGTCCACAGACGTATGAAGTCCGCTATGATGAACCTCCACAGGCATTCCACCATCCATCATCGGGTTGCTAAGCAACGATGTGTCTTCATAACCGTAAGTTAAGGAGACATGAACATGACGTATTAAGTATAATGTTCGTCTGTGAGTCTTTGTGGGCGGTGGTTAAGCTCGTCACGCTGAGAACCCGACTTCGGTTCCCCACATTGGTACAATATGTGAAGCCCCATTCTGGTGTCCCCCGCCCTGATATTGCTGAAATATTGTAAAAGAGGCGTAAAATTAAACTCACTCATTTTGATAATAAACAACAATTAATGCGATATGAAATATCTGCTTTCACTATATTTCACTTCAATGACGTCATACTATTTTTTGTTATTTTTTTCAGAAGTTAAACACATCAAGGGGAACTATAGATTAGATGCTGTAAGAAGTCGTTGCAGAAGTTTTCTTACGTCGCCGCCTTTGCTGGAACATGTCAATGATGCCGGATGCAAATCCCTGTTTTGACATTTACCATAAGTTTCCGAAGTTTTTCATGTAAACAAATGGTTAGCCTTTTGCATGGTAACATCACTATTTGAAAGCGATTCATAAACACATTGTATTATCATTTTATCAATCACTGGAATGTCTGGTCCAGACGGTCATACAGATGTAATATTGATGAGAGTGGGCGTTATACAAACAAGCAAACATGCTCACAGTGTAATCGGAATTGTACAATCGACTTTGCTTTTAGCAGAGAGTTCTTATGGATGTGGAAAGGCTTATATCAATATGCATTTAAAATAAAGTTTCACACTCAAAATGTTGTTTGTATATTGTGCTGTGGCTTATGGATGTGGAAAGGCTTATATCAATATGCATTTAAAATAAAGTTTCACACTCAAAATGTTGTTTGTATATTGTGCTGTGGCTGAAGGTTATACTGACTTTGATCTATCAGTTATTACACTAGGTGAACTTAGATATATAATCTCTTCCTAAATTACAATAGGTTTGACGAATAATTAAACAGGAGTCACTTAGGGCATTTCAACATAATCACAACGTATAATTAACTATGAGTCATGATATATCTTTTTGAACTCTCAACATTAGTGTTGTGATATAATAAGTGTTTTTAATAATTCGTCCGTGACATATTGCATTTAATCGTTT
The DNA here is from genome assembly GCF_003918875.1 of Haliotis rubra. NCBI lineage: Eukaryota > Metazoa > Mollusca > Gastropoda > Lepetellida > Haliotidae > Haliotis > Haliotis rubra. Next base: position 1,344,212 of record NW_025765303.1, read on the forward strand.
AGATGTTTAGGCAGAGTAGTCAATTGGATCAATTATTCGATTGTTAATTTGACACAGAAGACTGGTCTTGGAGGTTTGGTATTGTTGTAGATTTCATAATAAGGTTCCCATTGCCACAGTGGAATACAACCATGTGATCCGAAACAGGGAGAATATATATAAAGTTATATGGAAGCATGGAAGCGACGTATGGAATAATGTGTGAGTGGGTATGGTTTTACTCCACTTCTAGCATTATTCCAGTAATATCACTGCGGGGGACACCAGAAATGAGCTTCACACATTGCACCCATATGGGGAATCGAACCCTGGTCTTCGGCGTGACAAGCGAATGCTTTAATCACTTGGCTACCCCACCGCCCCGACACATGGAATAAGTCAATGTATGTTCAGACTGGTACACCACCAAGAAAGAGGCGGTACATCGAGGTGGACAATAGACTTCGCACCTTCAAGGCCAGACTTTTCAAGCCAGTGAACTGATTGCGATTGAGTACACAGATGGTGTATCTCGGGGGTGGTGGGGTAGCCTTGTGGTTAAAGCGTTGGCTCGTCACGCCGAAGACCCGGGTTCGAATCCCCACATGGGTACAATGTGTGAAGCCCATTTCTGGTGTCCCCCGCCGTGATGTTGCTGGAATATTGCTAAAAGCGGCGTAAAACCATACTCAGTCAGTCAGTCAGTGTATCTCGTCTCACTGGCTACAAAATATCATGTAAAATATCATGTAAAATATCATCTATAAATACATATGTTGGATATATATTATGTCAGTGGTTTCTTAAATTCCAAAGCTTACAAGACCAAATAACACAGTAACCATTTTGCGCGGCGACAAGAGTGTATGAGGCCAAATTTCACAGGGAACAAAATAAAAAGCTCAACTTTTGTTCTTGGGGATTACCTCGCTCCACTAATCTGGAGCCCCAGAACAAAAGCTGCTGGGTGAACGAGAATGACCCAGTGACACAGCAGCATGCCAGCTCTATCACAGCAAGGGACGATGGGGTGGCCCAGTTGGTAAAGCGTTCGCACGACACACTGAAGGCCCGAGTTCGATTCCCCACTTGGGTACAATGTGTGAAGCCCATTTCTGGTGTACTCCGCCGTGATATTGCTGGAATATTGCTAAAAGCGGCGTAAAATCATACTCACTCACTCTATCACAGCAACGCGAAACTTGTCGAGTCCTGTGACATGCAGTCAACCAAACCTGACAGGAGAAACCGTTTTGGTTCCAGATTTCTATAAATCCTGGCGGGGGCAAGGGACGCAACTTTGCACGTCGAATTGCGGCGCCTCAACATTCGTCATTAAATTACATAAAATCAGAAATCTGGTTCCACAATTCACCAAATATACGTACGTAAACGAAGACAGGGTATGGATACTTGTGATAAAAAAAGCCACAATGAAGAATAATTACATATTTCGTGAATTATAAAATAAAACCATCTTGCCTTGCAAAAACGTTTCTCTCACAAACATAAGTGTACACTCTTCGAAACAGCGTGCACAGCTGTGGTCAACATTAGTTAACCATATATGCAAGAATTACGTATTTGGTGTGGTTGCTTTCAGACAAGCTATTTGTACCACAGGCAGTATGATCTGAAATCCAATAACACATCCGAAAGAAATGCACCGAATCTAATCAAATGACAATTTTATATTTTGTTTATTCATGAAGTACGCAATAAAAATACAATATTTGTGATTGAACAATGATAGTCATGTGTTCATTTTATGTTTTGGTGCACAAATGCAACCATTTAAATTTTTGTTACTTTATACGGCAATTTTTAACTGCGCGAAAATGTCATGGAAAGGAAATATAAAGCAGAATTTACGTACAAGTTGTGACAGTCTTGCGCTGAGATAATGACTGTAAAAGGTCAGATATCAGTCAATATTTGCTATATTTGTCCAAAATTGAAGTGGGAACATACCGAGACTGAATGCTGCCAATCACACCATCACCAAAGGACTTCTTCACCAGGGGAGACGTTACATCATATTTCAACGTACACCAGAACACTATATCCTGGGATCTGTACCGGTGCTCCAGTCTCAATTAAACTAAATATGGTAAGAGAAGTGGAAGACCACCGATACATGAGATCACTTTATCCGGGCTTCGTCTACTGCCATTGAGGACATGCGCTTGGTTTGAGAAGGGTATCGTTCTTAACAATCGGTTATCGTTTTCGAGAGGAGAATAAAACCCGGAACTAATTCGGTTTTGTTCCTGCTTTGAGATGTTTGCATCAACGACAACGTAAGCGATGGAGCAACTCTGTCCAGTCATGGGGGTGGGTCTGGGTCTGTTTTTTGTTTCAAAATTATTCGTTGACGTAGACGAAAGAATACGTTGAGTTCAAACTTCTTTAGTTGGCTGTAGAATACCAATACAGACGACAATAATGAACTGGGTTGCCCGCTTAAACAAAAGGTGAGCAGGGTTCCTGCTCAAACCCAGGCGTTTCCTACGAGCGGCATTATCCTGCTCACGGTCGTCCCTACACAGACAGTCGGAATACCGGACTGGTAACAATATAGATATAAACATATACACAATAATAGACAACAATGGACAGACGAATAATACAACATTCATCTATTCGTTACTAGCCTGAAAACAGTCGTCGCAACACTGTCAACTTTCATAAAACAGCTGTACCGCCTGAATCAAATCCTTCACTGTCAAATAACTAAAAGCGGCAAAACCCCTTCCACTTCCATATAAAACCAAGGCTTTAAGCAGAGTCCCTTGAACAATATCCGTCATAATCATGCATGTGTGTATGAATCGCTTTCAAAATAGTGACGATACCAGGTGTTCACGAAAGGGTGAGCGTATCCTGTCCCACCGTTGCAACCCGCCATAAACATATGCAACGGCTAGTCAATTGTACATCTGAGAAGAAAATAGTGAATTACAACGGACATCATTTTTGCCACAGAAGCATTACATTTTGAAATTTTCTCCACATGTCTACCGTATGGCCAACAATGATTCAGGAAAATATCCCGGCTGGTCTCTTCCAGTTTGTGGTTCTATATACTGGCTCTTCTTGATGCACGTTTGTTATGACCATTCAAGATAGAACTGGCTCCAAGTATTGATGGTTATTGAAATATATTAGTTCACCGATGTACCTGAAGCTTGAGTAAAACTTCTTGACCAAATTACATTTTTAAACCACGAACCATTCCTTGTCTGTTCCATATTTATCCACCATTAACAGGGGTAAATACACAGTGTTTGCCCTTAACCCTGAAAAGCTGCAGGCCCTAAGGATCCAGAACGTTGTGGGTCCTGATCAGAGTGTGTAGGTCCCATATTTTAATATGGAAATAATGCTCTTAGTTATCGGGGTTGAAAAAACTTTCGGCCATAAGGACCTGCAGAAAACAAAAGCTGTGGTCCCGAGTGGTTTTCAGTCGGCTTCGGGCCCAAGGACCGACGTTAATATCGAACGCTGCTTACACAGTACGATTATTTCCAAATATATGATATTTACGATACGGTAACACGTGGTATAGCCCTATTCCTTCTTTGTGTTTGATATACAATGTTTAATCACATACTGAATGTAGTTCTGCATTCCAGTAGCAAGTAGCTAATAGCTTTGTGAATGTTCCAGCGGCTATCCCAGCGTCCAGCCATTGAACCCGGTGGGATAAGGACGGATTATCGATATTCAACAGGAAAAAGACTCTCATATGACGTTCTTCTCACATTGTTGAGCTGTGTAGTGGACGGAGATGTCCTTATATATAAATCAACTTGACTTCATTCTCATTACCGGTTTTTTATTCAGTCGTCGACGATCAACATATAACATCATGCAGTGGACATTTTTCTCACTTTTCATGTTGGGTATGTTTGTTTTTATTCACCTTATTTTGGGCGGCGGTTAGCCTAGAGGTAAAAGCGTTGGCTCGTCACGCCGAAGACCCGGGTTCGAATCCCCACATGGGTACAATGTGTGAAGCCCATTTCTGGTGTCCCCCGCCGTGATATTTCTGGAATATTGCTAAAAAAGCGGCGTAAAACTAAACTCAGTCAGTAAGTCAGTCAGTCACATTATCTTAAAACCAAATGTAATGTTTTGTTGTGTGATGTTGTGCAGTAAATATGTCGTCCAGACTGTGTAGTCCAATCAGCCGTAAGATGTCTTTCACATGTTTTACCCTTCACAAGACTGTATGAGTGAGTGAGTGAATACGTGAGTTGGGTTTTACGCCGCTTTTAGCAATATTCCAGCAAATATCACGGCGGGGGACACCAGAAATGGGCTTCACACATTGTACTCTTGTGGGGAATCGTACCCGGTTCTTTGGCGTGACGAGCGAACGCCTTAACCACTGGGCTACCCCACCGCCCCCAAGACTGTATGACAAGAGGGACGACCTTACATTTCCAATGCCAAGGTGGGGCAGCAGAGCATGTCCTTTCTTCGATAATTTTGAAAAGCTTCTTAAAACTTAAACAGGTTTCAACTTTTGTCACCTTATTGTTCAACTGTGCCTGATTTGGTTATGTTTTCAGTAATAATATTCATAATAATACACAGTAAAGCTTTTCAGAAAGTTTCATGTCTGAGATGTGAAAGGCATTTCAAAATATGACGCATAAGTGGTAAGTATGATTCCGATGCAATTCCTCAGTTTGACGTGTATGTGTTTCTGTGTCCTTTTCGGTTTGATTGATTTGCCTTTGCATGTGTTTGTCAGTCTCTCACGATAGCGTTTAATTCATCGCTGTATCATATATAGGATCACTATTAAAACAACGATATTATGCACCCTTTCTATACAGAATAATAACTTTTCTCCTTTTCTCTCTCTCACGACCGCAGTTCTCTTCAGCCAATCGTTAGCTCTATTCAGGGAGATTGAACTAGCACCTCCCTCGCCGAAAATGGAAGTACGGGGTAAGCATAATATTTTACACTATCTTCTTTTTAGATAGTCAGTTCAAAATGAAAGCAAATGCGTTGTTTATTCCAAATATCACAGAATAAGGGTCGCTTGTATATATGGGTAGTGAGAGAGTGAGTTTATGTTTACGCCGCACTCAGCACTATTCCAGCTACATGGATATATGGGCAGTAAAAGGGGTATTCTACTGCAAACGCTCCAGTGCTGTTGTCATATTACGTCTTACTGAACATTAATTTATTGAGTCAAATATTACCGTACTACATGGTGTTAATATTCTTGCATTACAGAGGCGATCAACTTTGGTGGTTCAAAACGGGTCAGCATAAAGTTCAAGCAGTGAATTCATGTACTTTGTGTTGTTGCATTGTATCCCCACTGCATAAAATACGTATCACTCAACTTCTGCTGTTATGTTTTGTTGTTAAACGCCCCATACATCAATGTTCCATGAAATAAAAGATAGTGAAAAATACGCAATATCCCCAATTTGATTGATGTAATTAATCAAACTGGCTGATATTATTAATCAAAGTGATATCATTTAAACTTTTGATTTAAAGTACAAAAGACACAGAACTCATAACTATGGCGACCTAGGAGGAACTGATCACCACTGATACTATTTGTAGAATTGATCAACACAGGTAGTATATGTAGAATTGATCACCACAGGTACTATGTGTGGAATGGATCACCACACGTACTATATGTAGAATTGATCACCACAGGCACTATATGTAGAATTGATCACCACAGGTTCTGTGTGTAGAATTGATCACCACAGGTACTATGTTTAGAATTGATCACCACAGGTACTATGTGTGGAATGGATCACCACAGGTACTATGTGTAGAATTGATCACCACAGGTACTATGTGTAGAATTGATCACTACAGGTACTATGTGTAGAATTGATTACTACAGGTACTATGTGTAGAATTGATCACCACAGGTAGTATGTGTAGAATGGACCACCACAGGTACCATGTGTAGAATGATCACAAAAGGTACCATGTGTAGAATTGATCACCACAGGTAGTATGTGTAGAATTGATCACTACAGGTACTATGTGTAGAATTGATCACCACAGGTAGTATGTGTAGAACGGACCACCACAGGTACCATGTGTAGAATTGATCACCACAGGTAGTATGTGTAGAATTGATCACTACAGGTACTATGTGTAGAATTGATCACCACAGGTACCATGTGTAGAATTGATCACCACAGGTACCATGTGTAGAATTGATCACTACAGGTACTATGTGTAGAATGGACCAGCACAGGTACTATGTGTAGAATGGACCACCACAGGTACTATGTGTAGAATGATCACAAAAGATACTATGTGTGGAATTGATCACCACAAGTAGTATCTGTACAACTGATCTCCACGGTTTCTATGTGTAGAATTGATCACCACAGTTACTATGTGTAGAATGGACCACCACAGGTACTATGTGTAGAATGATCACCAAAGATACTATGTGTGGAATTGATCACCACAAGTAGTATCTGTACAACTGATCTCCAAGGTTTCTATGTGTAGAATGGACCACCACAGGTACTAAGTATGGAATGGACCACCACAGGTAGAATGCGTGGAATTGACCACCACAGGTACTAGGTGTAGAATTTATCACCACAGGTATTATGTGTGGAATTGATCACCACAGGTACTATGTGTAGAATGGACAACCACAGGTACTATGTGTGGAATTGATCACCACAGGTACTATGTGTAGAACTGATCACCACAGGTACTATGTGTAGAATTGATCACCACAGGTACTATGTGTAGAATTCATCACCACAGGTACTGTGTGTGGAATTGATCACCACAGGTAATGTGTGTAGAATTGATCACCACAGGTACTATGTGTAGAATTGATCACCACAGGTACTGTATATGGAATTCATAACCACAGGTACTGTGTGTAGAATTGATCACCACAGGTACTATGTGTGGAATTGATCACCACAGGTACTATCTGTACAACTGATCTCCACGGTTTCTATGTGTAGAATTGATCACCACAGTTACTATGTGTAGAATGGACCACCACAGGTACTATGTGTAGAATGATCACCAAAGATACTATGTGTGGAATTGATCACCACAAGTAGTATCTGTACAACTGATCTCCAAGGTTTCTATGTGTAGAATGGACCACCACAGGTACTAAGTATGGAATGGACCACCACAGGTAGAATGCGTGGAATTGACCACCACAGGTACTAGGTGTAGAATTTATCACCACAGGTATTATGTGTGGAATTGATCACCACAGGTACTATGTGTAGAATGGACCACCACAGGTACTATGTGTGGAATTGATCACCACAGGTACCATGTGTAGGACTGATCACCACAGGTACTATGTGTAGAATTGATCACCACAGGTACTATGTGTAGAATTCATCACCACAGGTACTGTGTGTGGAATTGATCACCACAGGTAATGTGTGTAGAATTGATCACCACAGGTACTATGTGTAGAATTGATCACCACAGGTACTGTATGTGGAATTCATAACCACAGGTACTGTGTGTGGAGAATTGATCACCACAGGTACTATGTGTGGAATTGATCACCACAGGTACTATGTGTAAAATGGACCATCACAGGTACTATGTGTGGAATTGATCACCACAGGTACTATGTGTAGAATTGATCACCACACGTACTGTATGTGGAATTCATAACCACAGGTACTGTGTGTGGAATTTATCACCACAGGTACTGTGTGTGGAATTCATCACCACAGGTACTGTGTGTGGAATTGATCACCACAGGTACTATGTGTGGAATTGATCATCACAGATACTATTTGTAGAACTGATCACCAGAGGTAATATGTGCAGAATTGATCAACACAAGTAGTATGTGTATACATGTACAATATTACCACAGGAACGATATGTGGAACTGATCACCACACGTAGGAGGTGTAGAATTGACCACTACGTGTAGTAATTGCAGAACAGATGATCACAGGTACAATGTGTACAACTGATGATCACAGGTAGTATGTGTAGAATTGATCATCATGATGATCCTGGTCAGAACTGATCTTCATAATCCACTCGTAGCAGTGACCAACTCCAACATGTTTATAGTAAGTGCCGACAAATGAAGATCAGATGCTCACGATGTATCACCTAACTGATAATGTGTTTCATTACTCACTGCGGGGATATTGACCGCGGAGGCAGTTACTAGATTGTCTAAAATGACATAATTTCCATCTGCTACATGCAATAAGATCCCATTACTCAAAATTACAAGAAAATCATTTGAAATTTTAGAATATTTATTACGTCTTCATTCTGATGAATTGACTAATGTGTAAAAGAAGGTACATGCAAAACAAAAAATACTAAATACTATAATTGTACGGGAAGACAATTTTACTGAAAAGTATAAAATGAAATGCAATATACAATGTCCAGGTGGCATCATACAAACATACAGTAAATAACAATTAAAATATTTTTGCTGACAATAATACGATACCTGCAGAAAAACATTACCAAAATACTTTTCCAGTGCCATCTTTCAACGTTAATCTGACTGCATCCAATTAATTCATATTATTTTCATTATTCAGACAAAGGCCGTAACCTTACAGAGTGCATTTGGGACAATATTTTTATAATACTACTGATACCACCTTGTGCAAGTTAGTATAGGGAGGTGTAAAATGATTTCGGCTCCAAGCTGCCGAAGGTTGTAAATCCGCTCAGGGAAAAGCGGTGGCGTAGACATCTGTGTCTTCTGCGCTCCTGGGAATACTTAAGACAAATACGTATTTAAGATAGCTGCTAAAACGCACACATATGCAACCTCAATAACTTTTAACATTTGTCGAAACAATCGTGCATGGACAACATGTGCGTACATGTTCAAGTGTGAATAGAAATACTGACCTGAACTGTAACGTTATGGTCGTCAGATATGATAATTCTCGTTTCAATGTTTTATTTTAGTTTCACAAAATTGCAAGAAAATGTATTAATGGCTTAGAAAGACAAAATAGGTGTATAAAGGAAGACGTACGTGGACTTAGAGGCCAGTCAATCATTGTCGTGCCTAGCCAGCTGTGGTCAGAACGATAGGAAGGTAGTTGCTGTGACTGCCTCCACTACCGCCGCCTTTGAGGATGGGGATAGGGATCGGGACGGGGAAATCCTCTGATGACGTATCAGAAGACTCTGAAGATCCGCCGCAGCCGGAGCTGTCTGAGCTGCCGGAATCCGATGAAGAGTAAGACTTTGGCAGGGAGTGGTGATGGTGATGGATAATGGTCTCTTCGCTGCTACTGAAGCTGCTGTCGCTGCTTTCTGTGTTTTCCACGACGTCTTTCTTGGTGTCCTCGTCGTCCTTTTCGAAGTAATGATGATGGATGTGTTCCGGGCTGCTGGTGGTAGTGTCATAGGAAATTCTCCTGGAGACTGAACGGCGGTGGTGGTGGACTTCTGGAGACCTTCGTTTAAGGCCATAACCTTCGCGGCGATGACGGTGTCCACCTGAACTATGACGCCGATGTTCACTGCGACTGTAGCGACGACGTCCATGTTCAGTGCGATGGTGACGGTGGCCGTGACGATGGTCACTGCGGTGGTGACGGTGACCGTGACGAAGGTGGACAACGCTTCTGCTTTCCCGGCGGTGACTTCTTCCACGATGGTGTTCGCTTGCATATGTAATTGCAATACATACTGCAAAAAACAAGAACATGACGAACAATGATACAATATAAATGATGCAAGGGCATAAATAACACAATGTATCTGGGAAAATCTGCTTTATTTGTACCATCAGAAGAACATTATATCTATGGAAGGAACATTACGTGTAGTATTGTGTATACACACAATAAGCCCGGGCAAGAATTGATCTTCAGTAACCCATGTCGTAAGAGGCGACTAACGGGATCCGGTGGTCAGGCTTGCTGACTTGGTTGACATATGTCATCATATCCCAATTGCGTAGATCAATTCGCATGCTTTTGATCACTGGATTGTCTTGTCGAGACTCGATTATTTACAGACTGTCGCCATATAGCTGGAATATAGCTGAGAGATAAACAACAAACAAACAAACAAAACACACAATTTGCAAACAATACATCTTACATTTAGCATCTATTTTTCTACCTAACGGGATTACTGATTATCTAGTGATCTTCATTGTACATTATTACATATCTTAGCCGTTGTTGAAGCCATAATCGTAGAAATTCAAACTTCAGCTTTAGTCAAACATCATGAATAATTGCTGATCAGTTTACACTGCCAACATGTAACAAGTATTACAATGGAAGAATATTAGTTGCGCACTGACCTAGCTATGTACATGTAACTGAACATTTCAACAATAAATGAAGATATTGAATTATAAACAAAACACGTCACGGGCTATAATCCTATGAAATTACTAGTTTACAAGAGATTCCAAACACTTTGAATACAAACATATTCCGGCCATTATTTGCAGAGTACTTAATAAACATCACAAGGAAACATGAGGCAGTTAGTATGGCAGCCTGTGTTCGTTGTGAGTATGGTCTGTCTTGCATTATGCATTATCTTTCATAACCACACGAAGTTTACCGCCATATAGCTGGAACATTGCGGCGTAAAAGTCACTTACTCACCCAACCCGTGAAGATCCGGGTTAGAATTGTCCTACAGTAACCCATGCTTGTCATGAGTGACGACTAACGGGATCGGGTGGTCAGGCTCGCTGACTTGGTTGACACATGTCATCGTATCCCAATTGCGTAGATCGATGTTCATGCTGTTGATCCCTGGATTGTCTTGTCCAGACTCGCTTATTTACAGACCGCCGCCATATAGCTGGACTATTGCTGAGTGCAGCGTAAAACTCACCCACACGAATTTGTCAATTCAATCTTCAAATACACAATGCGTATGAGTGCGTGCAGCGGGAGGCTAGTGCAAATGCGTCATGTATATATTTTTATTATCCTCATTTGCAGTATGTTCGCTTAAGTGTAAATGACAAAAACGATTTTGTTTGTGATGCATGAAATATGATTGTAATGATATTAATTATGTGGAACTATAGAATTTAATTCTTTTTGTGGTACAATTTCTGATGTTCTCATGCGTGTGCGTTAACAGTGAGTGAGTGCGTTTGTTGTGTTTCTTGTTTTAGTTATATCGCAGAGGCTTAACGTGGGAGGTAATCTTAAATGACGTATGGTTTAGACGTTTACCACATTGTTGAAACCCACGAAAAGAGGTATGGTGCGACCGACGATCATCGGTTTCTGGCGTGCCCAAGGGAAGCAACTCTACTCGAGGAATTTTCGACGGCTCGGTGCTTTAACACATTTTATTCACGGTTTCAGTTTTAGTGATAAATCATTGTAAATTGTATCTATACAAACGGGATTATTTTCTACTCCTCAATTAAATGTGTATGTTTCTAACATTATAACGGTTTGCCAAAGAGTGAGTGAGTGAGTATGGTTTCACGCCGCTTTTAGCAATATTACAGCAATATCTGGGTGGACACCAGAAATGGGCTTCACACATTGTACCCATGTGGGGATTCGAACCCGGGTCTTCGGCATGACAAACGAACGCATTAACCACTAGGCTACCCTACCCCTCCCCGTTTGTCAGAGAGATAATGAGTCTAATGCCTAGTTTGAACGGCACTACCATTTTATAGTTCCAGAGTGACAATAAACTCTCCACAGGGTTGTATGATATCAGCTGATAACTTTCTCTTATTGTAAAGCAACATTTCAGCCGGTACGAAGGTTTCAAAGATCATGAAAGGGTTACAACTTTCAAGGCCAAAGTACGGTTTTTAAAACATGTGTGTCGTACGTTACATCTGGTGCGAATGAAAAAACAGGCAGGATACAGACTGAACCAGACTGAGTCCTGGTTGGCCATACGACTAAACATATATATACTTTTACGGAATATACTTTCTTCAAAAAGCGCCGGCTGACCATAGATGATGATTTTCGTATCTCTGTTGGATAAAAGCCGTGGATACGCCTGTCTGCAATCTGGCACTTCTTGCAAAAGTGGTTTACTAACAGTTAAAGGGAATCAGCAGCAATGATGGTCGATATCAAGCTACAACCAGTCACCGAAATACAAATGAGCTGACAATATTTCATTTCGTTGTACGCTAAATTGAGAGCAGATTTAGTTTTTCTAAAGAATTTTACACAACTGTCCGTTACCTAACAATGAATTTAAGGGAACGCAAAACGCAATGTTGGCACTCCTGGAGCTCATATTCATCTTATCACAACGGCATATATCAAAGTTCTCTAGTTCTTCTTCAACCTGAAAATGGTTCCATGATAATTATAACCCTTTATTGTGCTAGCAATTATCTGTAAAGGTCTTTTAAGTGATGAGGCATTCAAATGGATTTTGTTTGTGTTTTTTTTGTTCGTAGATTCTCGAAGGGATAGTACTCGTGGATGAATTTTTAAATACTACTGAAAAGTGCCGGTTAACAAATGTATGACACATCTGATGACAATATATAGAAGACGTACATTGTACATGTTCCCGATATCGATACTATCTGTGACTCAGTGTGCATTCCTCAATGACTTACATAAAAGCATCTGTCACTTACACGTAATAGCTTTAGATATCACATTACCAGTATACTAATTCCCATCACATTGGATTCTCTCTGAATATTGTATTTCTTTACAACACATGCACGATTTGAACGGACATATGATAATTTGGAAATCCATACTGTTCATATGTCCTGATGCTAGAGAAGGAAATGCCCATGTTAACTTCTTGGAAAATTGACAAACACGTTAGTTCAACATCATCATCATCATCTTTATTACGAATGAGGGGCGGCGGGGTAGCCTTGTGCTTAAAGCGTTCCCTCGTCACTCCGAAAAACCGGGTTCGATTCCCCACATGGGTACAATGTGTGAAGCCCATTTCTGGTGTCCCCCGCCGTGATATTGTTGGAATATTGCTAAAAGCGGCGTAAAACTGAACTCACTCATTATTACTTATGAAGGCCACAGGCCCATATACACAGTCATTCAAACAGGTGCGAAAGAGAAAAAGAAACGATTTCTCAAAATTCATAGCATTTAGCTGTCTACCTGCATAGATTATCTTACACCCCTAGTAGGATATATTATATATTAATATATTTAATATGTTAATACACATTTTCTATTTTTCTAACTTTCATTTCATTTCGTATGCATAATAGATAAAATAGTTATGATCAGTATGGATACGCGTGTGAGTTTAGAATTTATTCTTAGTCAAATACAGTGGTAACCCGTGAGAAATAAAATTAAGTTGCATAATTATTATAAAAGATAAAAGACAAATCTCTACCATACAACATTTCAAGGGTACTACTAAATCCGAACTGGATTTGGACAATCGTGCTGCAGGTGTAAGAAAATAGTGAAACCTCAGTAATATATCATCGTGGCGAATCATTGTGGCTTTTTATGTGATTAGTGCTTGTTTGTGCAAACTTGTTCAAATATGTACCATGTGTATTACCTAGCTGGAATCACTTTGGGGCATAATATTAATGTTACTTCACACAATGGCACGCCACCAGGTGATAACGTGCAAGGTTCACAAAGTTTAACCACATATACTACCCATCAAAGGTTTAGACTCACTTAAAACACTCACTATATGTTATGTATATATATGGTTACATCGAAGATGAATTTCTCCCCTAACTTGTGGGGAACCAACTGCAAACCTTATGCAGATGAATTGCACGGTGATCATGCATCAAATTGCTGAAAATCATGTGCAAATATATCGTGCATGTGAACAGCTGCGTTTTGGTGAAAAGTTTTGCTAAGAATTCGCCAATTTTCATCAATTATTGAACTCATGACAATAATCTTTTCAACGTTACAAATTTACAATACATCAGTTCATGTGTAAACAGTACCTTTAAACAGTATGGCATATTTTGCAAACTTTAGTTTAGAACAGTTGACTGAAGTAAGTGGCTACATCACACTAGTGATGGGTAGTATATAATACAAAGTATTATGACAAACATCTACTCACTTGCAAACAAAAACGACAGGAGAATCAGCTTGTTCATGTTCAATGCTCTGATGACTGAGACGAGATAGGTCTGCGCCAATGGTGTGTTGCCACTAGACCTTGAGTTTTTATACTGAGCAGGAAAGGTGTGGCAACAGCTTCTGTCAATTCCGTACAGGGCCTATTTCTTATGCTAATATCCTGCTGAAAATGCATGCTGCTACGTGTGTTTATCCGGTTTGGACCTGTTGCGATGAGCCAGGATTAGATATGATATATGCTGGTTTGAGCATTTAAGTACTAAATTAATAATTTGTGGCTTGACATGTTCGTTTACTTTGATTCTAGAGTTATTATATTCATCAGATTAAGACAATATTTTTTAGGAGAATATAATTGTTTAAATATTTGAAGGTACTTGTTGCACAGTCGTTTGAGGCGGGCCATTATCATATGTTACACTGAATGCACTAAGTCACGTTAAATGATATCTGTATCAGGAGACAAGTGAGGCCGCCTCTGATGTTTCATATACAGATCTATGCATATAGATTCAGAGTGACAAAAACTCGCCACAAGGCTGTATGACAAAAGGGATGATTTCAACTTTCCAATAAACTTCCCTTTCATGACGAGCAATATTCCAACAGCTCAAGCCTTTGGTGTTGACATTTCACAACTTTTGAGGTGCAATCAAGCGTGCTCTTTATATCAGGATTTCAAAGAGCGTCATATCACTCTTGTTCAGTTGTTTGATCAAGGTTACAAGGCCTCAGTAAAGCTTTCAAGAAGTTTTATGTTAGGCATGTGGAGGAAATTTCCAAATTGGATGCATCAGTGACAAAAATGATGTCCGATGCGATTACCTACTTTGACATGTACCATACGTTCCCGATTTATTTCAAGTGAACAGTTGCCTAGACTTAGCATATGTTTATGACGGGTGACACCGTTGAGGCAGGATACGGGCACCTTTTCGCGGACACCTGGTGTCATCACTATTTCATCGTGATTCATAAACACATGCTCTGTCATCGTATCGCATGGTGACATAACTGGACTGTCTGGTTCAGACCCGATTTGTTTACAAACAATATCATACTGCTGAAAGAACTATCTGCTCATGATAAAGTCACAATTGTACAATGGACACTGCTTTTAGCAGAACTTTCTTCTGGATGTGGAGAGTGTTTTTTCGCTTCTATTGTGCAGTTATGCATGCAAACCGATAATTCACAAAAGAGTAATGACTGGCACGTGCCGTTGGCGTCTGTACTATATTGATTAAGAACTTTAGTGTCAAGTGCTTGTTCAAAATTTCATGGTATTTCTTTCTGAAATCATACATTGAATCCATCGATATGAGTCTAATATAACGAAGTACAAGTGACATTAATGAAGAGATGAAAAGAAACAAATGCAAGCAAAGAGGGTTTGGATGGGCCTGACATAGTCAGGCTGGTTTGGCTCATTATAAGCTCAAGACAGCGAATGAGACTTCACCAAGAAAACGCTGCCCAGTCGGACCTAGCAAATACACTTCGGAGAAGGTGAAGACTCCAACCACCGCAGCCTTGTGCATTATCCAGCGTGTCCAAAGGGATATGTTCCTATCAGCAAAACCGGGTACTACCAAATCTAAGGCACCAAGAACATTAGGGAGACGGACTAATTGGGACTTTGGACGCCCGTAAATCAGGTCCACATACTTGTGTTTGTACTGAATTTTGTCGGTCACACTGGTGTCAAACGGGACAGATAATTTTACAAATGACTCCATTTGATTTATCAAACACGAAAAGGTCAGGTGTGTTGGCCTGGATACATCTGAGACTATATACGGGCCTATTCCAAGAACTTTACACCCAGCTAACACGCAACGTTTCGCAACGTTGTGGGAAGGTTTTAGATTGGTATCGTCATGACACAACGGTGTAACAACGTTAGTATTACGTCAATTTATAAGGTTATGTCACAACGTAATAACAACGTTGCAGATTTACGTTGAGGAAACGTTATGCTTTGGGCTCCTCACAACGTTATAACAACGTTTCTTTTAACTTGGTGTCACGATAGGTTTTTCTGTAAAACGTTTCACTTTAAGGTTCTTTCTTCACTATTTAGCTACAGTTTCAGAACACACACGACTAAAACAACATGCAAATTGACGAACAAACAGTGAAGTGAATTTCTGCTTTGTTTCATAGGTACTCAGTTCACTACTGGGAAAACTACTAGTATTCAACTATTAACGTTAAACAGAACGTTAAGACAATGTAAAATACGTTAGCATCAAATAACGGAACTTTGTGGCGACGTATCACAACGTCAGGCCACAATGTTGTGACAAAGTAAATGGGAGTCTACAGAATACGTTGTAACAACGAAGCGTAACGTTGTGACAACGTGAAATTGTTGGCTGGGAAATTATTATTTTCCAGGACGCCCTCTACATGTTCTTGGTCGCCAATATTTGATCGTCTCCAATATTTGATCGAGGGAACTCGTCATAGCCCTTACGGTACTGTGTTAGTGCTAACGCCAACTTCATCAAACTGAAGGCTCAGCAGGGATGATGTTCTTCTGATAGCATTGCCACCAATGATCGAAATTGGGAGACGCAGGTATCGTTCCAGAAAATGTAGATATTGTCTATCTAGTTGAAAATGAGTGCCATGTTATTCTTGTATGTTCTCCTTTTTCTGATTTGAGAAAAGGGGCGGTGGGGTAGCCTAGTGGTTAAAGCGTTTGCTCGTCACGCCGAAGACCCGGGTTCGATTCTCCACATGGGTACAATGTGTGAAGCCCATTTCTGGTGTCTCCCGCCGTGATATTGCTGGAATATTGCTAAAAGCGGTGTAAAACCAAACTCACTCACTCACTGATTTAAGAAAAACAATTTGTCGACCCTAAAAACTATTTACTACAGCTGTGAAAGTTTTATATGATGAAATAACATACGTTACTTTAATCAGTAATCGTATTGTTGTAATGTTATGCTCTATAGGCCAGTGGTCTGAAGTCTGGGCCTGTGGAAATTAAGCGTTGAACATAACATCGATGCAGTGATCGTTCAGAGGATTTTTCCTTGTTAAACCTGTTTGATATGGCAACTTGGTTCACACTCATTTCTTTACCGTCCAGACCGCCTCCGTTGTGTAGTGGCTAGAGCGTCCGCCCGGAGAGCGGAAATTCGCGGGTTCGATCCCTGACCGCGTCATACCAAAATACGTTAAGATATGGTACTTGTTGGTCCCTGCCTGGCGCTCGGCATCAATGGGTACAAGGACTGGTCGGCTAGGAGTCAGTATAATGTGTCTGAGTGGGGTATTCATGCTTCACTACGGTATAGTATCTCATTTGGCTAGCACTTTAAAACCAGCTTAAGTCTGGGCTAGTACAAGCAGCCACACATACACGTACACACGCATGCACGTCGTCATATGAGCGAAATATTCTCAAGCACGACGCAAAACCCAATTTCACCTCACCTCACCTTTACCGTCCACCAGTACAGAAAAGCAACATCAACATTCTCATTGATATAAGGGTCTTTATCCTTTGGTCAGATAAGAAAATTGTGAAGTGTCAAGTTTCTGTGGCCCGTGAAGATCCAGGTTAGAATTGATCTTCATGCTTGTCCCAAGAGGCGACTAACGGGGTCGGGTGGTCAGGCTCGCTGACTTGGTTGACACACGTCATCGTATCCCAATTGCGTAGATAGATGCTCGTGCTGTTGATCACTGCAGTGTCTGGTCTAGACTCGATTATCTACAGATCGCGGCGATTTAGCTTGATTATTGCTGAGTGTGACGTAAAACTAAGCTCACTCATTCACAATTTCTTGTTACAGCCCGGCAATCTTTCTACGAAGATTTAATGAAGCGTCATATAATTACTAATAGTGATTCATAAACGGGAATCGTACAAAGGACTCTGCTTTACCCAGAGATTACTTGGAGGGCAAGTCATAGATTGTATCTACTCTTCACCCTAGAACTATAATAGCTAACAGTTTATAAATAAAATCACCATGTACAGATAACGCGCTTTCTGATTCTGAGACCATTCAAAGTCTAAATCACTCTCTTTCTACAAATTCATGTAAAAAAAGGTATGTCTTTACAATCATGATATTATAAATAGAACATCAGCAGATTAAGAAGTATGCATGTGGGAGGACAATTACAGGCTGTCAATGTGATTATTCTGGGTGTGAACGGTAGAGCTGTAACGATGCATCGAACTGTCGATGGATTGCAATTGTTGAGTCTCCGATAGCAATTAATCGATGGTAGAAGCAAAAGACTATCGATGCATCGATAGTATGTGTGACTACCGATAGTTTAGTAATTGACTTCTGTTGACAAATATTTATGTTGTTGTGTATTTTTTATTGTTTGGGTGAAGACTTGCAGCTTCATTGAGCTTATGTTTTAACTGTTTACTTGATCGGGGTTTCACGTTTCTTGTCAGTTATTAAAGGAGACTGAAACTACTTGAACTTCAAGGAGAAAAAACCCATTGCAATAGTATTTCAATAGTTGGTCACAATAGACTATCGCTATCGCAATAGTATGTTGCAATAGACTATCGCTATTACAATAGTTGTTTCCCCCTCAATAGTCGCCCCAAGTGAATGGTAGACTCATTAACAAACAATGTACTTAGTAGACGGCTTAAAGTCAATCGATGTCGTATTATTGTAAGGGACCCGTGAACTCCCGGGTTAGAATTAGTCTTCAGTAACCCATGCTTGACGTAAGAGGCGACTAACTCACTGACTTGGTTGACCATCGTATCCCAAATGCGCAGATCGATGCTCATGCTGTTGATCACTGGATTGTCTGCTCCAGACTCGATTATTTACAGACCGCCGCCATATATCTGGAATATTGCTGAGTGCGGCGTTTAACAACAACCAACCAACATAATTGTACGGAATCCTAGAAGGGACATTGTCGCCCTCACAAAAACAAGCAAAAGAGTGGCAACATTGACCAAAGTGCGACAATACGTCACAGCTTAGAGGCCAAACATAGTCGAATTTTTTTACTATGATTTCTAGTGATAAATACAACAAAAGCGTTTTCACACATATTTCTGTACATCACATTTTAAATTAGTGATATAAAAACACAAAATGTCTCATATAGGTTAGTCCTGCTTCCAGATTTAATCGGTCAATTTGGCCATGGGCATAATAATTGTACGCATTTTACCCATGACATTTAAAACAGAGATTCCACAGTATTTGATTTGATCACAAACACCCCATGTCTAAAACTATACATTGCAATAATCAAAATTTAAAATCTGAGAAATGAAATTCAGAAATTGTTTTTGAAATAAAGAAATTATATACTCTTTCTGAGCAAGGGCGAGAAAAGTTTTATTGCCTGCATATTTTTCTAGGGGTACGTATTAACAAAAACGTTTTACAGATATGCAACACAACGGTTAAAACACAACTTACTTGCAAAGCTGACTGTATGTTAATGCCTCGGCTGTATTAGGCTACTCACGTAAACGTAAATGTGTCAATAGAGGATTAAAATAGACGCGGTTGCTATGTAGCCTACTCGCTTAGTGACGTGTAGGTCAGTGACGTCAACGATTTGGGTCTGAGAATGTGGACATGCGATAAATAGATAAAGAACACGTTTCTTACTGAGTGGATGGACATAAACCGTAAAATAAGTACAACGACTATTTAAAACAACGGAAAGCGCAAAATGAGTAAAAAGCGAAGGCAATGGAAATAGGTTACGTCAAACTCACGCTTGAACGCAGTCAATGGTTCAGTCGATGCACGTATTAACGTGACAAGTAACCGTTATTGCTGGTACCAGAAATACCTTTAACCAACTCCAACTCCTGAACATTATGGAATATTTTCTCTGACAATGAGTTTATGACTTGATTTGATAGAGGCGTTTGTACTCAGACCAGTACTAAATTAATGTCGTTAAATTACATTATAATCAAATAGCATGTTCATTTCAACAGTTAGTGTGAGGTATGGCGTCATGCATGTTTCAGCAATACCCCAGACAACTGTATTCAGTGTGTGGGGGGAGTTGAACACTGGAAGAAACCACAGCAACGATAATTACCACCTGAAGGTGAGTGAGTGAGTTTAGTTTTACGCCGCACTCACCAATATTCCATCTGCGGTCTGTAAATAATCGAGTCTGGACGAAAACATCCAGTGATCAACAGCATGAGCATCGATCTTCGCAATTGGGAACCGATGACATGTGTCAACCAAGTCAATGAGGCTGACCCCCCCCGATCCCGTTAGTCGTTCTTACGTACAGTGATTTCAAACCCACTATCAAAAGCTATACTCGGGACCTCATGCACAAAAGGTGGGACACTCAAGTAGGAAGAAATAAACTGTATGAATTGAAGCAAACAATTGGTTATACCTACTTGGGATGTCAGTCAAGACGTGATGAGGTAATTTTACGACGATGTCGTATTGGCCACAGTCGGTTTACTCATGACCATCTGCTGAAAACGGAGGGGATGGAACCCCCATGTGTGTCTCTTGCGATGCAGTTTTCACCATCAAGCATATTCTGCTTCACTGTGTGGACTTATCGTCTGCAAGGGACTCATATTATGAGGCAACAAATCTGAAAGATCTGTTCTCCCGCGTGAGCGCTCAGCTGATCGTGAACTACCTGAAGGAAGTTGATCTGTATAATAAATTGTAACTGTCTAATGTGACTAACAAATTGCCTGCCTTTAAATTTAGTGCTATGACTTTCTCTGTTTTTAAATGAAAATGTAATGAATATATGCTTTTGAAATAAAATTCATTTTGACTCTGTACTTACAATGTTTATTAATGCAGATTTGTTCTCGTCACTATATGCTGGAATAATGCCGATGTAACGTAAAGCCCAACTCAACTCTTACGACACGCGTGGGTTACTGAAGATCAATTCTGACCCGGATCTTCACGGGTCCCATCTGAAGGACATGCATGATATTGGACATTCAAGGATTGAGGACATTCAACCATTAATGCCATTAGGTTATGTTGAAGTGTCGCTATAGAATTTATCGCACACCTGGTGAGGGCGGCAGTGTATATACATAACTAGTTATGTTGATCATGGTCGCGAACGTTGGAATAGCATGATTCGTGCTTGGTCCTGTAGCAGGAGAATTGTTCATGAAGTGACATTCTTAAATAGACTGAACATAAGGAATAATATTGACAAACGTTATAGATAACAAATTGTTTCATTTGGTGATATGAGTGAGACGTTTCAATACAGATTCTTGTACCGTTGTCAAGCTCGGTGTAGCATGACGTGGAGGGATTTATATATATATACTGAATACGAAAGAAACAACATAATTAACTAGACTGTAAGCTGATAAAGCCAGTGATATTACATTATAAATAATGCATAGAAAGGATAGATATCAACTCAAGCAACTCCGATTCCTGATTAAAATAGGTTCCGGTAATTGTACAAGCCTATGTATGTGTATATTAACTCGGCTTTGCATGTGTTTGTGACGGGGACCACAGGCTGGGCAGAAATCCTTACGATACGAAACGATCGTAAAATTTTGTATTCCCCTTAGCGAGAGCGAAGGCAGCATATAATTTTGCATAATTAGTGTAATAATCCTTTGATTATCCATTTTATTCATGTACATTTGTGCAGAAAACACGGCAAGCAAGAAAGTGTATCGGCCCTCTTCATTGACGTCACATTCAATTGTTTAATGACGTCACAGATGACGAAATACAGAAACAATGGTTGCTATGAAAAAGTTATATGTGCACTGTTAATGTTTCACCATATGGGTAATAAACACAGTCATGACCTAGTCGGAAGCGTTTAATCGACCCAGGGGCAGCGCGATAGCAGGGTGGTTAAAGCATTCGCTCGTCATGCCGAAGACACGGGTTCGATTCCCCACATGGGTACAATGTGTGAAGCCCATTTCTGGTGTCCACCGCCGTGATATTGCTGGAATATTGCTAAAACTAAACTCACTTACTCCAGGTTCCGCCGTGATTCCCTAAGGACCTGTTGTAATAAAGTGCGTTTTTCATTCGGTGAGCAAATGCTTTAGAAATGTACTTTTGTCCAGTAATGCAGGACTAAGTTGCATATATTTCATCCAACATCAATTATTCATTATCGTTATACCAGTATAACTGTGCCGAGCAGCTGGTAGTTTGACGTATTCCGACAACGTTAATCGTGGATATGACTCTACTGTATATGAGGGTTGTATTTTGAGAGAACACCACCTAACACTTCACTCTCTGAAAGTAAGTAGAAAATGTGGTGTTATCATTCATTGTTGACTGAAACTATTTCCAGTTTGGGCCCTGATTATGACCACAGTTTCCTATTTGGGCTACAACATGAAAATAAACTGAGATAAACTCCGTTTTGGAGCCCCGAACCCCTGGTTTTAATGACAATCGAAAGTTATAGTATATATATCTTATCCAGCCCTTATGGGTGTTTTAATGCTGCCAAAACCTTCTATTTTATTCTTTCTAAGCGTAGTTCTATACCATAATTAATCGACCACGACGTTAAACCATATTGTCTAGCGGGACACCACTGCCCGGTTCGATGGCACTGGTTTAAACGAGAGATTTTGTTTTTATTGTCAGGATGAGGTGGAAGATGGGTGTCCTGTTAGACTGAAATGACCTGTTAGACTGAAATGTCCATTGTATATGAATGAAACGTAGAAAGCAGAAATATTTTCTTCTTGAACCTCCGAATAGACAAATTCTATACCCTCATGGCATCCCAAAATCAAACATCCACAAAATACCTCGCAATGTATATATACCATGCCATGAATATGAGATCCTCTGCATTACAAATGTGATATTATTTACTATATATTCATTTATATTGCACCCTCTGCTACTGTATGTAAAATGTACAAAAGGTCCACGGCCTCTTCAGCACTGTAAAAAAAGATTGATTAAATGAATGAAACGTCTATTTTGATTAACAAAAGTAATGATGAATGTGATAGTTTTAATGGTTTTAATGACCATCAAAAGTTATATCATATCTTATCCAGTCCTAATGCGTGTTCTGTTGCTGCCAAAACCTGCCATTTTTTCTTTCTAAGCGTAAGATTCTTTGCCAGATTTTGTTTTATAGGCATGATTCTTTGGCCCCCCTGTACATCACATGATTCAGCTTATCAATTGACGACCACCAGTCCTCACCTGTTTTGTTATTTCCTGTCTTTAACATATGTGTCACATGATGTCAAATAAGTGCCATATATAGTATTCATTGAAATAGAATGGTTTTTTATGTTAATTTAATAGTTTGAGAGCAATTAAAGTTCAACTTTAACATTTTGAGTAAAAGCATCCGAAAGTTGTACAGATGAGCAAATATAAGTTTGTTTTCTTATTCATTAATTCCCTGATACCATATATGACAAATGCCAAACCATTTCATCCTCAACCCTTTGACTCTTAATTCGCCCTGCTTGACGGCAGGTGACCCCTGAGTATTCATTGTAGGCTGTGCAAGTACTGTTAAAATATTCAGGCTATCGACTGCCATTCCCTGTACACATGGGTACAGTCTGGCCTTTAAACTACAATAAAACACAATTTCTGGACGGCACTAAATACTTAAAATTGTGGTCAGTTTTGATGACTGGATGGATGTGCCTTTAAGAAACCTAAACATCTTACACTATTTCATCCAATCACAGTTGTCACATGTGTCTTCAGTTACGGCCCTTCTCAGCGAGCAAACGATTCTGCATTAGTGTAGTGTATAGGTTGCGCCCCACTCACGCACTAAATTAACGTTTGGCGCATGAATTTGCTGACAGCTACAATCGTTTATTGTTCACAGATATGGAAAATAAATACTCAGACCTTCTGAGTTGTTCCTTGTACCAAATCGCGAGTGGTTAAGAATGGAATCTGATGACAGCATAATCTATTTTAAACTGCCTAGTGTTACCTCACTCTGCAAAGGTTCTATTTGATTTAACAATATGCGCTCTGATATTTCACGGCTTTCGGCCTAGTAAATAGCATCTATATTCACCTCATATTCATAGTGTCATATCAATTGTACGCTGAAAAGGATTTTGCTGTGTGAACACTCGAGTCGGCAAACTCATACCACTCTTATTCATAACATAATTGAATTGAAACATAATTTCTGAATGGCCACTAATATTGAGTCCGGGGGGATGGAGTCATTGGCCCTCATTTTCCCACACCTAGAATGAACTCGAGGTATACATTTGATCACACAACTGTGTGATAATGTCATAATTCAAAATAGAGGATATTACTGTCACAGACCACTAAGGTCAACCCAAAAGTCACACACACCTGGTCCAGAAGGGAACTCATCCCAAAGGGGGCTTACGGGTTCAAAACTCACTGTCCAAATCG
The DNA here is from genome assembly GCF_003918875.1 of Haliotis rubra. NCBI lineage: Eukaryota > Metazoa > Mollusca > Gastropoda > Lepetellida > Haliotidae > Haliotis > Haliotis rubra. The sequence goes on from NW_025765303.1 coordinate 1,368,675, forward strand.
ATTAGGTCACACAAAGGTCACACACTTGTGTGATGACGTCATAAAAACAAAATGGCCGTCTTTTTTTCCACCCCATCCCTCTGGATACAACAACTGTGTACAATATTACAATGAATCACATCTGTTAATATCTTATGGATCATTAATTCATATCGAAATTACCGGGAAAATGATGTAAACATGAATGCTATGATTTAATAAGTTTGCTGTCATGGATTCCGTTGGAGCCAAATATCCAATTTTCAAGCCTGGGTACAATATTCTTGCGCGCAGCGTTATACCATAATAACATAATAATAATAATAATCTACTTTTATAGCGCCGAGTTCCAGCTAGGCTGCTCACAGGCGCTTGTGCCGTTCAGTCTATTTCATTTCAAATAGATGTGTCTTTAGATGTTTTCTAAAATTTTGTAGACTTGGAGCGGTTTTTAGCGACATAGGGAGATTGTTCCATAGCATGGGAGCTGCACATTCAAAGCAGCGTTCCCCATATTTGGTCATGGATGGTCTGGTGATAAGCAGATCTTTATCTTGTGATCTAAGGGTTCTTGTTGGTCTATGGTTGTTAAGAAGAGATGACAAGTAAGATGGAGCAGTGTTGGTCTTCAGGCACTTGTACATAATGGTGAGCACGTTGAATTTTATGTGTCTAGCAACAGGTAGCCAATGCAGTTCTCTTAACCTGGGGGTGATGTGGTCTCTTCGAGGACAACGAGTTATTATCCTGGCGGCCGTGTTTTGTATAACCTGGAGTCGATGAACCAGGGAAGCTGTTATCCCACACACAAGTGCATTGGCATAGTCAAGGCGAGATATGACTGTTGCTTGAGTGAGAGTTTTGGCGGTTTCATCTCAAAGATATCGTCTTAGTTTACCAATCTGATGAAGATGATAGTGAGAAGACTGGCACATTTGGGTGACCTGTTTGTTCATGGTCATGTGGGAGTCGAAGACAACTCCTAGATTCTTCACTTGGGAAGAGGTAGGCACATTCACAGGTCCAATATTGACTGAGAATTCTGTCATACGTTCCTGTAAGTGCTTTGGCCCAGCAAGGAATACTTCCGTTTTGTTGTCATTTAGTTTGAGAAAGTTAATTCTCATCCAAGTTCTTATGTCACTGATGCAACTTTCCAGCTTCATTATCTTGTCCTGAAGTGATACAATCCTGGAGGCGATACAGCTTTGGGTGTCATCTGCAAAGCACTGGAACTCAATGTAGTGGTTCCGGAAAGTATCACCTAGTGGCAACATATAGATGGTAAACAAGAGTCCAAGGACTGAACCCTGTGGAACGCCATATGATAACCACCTTTCTTCTGACACGGCCTCACCAACTTTCACTGACTGAGTTCGTTTTTTAGATATGACTCATGCCACATCAATGCTGGTCCGGTGATACCAACAGTCTTCTCAAGTCGAGACAGAAGGATACTGTGGTGTATTGTATCGAAGGCTGCCGACAGGTATAGTAGAACAAGGAGTACCACTCTCTGATTGTCGAGATGTGAAAGGATGTCATTTTGCACACGAAGAAGCGCTGTTTCTGTAATATGGTGTTCTCTGTAGGCAGACTGGAACTCTGCCATCAGGTTTTTTTTCAGATGTTCTTTGATTTGCATTGCTACAATCTTTTCAAGTACCTTTGATAGAAATGGTAGGTTGGACACCGGCCTATAATTTCTAATGTCATTTGGATCAAGTGAAGTTTTCTTGATAAGTGGACGAATAAGAGCCATTTTGAATGTGCTTAGTAATTCAGATGCAGCCAGCGATGTATTGATCATGCCCACTAACGTAGAGTCCAATGCAGATTGTAAGATCCATGTTGGGATCGATTCTAATTTACATGACTTTGATGGACTCTTCTTTATTATGCGTGCTATCTCACATTCTGATGTTGGTCTGATGGTACTAAGGCACTGTCCATTGAACTTTTTATCTGGAATTATTATGTTCGGTTGGTTCTGTTGTCGGTCGACACGGATGTTCTCAATCGTGGTAGTGAAGAAATCAGCAAAACGATTCGCAATATCCAGTTCACTGTTAGGCAGAATGTCTGTCTTTTTATGTAACAGATTGTTCAACTCTTTGAACAGAGCCTTCGGGTTTGAAGAAGACTGAGCTATGCGGGAGTCAATATGTTGAGTAAACTCGAAATCACAAGCTGTATAACCTGTCCGTTGGTGGAGGACAGTACCGAGTGAGTGAGTGAGTGAGTGAGTGAGTGAGTGAGTGAGTGAGTGAGTGAGTGAGTGAGTGAGTGAGTGAGTGAAGTTTTGAGCATTTAGCACTATTCCAGCGGGGGTCACTAGCAATGGGCTTTACACATTGTACACATGTGGGGAATCGAACCCGGGCCTTCTGCGTGACGAGCGAACGCCTTAAACACAAGACTATGCCACCGCCCTGGGTGCCGTTGTACAAAGCAGCCTTAGTGCTAAGGTGACCATAACTCCCATTGTCTTTCAGCAAGCTTCAGCACACATACAAAAAAACACATACTGCTACCGTAATGACTTTATTTTCAGCGTCAAGCATAGGGACACCGAGTTGGAGTTTCAAAATAAGCGCGGAACCTGGTTTACATATTGACACAAATTGAGAGAATGGCGACTTTCAGCGCCCCCCGCCTTACTGGAGCTGACATCGGCGTCATCGCCGGTTATTTCATCCTTGTCATAGGTATCGGCCTGTTGGTAAGTACAGCATGTGTAATATTTTGATATTATTAAGCTATTAATATATTGTTTCGCTATTAATCCTTAATGTATAATCTATGTATATGTATATGTATATGGATATATTCCAAGTGAGACGACCCGTCTCGCTTTAATATGTAATCAGCGTGAAACGTCATGGCGCGCTCATAACCAGAATAAATGGTACCGATGCCAATCCACGAGTTATCACAGAAATTCCATTTCATCGAGACAATACAACACAGTATATTGACTTTCCAAACTGTTATACCCTTCCGAATAGGTATTTTGTAATATACTTTTATGCAATCTTCGTTGAATTGTCTGTCAAGATGCATTAGTGTGATGCATAGAGTTCAGTACCAGCCGAAACAATTCCTGATAGCCTCCCGGTCCTACCAATGTAGGTCATCCGCTATTAGGTCTGTTTCCAATATCTTGGCGATCACAAAATTTATTCTGGGGTCCCCCGACGTGATATTGCTCGAATACTGCTAAAAGTGGCATAAAACTAAACTCACTCAAAATTCGTTCAACTGTAGATCTACAAATTCCTAGTAATGCAGTGATCTCACAACTTGTGAAACCATTCCGATGTATTTGAAATATAAATTGGTCAACTGTCAGTTCGTTTTGCCATGCGAGCCATCGTCTGCTTCGCACCGGATTTGTGTAAACACACCTCGTGACGTCTTCAAAGCGATGCCAAGTGAACAAGTACACTCTAAATATATTCTGACAAAACAGTCCCAATGTCTAATAGCTTACATCAACGAGTGACTTGTTTTCAGCAACAGGCGATTTGGTATCTGCAAATAGGATTGTTTCAATAGTGAGTGAGTGAGTTTAGTTTTACGCCACATTTACCAATATTTTAGCAATATCACGGCGGGGGACACCAGAAATGGCTTTCACACATTGCTGCCATATGGTGAATCGAACCCGGGTCTTCGGCGTGACGAGGGAACGCTTAAACCACTAGGCTACTCCACTGCCCAATTTTTGCAGTACTTTTGGGACGCCACTGTAGGTTTGGGACATCACAATCAAAACAATTCATGGGACGTTTTGGTAGCCATGTAGTTGAAGTGTTTGCTTGTCACGTCGTATTCTTGATTTCGATTCCCCACATGAGTGAAAAACGTGAAGCCCATGTTTAAAGTCCAAGGTCATGATGCTACTTGAATATTAAAAACGCCCTAAATCCATACTCACATACTCACTTGATGCAATGCATTCTTTCAAAAAGTGTATGTTCTTCAACGTGACTGTTAACATATTATCCGTCGAACCACCCACTTACAAATTCACATATTTATATGTATGAAGATATTAAGCACAACGATTTATAAGCAATGTCAAGATACACATGTATTGAAGTAACGTAATGTATTTTTGTGTCACTTGCAGGCTATGTTCAGGTCGAAAAGAAACACTATCAGCGGCTACTTTCTTGCTGAGAGGTCAATGTGGTTTCTTCCAGTAAGTATGTCATATCCAGTGAAACGTCGTCAGTCTCAAAACCCCACCCCCTTTCCTACAATTACATTAAGTCGTTCGCTTGTCACGCTGAAGACCCGAGTTCGATTCCCCACATGTTCACATCGTTTGAATTAAATTAATATCAAGGAAAATGATTTTGTGTGAAAAATGTGGAGGAACAGATACAGTGAGGCATTACATGTTTTATAGTGATTTTGTATTACCCTTTTAGATTTCTTTTCAAGTGGGCAGAGATTCATGCTGAAAATAGAGTATATGGAAATTATAAAGATATTGTTATATATGGTGTCAAGGAAACCTCAGAAACTGATAGGAAACGTCCCAGCCAGTCTACTGATAGCAAGTCTGACTTCAATTGTCAAATATCTTTTTTTTAAAATGATCAATTTTAACCTGAATCTTCACGGGTCTGTTCTACCAAGGACATAGTAAACATTAACAATGTTTCTGTATATATACACGTACATATGGTTACTTAGAATAATACCAATGCAGAAGATTATATGATGACTATTGCAGTTTTCAAATAAATACTTAAATCGCCTCCTCATCTTCCCATTCAATGACTTGTTTTCTGCAACCTTGAATAGTTTATCCTGGTATGTTGATTACATTTGCTTCACTTGCAGATTGGCGCGTCTCTGTTCGTGAGCAATATAGGAACGGAACATTTCATAGGGCTGGCTGGTTCTGGTGCTGCAAATGGAATCAGTGTTGGAGCGTGGGAACTCAATGTGAGTGACGGCATCCTATTTCATCAATAGTCAGAGTTATGATCACACACAGTCAATATGATCAAAGATTGTCTCTTAAAGCGTGAGCTTTATGCACATCGTATTGTGCCTGGCGATCGTTCACAGAAGTCTGTATACCAAACCGTTCGATAAAAATAGATCATGATCATTGGTCTATGAGGTGAGTGAGCGAGTTTAGTTTTACGCCACAATCGATAATATTCCAGCTATATGGCGGCGGTCTGTACATAATCGAATCTGGACCAGACAATCCAGTGATCAACAGCATAAGCATCGAACTACGCAATTGGGATACGATCGATGACATGTGTGCCCAAGTCAGCGAGCCTGACCACCCGATCCCGTTAGTCGACTCATACGACAAGCATGGGTTACTGATGATCAGTTCTAACCCGGATCTTCACGGGTTGGTGTGTGAGGACTATGCACCATCATAACACCAGTTACACGAGTCATTTTGGCTTTCCACCGACACTCAAGTGACTGTGAACACATCCACCCATCTAAATGCTGAATGAGAAAAGAAAACGATAAGAATAATCCAATGCAGAGGTAACCAAGTCTGCTTGTTTACATGCAAGGTCAAGATACGTCCATTCAGCATCCAAAAGTGGCTTCCACTGGAGATATAGCTTTGGTGATATCAGTATGACGTACTTGCATCATAATGCTTTTCAGATCATTGTTATGTCATTTGACATTGACGTCACAACTAAATGACATCACTATTCTCTCTGCCGTTGAAGCAGATCAGCTGTAATATTTCAATCATTATCCTACATCCAGCATGCATGTATTATTTATATTTGCATTATGTTGTTTTATGGGCCAATGACCTACGTTACTGAAATAAAATATCTATCTATCTACACTGGAATCACCTGTTGTTACTGTTTACAAACCCGAACCACATAGCCTTCGTAACGTTACGACCTGTCGTAACTGTTTATCATTGGCTTACGAATGTCGTAGTGCTGTGCACGTTTTGTGGATTGTGGCCCAGAACAGTTAGAAGAATAATTTTGATGACAATACAATACCTCCTTGACTTTTGATAACAAACGCACATGCAACTGATTCAACATTCGCCGATTCACGTATAAAGTTCATCGACAAACCTAGCAGGTTTAAGCTTTTATAGACTCGTATTGATCTATGTTATATCTAAAGACTCGGTGAGATAGATTTTCTGTATCAACATGCCTCCAGCCAACACCTTTGGTATTTATTAATCAATAGAGTAACTTAATGACTGATTGCTGATCAAAGTCTTCACGTGTTTTTCGCCTATATAGTTTTCCATGTTGTAAAGTATGCCGGTCCGTGTTAACAGGCTCTACTGATCCTACAGATAGCTGGATGGATATTCATACCTGTTTACATATCGTGCGGGGTGAGTAACTATTATTTAGAGCTTGGTTTTGTTGATTTGTTGTTTTACACCGCACTCAGCAATATTCCAGCTATAAGGCAGCGGTCTGTAATAGTTCGGACCAGACAATCCAGCGATAAACAGCAAGAGCATCGATCTGCCCAACTGGGATACGATCACATGTGTCAACCAAGTCAGCGAGCCTGGCCATCCGTTAGTCGCCTTTACGACAAGCGTGGGTTGCTGAAGATCAGTTCTAATCCGGATCTTCACGGGTCTATTTAGAGGTTAGTGGTATGATAAAGTGATCAGCTAAATCAAGATTCAGCTTCGTGGCCGTGATTCCCGTGTATTGCGTTTTGTGTGTGTGCGTGTGTGCGTGTGTGCGTATGTGCGTGCGTGTATGTGCGTCTGTGTATGTTCGTGTTTGTTCATAGTGCAATGAGATCACGGTACAACCTCACTTAGTACCCACTGTCCCGGCTCTTCTGTTGAGCAAGGGGACTTGAAACATATTGCCACTGCGTTGTACCTTAAACAACGCTCCCATAAATTTCATTAGCATATATCGTTAACAATAATGATTCTTATTTTCACAGACCTATACAATGCCGCAATATCTCGCCAAGAGATTTGGTGGAAATCGACTGCGGATCTATTACGCAGTGTTGAGCCTTATTCTCTCCATGTTGACAAAGTGTTCGGTGAGTTGTTGCTTCTGTAAGGCTGTTAGGGCCAGTAAGTATGTCACGGCACTTCGCTCGACCTTAGTACTTCCGGTGACAAACAGTGATTCACACCTTGTCGAATTATCTCATGGTTGTCAGTTGACAGAAAGGAACCGAGCATCCTTGCAGGAATAACAAATCTCCGATCTAACCATCACCATATTAGCCAATTATTACGACTGTCAACAGCTATGACAACCAAGCATGGTCGTACACTTGGTACGGTCTAGTAAAGTCGGTTTGGCGTTTGCGCAATTTCGAGCCAGAATTGGTTCTTGAATCTACGCTTTTCGCCGGAAATCTGGTACCGGAAGTAAGATGGGCCCCGTCTCGCATATCGCAAGTTGGCGCACGTAAAGGGATGCCTCGCGAGACTTTCAGGCCCTACACCCGACATAAGTGCTGCCAGAAAAGAGTGTTTGTATTTCCGGCTTATATTTTCATTCAGGACAGGTATGAACTTCAATTTACAGGATTGGCAACATCCTTCATTGCAAAGGAAGAGAAACAGTTTTTATGGATTCACAACTTCAAGAATTGCAACAGATGAGACATTTCGGTGAAGATGCCAACACCGTTATCTCGCAAGTGTTAGCATCCAGACCAAAATTTCGCATCTGTTGCAATTATAGAAGTTGTGAATCCATAAAGGTAATTCCTCTTCCTTCTAAATGCCCCTTAAAGAAGGTCAAGACATGAGGTGATTGTGAAATTGTGTACCAGTGTCCTTCATTTGAACACACTTCCAAGCATGCAAAAAGTGGCCATGATCATGACCATCTGGTAGTTGTTAGAATCTATATCGTGCGATGGTAAAACACTTATTTGTGGCAATAATGTATTGTTGAATGGATTGATTTGTTGTTTTTAGGGGAATCTCTACACAGGTGCGTTGTTCATCCAACAAGCTCTCAACTGGGATATATACGTCAGTATCGTGCTGCTAATCGTTGTTACTGCCGTCCTCACATTTACAGGTGATCAGTCTCTTTGTATCTGTTATGTTTGGGGGGCGGTGGGTTAAAGTGGTTAAAGCGTTCGCTCGTCATCCCAAAGACCGGGGTTTGATTCCCCCCATTTCTGGTTTTCCCCTCAGTGATATTGCTGCAATAGTGTTGAAAGCGGCACAACACTACACTCACTCACTTCTATTTCACTTGTTTGTATTGTTTGTCAACATGCTTTTGTTTTCTTGAAAACGCTGTCTTTGTAAGCACAATTTAGTGGATTAGTATAGTAGTGTCTCTGTATTCCTGGCAAATATTATGTTTGGATAAGGCTCAAGCCTGAACTTGTAGTTCGTACTCTCTTTGGAATTATTATTTATCAAATTGTTGTTGACAATGATATTCGTATTGCCGGATTTATCAAAATAACTGACCCGTGAAGATCCGGGTTAGAATTGGTCTTCAGTAGCGCATGCTTGTCGACTGACGGGATCGGGTGGTCAGGCTCGCTGACTTGGTTGACACGTGTCATCGTATCCCAACTGCGTAGAACGATGCTCATGATGTGGATAACTCGATTATTTACAGACAGCCGCCATATAACTGGAATATTGCTGAGTGCGGCTTTAAAGAAACCGATCAACAAACAAATCAAAATAAATAGTAAAACTGTTAAAGATACATATTTTCATCGCTTTGTTAGATAGATTCATCTGTGCAATGTATTATCATCCAGGGCCCACTTGCACAAAGAATCCTTAAGGTAAAAGCTATCATAAGTTTATTTTAACGTCTTTGGATAAAGATTATTTTCTTCAACTTTGTGCAAGTGGTCTCAGACTTTGACGTAACAAAGGGTGTTGCTATCACTTCAGGTGGTCTGACAGCTGTCATCTACACAGACACACTGCAGGCTACAGTGATGATCGGAGGGGCCCTCTACCTCATGGGAGCAGGTATGTTTGACTGTGTCTGACTGTGTCTGACTGTGTTCTACACTGACATTGTGCTCACTAAATACACAGTGATTGTTGGAAGGGCGCTGACTCGTGGAAGCGAGAATTGAATGTTGACGCTTGTTTTGTTTATTCTTTGTTACCACTGCACTCAGCATAACAAAGGAGTGTGAAAATACTGTTCAGTTCCCATTGTGGCATGTATGAGGTCGGTGGATCCATAAACCACCTGACCTTTGTTTATTTGCTTGTTTAACGCTGTACTGGGTATATGTAATATTCCCTCTGTATGACGGCGATCTGCAATAATCGAGTCTGGATCAGACAACCCAGTGATTAAAATTGTGAGCATCGATCTACGTAGCTGAGATACGAGTGTGACATCCCGATCCCGTAAGTCGCCTCTTAGGACAAGCACGGGTTGCTGATCCCACCCGGATCTGCAATGTCTATTGAATGTCGAATGTTTTCCGATATCTATCTGTACAAACAAATACAAAACTGAAACAGTCTACCAATAATAAGTTGCCAATCGATATTCACTCTATATGCCTTCCAGCGATAGAAGACATGATACGGATGTGAGATAAATGGGAACAGTTTGAAAGAGAGTCCATCCCTTTTCAGGTTCCGTGTCAGGTTGGTAGATTCAAACATAATTGTTGACGTTTGGTGTTTCATCATAGGTTTCTATGAAATCGGTGGGTTCTCGGGGCTTCTGGAGAAGTATCCCCAGGCTGTTCCAACCAACGTGAGTGCCATTGTGCCTGGTACCACCTGTCATCATCCAGACAAGCAGGCGTTCCGCATGTTGCGTGGGGCAACAGATGACTACGTGCCATGGGTCGGCTTCCTTCTTGGACAGACAACAGGATCCATTTGGTACTGGTGTGCCGACCAGGTAACTGAGAGGAGGGGGAGGGAGAGAGACAGCACAACACGTATATGTTTAACACTGGAGATCGATCCCTGCTAAATGGATCACTTATAGGTTTGAGTGAGTGAGTAAGTTTAGTTTTACGCCGTACTCAGCTGTATGGCGGCGGCCTGTAAATAATCGAGTCTGGACCAGACAATCCAGGGATCAACAGCTTGAGCATTGATCTACGCAATTTGGATACAATGACATGTGTCAGCCCAGTCAGCGAGCCTGACCACCTGATCCCAAGAGTCGCCCCTTACAACAAGCATGGGTTACTGAAGATCAATTCTAACCCGGATCTTCACGAGTCCTCACAGGTTTGAGGATATTCGATGACCTAAATACTCAGAGACCCTCAGTCTCATTTTCTGCTGACACAATAAAACTGACGTAACTGTTTCATGTTATGTCACTACTTACATCCTACCCTTTGCTTCCAGTCATGACAATGAATTGGGTAACGTGTTTCTCAATCATCCTACCCTTTTGGTTCCAGTAACGTGTTTCTCCCTCACCTTCAATGACACCATCATTTACAATCATCCAACTAATGCCCTGTAAACAGATGTGTGTGGATCCTAAATCCAGGCGGTGGGGTAGCCTAGTGGTTAAAAAAATAACACATTTTTTTAAGCTTACGTCTGGTGTCCCCGTTCTGCTGGATTTAAACAAAACAGTGTAACACCTAACTCCTCCACGCCTGAGCAGTTCTTTGTCCCTTTCGTGACCGTCCTAAGAAATATTTCATGTGTTGCCTAGGTGATCATTCAGCGAGCCCTGGCGGCCAAGAGCGTATCGCATGCTCAGGGGGCCACACTGATGGCTGGTTTCATCAAAATACTTCCTCTGTTCATCATGGTGATGCCAGGAATGATCAGCAGAATCTTGTATCCAGGTGAGCTAAATTCATACACATTGATTCCTTAATTCATCTGCAAAATGTTGATGAAAACAAATACTTATGAATGAAATGTGAATGTTAGGATCCATTCTCAGAAGGAAGATCAGTTATCAGATGTATATTGCCAAAGACAGAGTGGTGTCCTAGGCAAACATAACGCACAACACACCTCACACATTGAACGGGGCGGTGGGGTAGCCCAGTGGTTAAAGCGTTCGCTCGTCATGCCGAAGACCCCGGTTCGATTCCCCACATGGGTACAATGTGTGAAGCCCATTTCTGGTGTCCACCCGCCGTGATATAGCTGGAATATTGCTAAAAACGGCGTAAAACCATACTCACTCACTCACTCACTCACACATTGAACAGGAATCATGTAATTTCTCCTGCGCAGGTAGTGTGGGGTCAGTCTTGCAAACTTCATTGAAAGGTCCTCAAGTCGCTCTGTGCCATTAGTAATCTTCATTTTCATTTCCTACAGTAACACGAAAGCTCTCTTCTCTTACTTCCATGCATCTTTTGTAATCAGATTGAGAATGTGTCGTCTGCCTCATCATTAACGCACCAGGTCAGGTGGAAGCAGACGATATGTTCAGTTTGTCTCAGTGTGTCTGAATCTGATTCAACCTTGAGCGCTCGAGTTCATCAACACGAGTCAAGGATCGATTGTTTAGGAGCCAGGTTTTAAAGTATCAAACAAATCGCTATTGATCGAGCGGAGTTCATGTTTCTGACCAGATGACTAGAGCTCGTACGCATGGTCTGCAACCACCTTTTGTACCCCAGTTAATCAAGCAACACATTCTAGCCAAACGGCAGAGGGAAGAAACGGGGGAATCGGAGATGGTCTCTTTTTCAGATGATTCCCTCTTGGCGTTCTATCCAAGCCTCGCAATGTCTGGAGTCATTGTAACGAAAGATTTGATCACGTGAACGTAAGGGAACGTGACTCATTTGAAGACGTGTCTGTAAAGATGTCGATCAGGATCACACACTGCCATGAACACCGCTACATATTCCCCATGGAAGGATCACTGCACTGGACTACACAGAACACTTCTCCAGCAGTGGTCCACAACTACTATATCCAGATGCAAACCATGTCCTGACTACTTCCAAAAGCTATAAGCCTTGAAGGAAAACCAAGTTCTATGGATAGTCAACTTCTTTATTGCAATGAATGGCAGTCCAATCAGCCGCAGCAAACTACATCCAGAAGAAAGCTTCCCAGCTCCTCATCCAAGAAAGAATCCGTCACCATCGCAAGTCTAAAGCCGTCGCCCTCAAAACCATACCCTCTCCTCCCCCCAACAGGAGCAACTCCAGACCATCAACCCTGACAACTACAACAGCTTTAGCATTCACTGCAATAAAGACGTTGACTATCCATTGGACTTGGTTTTCGTTACAACTTCTAAAACGCCTATAAAAGACGTTATAAGGCTTGACCTGGGAAATCAAAGATCACCTGATAGGTTGTCCAGACTGAACAAGGGCAGTCAGCAGAACCCTTTGGTCTTTGAGAATTGACCCAATCAAAGCCAAACCAGATATACGAATGTTTGGACAATCTTGATCCAGTTCATTTGAAATGCGGAGCTTGTGGACATAGCATTCAAACATTGATTGATGTTAAATGATTCGCGACCCCAGTTAACTCTATAATAAGGTTATCTAACCATATACCTGGTACTCAATCTCCTCTTTACTTCCTCTTTGATACCCTAACTGTGAGACCAAACAAACTAGCATGTTTTATAAAGGCACAACACTGTATTTACATCAAGTACTATTTTAATCTTTTTGTAGATGATGTTGCTTGCACCAACCCAGACTACTGTATGTCGGTGTGTCAGAGCAGAGCAGGCTGTTCCAACATCGCTTACCCCAGACTGGTCCTGGGGCTTATGCCTGATGGTGAGGTTTTTGTCATGAAATTCTCGCAAAGTAACAGTATAATAGTGAGTGGGTTTAGTTTTACGCCGCACTCAGCAAGATGCCAGCTATATGGCGGCCGTCTGTAAATAATCGAGTCATCATGAGCATCGATCTACGCAACTGGGATACAGTGACATGTGTGAACCAAGTCAGCGAGCCTGACCACCCGAGAAGTGTCTTCTCTTATGAACGAAGGTGATAGATATGCTGTCTATCTCAAACATAAATTTCTCATGTCAGCTGTTCGATTGGTGAAGGCTAAGCTATGTCTCAACACTTTTCTGCACACAGGCGGCCGAGAACGGCTATGTTTTTTATCTGTGAGTAAGTGAGTGAGGTTAGTTTTACGCCGCCTTTTGCATTACGCCAGCAATATCAATTCGGGCGATACCAGAAATGGACTTCAAACATTGTACCCATGTATTGAGTCGAACCCATGTGACGAACGAACGCTATAACTACTATAGGCTACCCTGACGCCCTTTTTGTCTGTGAATGAGGATCACCCTGGTCTCATCTGCACACAGGTGTTGCCATATGTTTGTTGAATGATAATTACCATCCTCTCATCAGATGACCCGTGAAGGTCCGGGCTAGAAATATTGGCTTTCAGTAACCCATGCTTGTCGTAAGAGGTGACTAACAGGATTGGGTGGTCAGGCTCGCTGACTTGGTTGACACATATCATCGTATCACAACTGGGCAGATCGATGCTGATGATGTTGATCACTGGATTGTCTGTCCCAGACTCGATTATTTACTGACCGCTGCCATATAGCTGGAATATATCGCTGAGTGCGGCGCAAAACTAAACTCATTCACTCTCATCAGGTGTACCAGGACTGATGATCGTTGTGCAGCAGCTACATATCGGTGAGTGATAATGATTATTTTCTTCTCCACACACAGGTTTCCGAGGATAAATGATGTCTTTACTTTATATATATGAATGATGATGACTTTCCCTGAAGTTACACAATGGCCCTCGAGGGCTGATGCTGGTTCTGTTGTCAATCTATGCGTGACATTTCTCATTTTGTCTCCATGATGGTGTCCGAGGACGGATGACGTCTATCTTACCAGTCTGTACGTGACGTTTCACATAATTATTGTCTCCATACAGGTGCCCGAGGACGAATGACGTCTTCATGTATCTTGTCAGACTGTGCATGACTTTTATCATCTTGTCTCCAAACAGGTGGCCGAGAGCTGATGACATCTATCTTGTCAGTCTGTGCTTGACTTTTATCATCTTGTCTCCACACAGGTGTCCGATGACGGATGACGTCTATCTTGTCAGTCTATGCATGACTTTTATCATCTTGTCCCCACACAGGTGCCCGAGAGCTGTGACGTCTATCTTCATGCATACTCATTCTATGCATGACTTTTATCAAGAGTGGCAATTCTGACACTCTTAGATCTGAGTGCGGCATTTGACACTGTGGACCACAAGATTCTTCTCCATACTCTTGAACATCACTCTGGAATCGGCGGACAAGCACTGGCCTGGTTCTCTTCATACCTGTCTGCTAGACACCAGTCAGTCACAGTGTCGGGCAGCATCTCACAGAGGATTACTCTGTCATGTGGAGTTCCACAGGGATCTGTTCTAGGCCCAGTGCTCTTCCTGATTTACATCAACCAACTCTCTCTGATCAGTGACAAAATTTTAATACCACACTTTTCCTATGCAGATGACAACCAACTCCTGACAAAGTTCAGACCAAATAATGCCCAATCAGCGTTGAAAGAGATTGAGAATTGTACTCTGGAAATCAAGACATGGATGGCGGGCAGAAAACTAAAACTGAATGACACTAAAACAGAGGTTCTCCTTGTTGGGAAACCAAAGAGCTTGGAGAAATTTAACATCGATAGTGTCAAGATTGGTTCAGCTAACATCAAACCGTCAGCTTTGATAAAAGATCTTGGTGCTTATATTGATTCGGGCCTGTCTCTAGATTCGCATGTGGATAAGTTGTGTCATACCTGCTATTACCACCTCAGACTCATTGGGACGATTAGGAAGCACATCACAATGGAAAGTGCCCACACTCTTGTGAGATGCCTTGTAACATCCAGATTGGATTACTGTAATAGCCTTCTATACGGACTCACCAACGGACATCTCAATAAACTACAAAAAGTCCAAAATACAGCAGCACGTATTATATCCCTTACCACTAAACGAGACCATATCACCCCTGTACTCTCATCATTACACTGGCTTCCAATCAAGTTCCGGATTGACTTCAAACTTCTTTGCATTGTGTATAAATGTTTGCATAATCAAGCTCCTTCATATCTCTCTGAACTTCTCACTGTGTACTCCCCTACCAGAACTCTCAGATCTCAAGACCAATGTCTTCTCTCCGTTCCCAAAGTTCTCCTTTCTTCTTTTGGCAAGAGGTCTTTCCAGTACGCTGGTCCTACTCTGTGGAATTCTCTCCCTCTCCACATAAAGCAGTCATGCACATTGGAAACTTTCAAAATTAAGTTGAAGACTTTCTTTTTTTTCCAAAGCCTATCCCTAAAATCAATCTTTCTCTCATCAATCTCAATATTTTGCTATTTTATCCTCTGTATGCATTGTATGTATGCTTTTATGTAGCGCCTTGAGCATGTATCAGTGGGTGGAAAATGGCGCGCGCGCTAAAAATATCCATTATTATTATTATATTATCTTGTGTCCACACAGGTGCCCGGGGACTGATGATGGCTGTGATTGTAGCAGCTCTCATGAGTGACCTCGACTCCATCTTCAACAGCGCTAGTACGTTGTTCACCATTGATATATGGAAGCGGGTCAGAAAGGCGGCATCGGTTACAGAGCAGTTGCTAGTTGGCAGGTGCTTGTTAACTATCTTCCACATATGTGTCAAAACTGGTTACTTACCACTGTGGTCTAACTATACGGCCAGCTCTAAGATGCTTCGGTGAAAAGGTCAAAGGCGCCGACAGTACTTCATCAGGCGATAAAGTTACACTTTTTGTATTACGTCACACTGTATTGACGTCACAGCGACATTCTAGTCTGCCCCCGCGTAATCAAACGTACCCTTTGTAACCGGCATGACGATAGATGTCAGTTGTCTAACAAAATGCTTCCCTAAATATCAAAGGCGCCGACAGTACTTTATCAGACGATTAAGACCCTTTTTGTCTTACGTCACACTGTATTGACGTCACGACGCCATTCTAATCTGCCCCCTCGTAATCAAACGTACCCTTGATAACCGACGACACGATACATGTCAGTTCTCCAGTGTCTTACAGTACAACTAACTCCGCAGCACACCGTTTCATGGTTAGCGACAGCTTCAGTCGGCTAACATCACCAGTGGAAGCTTTACGTGTTACTGTTTTGACGGAAAACGTGTCCCAGCTCGGATGAACAGGTGGCTTAGCCTATGTCGACATGCCCATTTGGACGTACTGATCTAAACTTATATTGGAAGTAGAAATGCGACGTTCATATTGCCCCCCATACGGTTTACGATAATCTCAGATTCAATTAGAATAATAAAGAGAAGATAATGCACGCATGAACCGTCTTCAAATTGTTTTCGGTTGTTTTCTTGGTAACGTGCCTCTTACGTAGGGAGGACGAGACGTCAATAGAACATCATGTCATTGAGCAATGAATGAGGACAGTTTATTCAGGTCACCGACCCCGTCGTTTGTCAGTTTGTTTTCTCTCTTAGATTAATCGTCGGTAACTATTAAATTTGGCACCTTAGAAAAGAAATACAGATCGCTCTCCATGTTTAGTGTAAGAAAGTGCAGTTTTGCCCTGAATTGTGGTGTTTAGAACACAAGGAAGCTTGAAGCAGTTGTTATGATTCAAGGGGCGAACGCAAACGTCCTCGTGCTTTAACTATAATAGTTCAGGGCAAAACTGTACTTTATTACACAATACATTGGTGCAGAGCGAACTGTATTTCTGAATTAAAGCGCGTGCATTCAAACATTGGCATTGCCTTCCTTAAATAATATCAACTCTTTCTATGAATTCAATGGACAAACGAGGAAGTTCATGGAATGTGTTTGTTGTCATATACCACCACGAAAAAGGATTCTCTTTCCTCTATTTTGGGCGGTTGGGTAGCAAAGTGGTTAAAGCGTTCGCTCGTCACGCCGAAGACATGGATTCGATTCCACACATGGGTACAATGTATGAAGCCCATTTCTGGTGTCCCCTGCCGCGATATTGCTGGTATATTTCGTTGACAGTTTTTCCAAGTTCTGGTGTTTTGTAATTTCAGGGTGTTTGTTGTGATAATGGTTGCCGTATCCATAGCATGGGTACCCGTGATTAAAGAAACCCAGAAAGGCCAGGTGTTCATCTTCATCAACGAGGTAACCAACTACTTCGCCCCTTCTTTCGCTGCTGTGTTTCTACTGGCTGTGTTAGTTCCCAGGGTCAATGAAAAGGTGTGTTGTTTGTATGTTTTAATTTATTTTGAATGTGTTGAACTCCAGAAATTCTCTCCATTTATAATTAAATTATGCTAATTTAATGTTCAACCGCCTTGTGAATTTGTATTTATAAAAAATAATGTTATCTAGTTATGAATGTCGCAGCAAGAATAATTTATTTTGGTTTCAATAGTAAGACTATTGCAAAGCTAAATTAGGTCACATATTAGTCAATATTGATTGTAGCTATTGATTGATTTTACCAAAGACACCCCTTTTAAAATTCATTAGGAACCAGGTGTCTCTGTGTTTGGGATGATCACTGGATTGTCTGGTCCAGACTCGATTATTTACAGACCGCCGCCATATAGCTGGAATATTGCTGAATGCGGCGTAAAACTAAACTCACTCACTCACTGCGATGTTTATGGAACACATTGCAGGGTGTGTTCTGGTCTCTGATGTACGCCTTCCTGGTCGGGGTGGTGCGTCTGGTCCTGGTTCTGTCTTTCCAGGGGGAAGGCTACTGTGGAGCATCATCCACCACGACGATACCTGCAGTTGTGAGGAACATGCACTACATGTACTTCGCCCTGTTCCTCTTCCTGTCCACTGGTCTGATAGCTCTTGTAATCAGCTTCTTGACAACGCCTCCACCAGAAGAATGCGTGAGTTTAAAACACACCAGCCGCAGATTCTAACGACCAACACCCTTTTTAAACAGCCTTTGTTGTGCACTGGAAAGAGCGTCTTTCTGGAGAGTGAGTGAGTTTAGGTTTACTCCGCAATCAGCACTAGTCCAGCTTTATGACGGCAGTCTGTAAATAATCGGATTTGGACCAGACAATCCAGTGATCAACATTATGAGCATCGTTCTACACAATTAGGATACGATGACATGTGTCAACCACGTCAGCGAACCTGACCACCTGATCCCGTTAGTCGCCTCTTACGACACACACACGGACGTTTTGTTTTTGTTTGTTGTTTAACGCCTCACTCAGCAATATTATAGTCGTAAACAATCCTGTCTAGCCCAGACATTCCAGTGATTGCCGTTATGAGAGTATATGCAACTGTTACACGATGACATGTGTCAACCAAGTCAGCGAGCCTGACCACCCGATCCCGTTAGTCGCCTCTTGCGTCAATCATGGGTTGCACGCACGCATCTATGCAGGCATGCACGCACGGTGAGTTCACTCAACCGTGATCCAGATTTCCTTTTAGGACATTTATTTTTCCCCAGCTGCAAAACACTACCTTATGGAGTTACCGAAATAAAGTCAAAGCCTTCAGTGACGGGAGTAAGGAACATGATGTTGGCCTGAAGATGATCAACGGCACCGTCGGTAACGAAGTGGACTCCATTACGCCGCATGACGACGCTGTTCCGCCGACGGTTACCGATAATTCTGATGTGGAAGAGACGTATGTTGACCTGCTTCAGACTGAAACTGCAGGTGATCACGACTTACACAATATACCACCAATATAATATATTGTGTGTATATGATGATTCAACATGACGTGTGTCTCACTCACTGAGAGCATATATGTTCTATTTAACAAAATTTAGTTTTACGCCGCACTCAGCAATATTCCAGCTTTATGGCGGCGGCCCTTACGTAATCGAATCTGCACCAGACAACCCAGTGATCAACAGCATGAGCATCGATCTACGCAACTGGGATACGATGATATGTGTCAACCAAGTCAGCGTGCCTGACCACCCGATCCCGTTAGTCGCCTTTTACGACAAGCATGGGTTGCTGAAGACCAATACTATGCGGACATAATATGCATTGCAGCAGTATCCCAATAAACAATGCATTTCGATAATTTCGTTTCGTTATCCAGCTTTTTAAGTATTTATACGAGCAATATGATATAACATAGAAAAGATGAGTTATGCTACTTCAGCATCGGCAACTACTTAGTGTACCCAACAGCCCATGAAAGTATAGAATATGTGGCAAGTCGAGATTACCACGAAGAAAATCGTTGGACTCCTATATTATATTTTATGAAAATGAATTTATTCTGAACCGTTTATTTTCTGTAAAATATGGTCATTTCGGAGAGCAGGGCTCTTAGTGCTACAATGATTGTAACTCCTATTCTCCAACATAGGCTTAAGATAGTCGTAGCGCTAAGATCGCTTTGTGCAAGTGGGCCCAGATGTCTGGGTAAGAGTTAAAACCCAACAAATCATCCACTACTAAATGCTCTTTATGAACATAAAACTGTTTGAGTAGCGTGGACAACTGCTGCAATCAATCAGGAAATTACACGTAATTTATAAAACTGTTTTTGCTCTTCCACAGCCACGAGGAGTGTTGCCAGGAGAATGTTCAACTGCGTGTTGGGTATTGACAAAGTCCAGGAAAGCACAGAGAACGATGAGGTATTCCATAATCACGTGTTCGTCCTTGCTGCCCTCAAACAGTCCAGGCTGGAGAAAGTGGTATTGACCATTGGCCTTCTGAGTATACTCTCGATTGCAGTAGCCATGTTAGTTTTCTGGTCTGTCTATAACTTCGACACAAACGAATTCTATCCCGAAGGTGCCGAGGATCATCTCCCTGGTGATGAACAGTTTCTTCTCAATTCTATGAATCGCACAGCCAAATACATATCGGACACAGTCCTCGGCAACAGAACTCTGGTATAATCCTTGTCAGTCCGTCTTTGTTTGTTTGTTTTAAACATTATTTATCACGGAATAACTTCGCGTTGTGAAACTGGTCTTTGAATAATCGTGCCAGAATCAGACAATCCACTGATTAATCTCATAGGCATTTGGGGTTCACCAAATCATCGAACCTGACCATCCGATCCCGTTAGCTGCCTCCTATGACAACCGTGGCTGGGTTGCTGAAGATCAATTCCAACCCTGATGCTGTCTGAGCGTGCGCAAATACATTTCTGTAGGTGGAAGTCACTACACAAAGATGGCGGTACCAAAAGACAAGGATGTCCAAGTTTTAGTTACATTTGATATTGCTACATCACTCCAGTGTTTTGGACCCGAGCTTCATTGTTTGCACTTTTGTATATCTGTGGTAGCATTGATGCTTTATGACAGAAATAAAGATTACTAGACGTTATACCCGGTACATACCACGTAACTAATAGTGTGCACGTGTCTGTTTGTGCTGCGTGCTTGTGTTCGTGCGTGCGTGCGTTTGATAGGTGCACTTAACGAGCGGAAGCGAAAACCATGCCTATTTTCTGTCACTGTCCTTCAAGTATAGCTCCCTATAACATGTGTGCGTCCTCATCTGATGACCTAAAAACATTGCTAAAAGCGGTGTAAAACTAAACTCACTCACCCACTAAAATAGTTGGGGCTTGTCGCCATACAATGCACATATCACCCTTACTCAACTCGGCCCAACCAACTCTCTGACAAAAAGACTGCATACTCTACTTTTTCCAGTTTCGAGGCCACGGGTGTTCATATCGAATACAATCATATACTTTTTGAAACGAAAAAGGGAACATATGAAAGAACCAGTGTTCCTTTATTCTTCAGTTTTTTCACAAGGTATCTATTGCGCTGTAATTAGGAAATACACAAAGAAACACTTGCTAATTGTACTTTCATGTGTTCCCTTATTCGTCTCCATGAGTATATAATGTACAAAAATGTAGGAAATGTTTACAAGACACTCCAACGCCAGCTAAGAATGGCAGAGTTGTCTCCCTTTTAAATCATAGCGTGACCACATATCGCTTGTTGAGGCGGCGCACTTAAATTTGATGGACTGTTTTCTTAAACTTATTCGCTGCATTTGGTTTTGATTCGTCACTATACTAATCCCAAATCAATAGAGTGTCAATTTTATAAATGTGGTACAAATAATTTGAAAACAATTATAGGATTATTGCATTACTTGTCAACAATGTGCCTGTGACATGCATATTACACGAACTCATTTCTACACCTTCTCCGTCGCAGGGGCTGTAAGTATTGCTGACGGGGTCGTTGTCGGCACAGGTACTACAGATACGTACCCCAGGTACGTTTCTGTTTACAGATATGTACCCTAAACAAAGTCAAAATACAGAAACGTACAAAGTACCCTAAAAGGCGGACGAGTCCATATTCCGCAATCCTAAACCGAAACCGTATGTAGTTGTTCTCATTTAACTAATTCCGAGTGGTATTCATGTGCATCGCGAAATATCCGTTACTGTGTATTCTCATTACTTACATAACGCAACCAAATGTATCTAATACAACAGCATGACAGTTCCGATCAAGAATACGACACAGTGGGAATGGAATCGTCCTAGGGTACGTTTCTGTATTCTCATTATGGCCAGGGTACATATCTGTATACAGAAACGTACCTGGGGTACATATCTGTAGTACCCGTGCCGACAACGACCCCTTCAGCGTAAGTATTGGCGGTGATACATGTAACGTGAGGTCCGGAGAGGGTGGGAGACCGTTCAAGCTATAGCTATTTCTGACTTATAACATCCCCATCCTCAATGACTTCTGATCGTTTCAGTCCTGTTGTGATGACTTGACTGTTTCATCAAATATAATGAATAATATGGGCAAACATGATTGTATTCATCCCTGGAGATGCTGGTTGTAAATACGAAGCTCATCTCGAGCCAACCACCGTAATTCATGCAGTCGCCACAATACACAAATTTGGATATTTCCAATTTAAATCGATTACACCGTTCGTATTTTCACTAATTGTATCATTAACACAACTGAAATAAACTATATTTCCAATCATTTGCAGCGTTTTAGTTTTCATTACAAATACGCCATTTTAACCCCTCTATTAACAGGGCCAGGGCTATTACATCCCATCAGCTTACAACCACCTAATCCACAAATAATTATCCACTCAACCAACTCTGGCTTCTCATGATCATCACCTGCCTAACTCCCATTCCTCGCCCCTGGTTGCACACTAATTAATCCCCCACCTCCTTGACTTCTGTCTAATTAACTTACATTCACTAATTGTCATGGTAATCCCACTCATCTCATTTATGTTATTTTAGCTAATCATCATGCGATTGTAGCTCATCATGCTTTGTTTTTTCCCAGCTACACTAAGACACGGAGGACTCAACAATAGGACGATTGTACACATCAGATAGGGTTTAACAGTCTGTCTCTCGTATCCTGCATCTATGGCTGATGGATTGTATTTTCGAGAGCAGTCATTATTTTGTCATCATGTCAGTAATAGTT
The DNA here is from genome assembly GCF_003918875.1 of Haliotis rubra. NCBI lineage: Eukaryota > Metazoa > Mollusca > Gastropoda > Lepetellida > Haliotidae > Haliotis > Haliotis rubra. The sequence goes on from NW_025765303.1 coordinate 1,391,053, forward strand.
GTATGAAATTCCAAACTTGTCAAACGACTGGATTCAAATAACGAACCCGTGAAGATCCGGGTTAAATCTATCTTCAGCAACACATGCTTGTAAGAGGCAATATTCCAGCTATATGTCTGTAAATGATCGAGTCTGAACCAGACAATCAAGTGAGCAACATCATGAGCATCGAACTACGCAGTTGGAATACGATGACATGGGTCAGCCAAGTCAGCGAGCCTGACCACCCGATCCCGTACGTCGTATATTACGGCAAGCAAGATTCTGACCCGGATCTTCAAGGATCGTTAGTTTGAATGAATGTGAACGAAGATAATATACATTTGATGGCCAAGGATGGTTCAAATCATCAGACTCCTCACAGTGACCTGTACGTATACATGTATGATGAAAACAAAACTATGATTAATCAGTTATACATACGTTTATCTTTTTCTCAGTTAATGTATATATTTAGTGTAAAATAAGCACACTTACAAATTTATGGCGATCTTAGTCTTAATCTTACGGTCGGTTTCAGCTGTGTAAATATTGATTTATCGACAAATATAAATCACTAAATTTCTATCCGTACATACGCCGATACGGCCCTTATCTGGAGCCCTGGTAATGTAAGGTCTATAACATATATGAAATTATTATACATGAGAACTTTCATTCTTTTCAGGAATTGCCTCATTGCAACTCCATCTTTTATGTTCAACTGGATAAAGCTGAAGGCAGACAGACTGACACTTTGGAAAGGAGAGGACACTTGGGTATGATTTAAACTGGTAGATGTTGAGATAAATACTGGTTGATGCTATAGCTCCATTGTAATCAAGTCAGTATTCCTCTTGTGAGATGCATTGAATATAAAGCAAACCAATGGTTCCCCCTCGTGGAAAAAAACCCCGACAAGTGACAACCAAATAATGATCGTTTGTTAAACAACTTTTTTATTCGGGTGTCCAAAATTATGACACAAATCATCAGAGTTGGTCTGTCGATTTCATGTGACTGTACAAATTTTGGTTTTGTTGCAGTTATTAGATTTTGTGTTAGTGAGCAATTCATCGGTCTCAAATGAAATGAAACGGACTTTAGTTACTGTTAAATTTCAATATTTTAACAAACATGATCGATTATTTTCGATTTTTTGGCAGGGCAGAGGTATAATAATAATAATAAACGCGCATACATATGCATGGGCGGTGAAGAAAGATCAAAATCTGTGGGTTAAGAGCCTTTGGTAATTGGACATACCACGGCTATCTCCCGATGCTTATTTCGTAATTCTTAATTACTCGCAATTTTGATGAAAATTAATATGAATGAATAGGTCTATGTTTGAAACGAAATGGGATTAAGATATCAATCGATATAGGTACACATGTATCGCGTATCGTATCGTCTGGGAAAATTATCGATGTATCTATGTATTGTGAATCATGGCATGTGCACAATGAAATATATAGGGTTCAAATAGATTTGAAAACTATACTTCACAACACGTTATTGTGATGAAATACCTTGCTAATTTACCAAGCTCCCTAAGCCTTAAGCGAGTGCGTGCGTGCGTGCGTGCGTGCGTGCGTGCGTGAGTTACTAACTTAGTGAGTGAGTATAGATTTTTGGCGCTCCAAGGGTACGCCACTCTGCCAAGCGAATTCATCGCTTTTTATATCATCACGATAACAGTCCATTTGTATGGCGATTATCCAAACAGAATATCACATTGAAAGACTTTATTACACCGGCAATTCTCAGTCCCAATGGGAGAAGGCGACCTAAGCCGTCTTTGAGGAGCTGGATGGTTAGAGTCATATTACCATTTCATTCTATCTGGTATCCCTCCACTGCTGGTGGCTGAACAGAGGCACATTTCGGACAAATTCATCAGTGTAGGACAGGACTGTCCCAAGAAACTCTCTCAGGAGCATGGTCACCTATTCGAGGACTTCACCTGATTTTTATACTGATGTATAAATGTCCAAAGTGATGAATTTGTATGGTGCTGGGATTCGAACCTATGATCATAGTTTTCTGGTATGACTAAGAGCCGCAACCATGCACAGCGAAATTGCCCTGGCTAAAATGACAGGGCCACTGTGTGCCGTCATTACAATGAATAGTAGCGCAAATAATTTGTCTTGCTGGTAAAACTCGTTTGATTGGCTAAATACGCCTACATTTACAATATATGAAATAATTTTCAAAGCAACAATGAAAGATTTGCATTAAGTTCAAGAAAAGCATTGCTATGACAAGTACTACTTCATTTTTTAAAACCATTAGTGGTAACAAAAGACCACTGAAGTCTGAAATAGAGTGTAACTTTTCCTGCGCATGCGTAGACTAATTGACTTTCTACACATGCGCACCGGTAATCGAGAAGGGCGACAACGCGACAATGCAACATATTCAGTTATGTCGCGTTGTCACATTGTCGCGTTGTCGCGCGTTTTTAGGCTTTTTTTTACACATCTTAGCTGGGGCGACAACTCGACATATTTTGACCTTGAAAATTGTCACTATGTCGCATTGTCGCCCTTTGGATGAATAGAAAAATATTATTCAAAACGCGACAATGCGACATAGCGACAATGCGACAAATGGCCGAAATGTCGCATTGTCGCGCTTTGGTTAATTTTGCCTCTTTTTCTTGTTTTTGAGAGAGCGACAATGCAACAACGCGACAATGTCCCATCTAGAATTCCATATTACGCGACAATGTCCCTTCTAGGATTCCATACATACTGCTACTATAATGACTATCAGCGCCAAGCACCGGGACACCGAGTTGGAGCTTCAAGAATATTGGAGAATGACGACTTTCAGCACCCCCCGCCTTACTGGAGGTGACATCGGCGTCATCGCTGGTTATTTCATCCTTGTCATAGGTATCGGCCTGTTGGTAAGTACTATTATGTAATATAGTGATATTATTTCGTTTCGCTATTAATCCTAAGTTAATGTATATTCAAAGTGAGTTCCCGTCTCGCTTTTACATGTAATCAGTGTGACAGTCCATGGCGCACTCTGAACCAGAATAAAAAGGTACCGAAGTCCATCCACATCTTGTCACTGAAATTCCGCTGCATCGAGACAATACAACATAGAGTATATTGACTTTCGAAATTGTTATACCTTTCCGAATAACAATGGCGTAGCTACAGCATAGCTAAAACAGCCCGTGCTTACTCTTTAAAATTGAAAAAAGAGTAAAAATCTTGTGATTCAAGATGCTACAATAATTGACATTTAATTTGTTTTCATAGGCATTCAAACGCAACTTGCTTCGCGGATCATTTATAGACAAAACGTGTTTTGTCTACTCTATGCAATAAATTTTGTCTGGGAATTGGCTGAGACTTCTGTCCGAAATCGTTTGTTCTACTGGCAACATCGTTGATCTATTCTTTGAAATCGTTTTACCCATTAAATATTGACGTTAGGAGAGATAGGTTGGTGAAGGTCCCATCGAGAAATATCAGGGGCAAAAATATAAAGTTTCGCGCAAGATTTTAAGATGAATATCCATGGCTAAGGTATTCTCCTCTCAACGATGGTGTCATATGTCTTCCATGTATCCTTTTCACCACTGACGCAAATACAGGTGCTTTTGTATCTGTATATGTAACTGACTGGGCAAATATTGGTACATTGATAAAGCGGCACACTCATTTTGCACAAATTGCTAAGAAAAATGCATTAACTACAGAAAGGTTGCTTCTCAAGATAATATTTGTACGCAACTGTCAAGACGTCACAAAGCAACTGTTGCTAAAAACCGTTCACTTCTGAAAACACTCCTTCTGTGTGGAAAACAAAATATCGTTATTAGGGGTCACACAGAGGACAAAGGTAACTTCGTTACTCTCTTGCAATGATGTCATCCTGAAAAAACAACACCATTTGGACGATAGTTCTTCTCGTAACAAATATTTGTCACCACAGATTCGAGACGAGCTCCAGCAGTTGTGTGCATCACAAATAGAAAAAACCCACATAGCAAATGAATGCAGTGCTCAAAAGTGTTTTGCTCTTATCACTGATGAGGCCACTGATTCCTTAAACAAGAACAGATTTCTCTTTCTGTCACCTATGTGTCGGTTAATGAGGAAGGCACAAAGGCAGCAAGTTTATCTGAGAAATTCCTTAAGGAATTAAGTGAATGAATATGGCATTGATACACATTTCATGAGAGGTCAGGGATATGACGGCGCTTCCACCATGAGTGGTCGTGCCAGTGGTATTCAGGCAATCATTAAACGCCTTAACGCGTGTGCACAGTTCTTCCATTTAGTCATGATCATGTGTACAGTTCAGGATATCGCTTTTGCATTTTCATATTCAGCAAAGCGTCTTCTATTTTTCGCCAATAAGTTTCAGTCCAATCAAAAAGTGAGAGAATCAATGGGTCGAAAAACGAAGATCACTGAACTATGTGAAACACGATGATCAAGTCGTGCAGAATCTCTATCCACTTTCAAAGCAGGATTTGATGCTATTGTTGATAACGTGCAAGCACTGGAACAGACAGAATGGGGATCCCAGAGCTAGATCATTACCATTGTCAGTTCCCTCCTTTGACTTTATCGTTGGTCTCATTGTTCCACAACATGTCATGCATTACTCTGTACAATTATCAAAATTGTTACAGTCTCCTAGCATTGATGTAATTAAAGCTTCCGGTGAGACTTCAATTGCCATAAGTAGTCTCCGGCACATTCACGAGGAGCCTGCATGCCTCGCAGATTGCAAGAAAATATGAACTGGTCCCTAGCATGACAAGATGGTTGGCCGTCAGACAATGCGAGATAATGCCAATGCTCTAACTCCAATGCTGTACTGGAAGAGGACCATATTCTACCCTCTGTTTGACCACATCTCACAGCAAATGGGGCAGAGGTTGATTGTACAAATGGTTTTGAAGTATAGTACCTAAGTGCATAGCACACTACACAATCTTACTAAGGAATTTGTGGGGAAGGTGTTTCAACAATTTGTTGTACTGTGACAAGCCGATATTGTGGTATACTCTCCCTGACAGTTTGATCCGGTAGTTTGGAGGTATGGTTTACATATGGATGTTTGTCTTTATCTCATGTTCAGTCGAATGTGATACTTTTAGATGTGGTATACTGTCCCTGACAGTTTGATCCGGTAGTTTGGAGTTATGGTTTACATATGGATGTTTGTCTTAACTTTATCCTTTTATGTTATGTTCGTTGAATTGTCCGTCTAGATGCTTTAGGTCTTCCGATATTAGGTCTGCTTTCAAAATCCTTCCGATCTCAAAAGTTATTCTGGTGCCCCCGCGCTGTTATATGTAGTTACTGTCTCACCACATCTGTAGGTTTGGGACGTCACAATCAAAACAAGTCGTGGGACGTTGTTGTAGCTTTGTGGCTGAAGCGTTCGCTTGTCACGTCCTATTCTTGATTTCGATTCTCCACATGAGTAAAAAACGTGAAGCCCATCTTTAAAGTCCAAGGTCATGATGCTCCTGGAATATTTCTAAAAACGACCTAAAACCATACTCACCCACTCACTTGATGCAATGCATTCTTTTTTAAAGTGTATCAGTATGTTCTTCAACGTGACTTTGAACAATATTATCCGTCCAACCACCCACTTACAAATTCACATATTTATATGTATGAAGATATTAAGCACAATGATTACGAAGCAATGTCCAGATACACATGCATTGAAGTAACGTAATGTATTTTTGTGTCACTTGCAGGCTATGTTCAGGTCAAAAAGAAACACCATCAGCGGCTACTTTCTTGCTGAGAGGTCAATGTGGTTTCTTCCAGTAAGTATGTCATATCCAGTGAAACTTCGTGAGTTCCTAAACCCCACCCCCTTTCCTACAATTATATTAAGTCGTTCTCTTGTCACTCTGAAGACCCGGGTTCGATTCCCCACATGTTCACATCGTGTGAAGCCCATTCTGGGGTCCCCCGCCGTGAAATCCTGGAATATTGTTAAAGTGGCGTAAAATCCAACTTACACACTCACACCTATAACTACAATCAGTAAGAGGCGACTTACGGGATCTGGTTGTCAGACACAAAGACATGGTTGACACATGTCACCGTATCCCAATTGTGTAGTTCGATACTCATGATGTAGGCCACTGGATTGTCTGGTCCAGACTCGATTATTTACAGACCGCCACCATATAGCTGTAATATTGCTGTACTTTATTTTATTCTGGTATATTTTATGAAGCTGACACAAAATCAGCACATGACTGACATACTGTTCAAAGTGACGTTAAACGTGATTCACTCCCCGGGGACAAGGACAACGTAAACGCCATGGAATTCTTTAACGTCAAAATGCAAATATCTTTTAACTGAATGTATGAATTAATTACACTTATACTGGGTGCGGCGTTGAGCAACAGCAAACCACAGAACCTTTATTAGCTTTGTGCATCGTATTGTTCCTATAGTTATTCATCACCTCACACACTCCAGCCATTGTTTTACGTATATGTGCCCGTGTGTCCTATTTATAGTGGCACAGACCCGTGAAGATCCGGGGTAGAATAGGTCTTCAGCAACGCATGCTTGCCACAAAAGGCGACTATGCTTGTCGTAAGAGGCGACTAACGGGATCGGGTGGTCAGGCTCGCTGACTTGGTTGTCACATGTCATCGGTTCCCAATTGCGCAGATCGATGCTCATGCTGTTGATCACTAGATTGTCTGGTCCAGACTCGATTATTTACAGACCGCCGCCATATAGCTGGAATATTGCTGAGTGCGGCGTAAAACTGAACTCACTCAGTCACTATAGATGCACACCTAGCATCTTCAAGTACTGATGTATGACAGGACACCGTGTGATACATAAAGGTCGTGTTTGCCACGATTTTAACGAAAAAGTACTGATCTTTTATGAGTGATTAATAAAATGTCAAATATTACTGTCAATGGAATGTATTTATTGTTCAGTTCTGAAAAGTATATTTTGTAGGAATTGTTGTCAGGTAGACTAACGCTTAGTCTCTGAATATATATAAGTTTTATAGTGACCAACAAACCCATTAAAATTAAGGAGCCCCAGTGGGAGATGAGATTCAGTACCTGAACCTGAGGAAATCTAGACTTGCTTCATTTAGGGCTTTAGCATTGCAGGGAGGGCTAGACAGTAGGAAAATGGCTGAAGGACTGTATACTGTAGACCTGGGCCTAGATTTTCGAAGCTCTCTTAGCGCTAAGATAGTCGTAAGTTAATGTTAATGTATGGCACTTACGACTATCTTAGAGCTAAGAGAGCTTCGAAAATCTAGGCCCTGGTGTATTTCCGATAATTGTTTGTGGCAGCAGCTGCATATTCTCAGCCAGCATTAAACACGAGTTATTTCCTATGAAGTAGTCAAAACGTTCACAGTGACAGTAACTATATTTATGAAGGATTATTGATCATGCAACTCCATTGGGATTTAAAAGCATGACGGTTTCATTTCATAGTTTGCTGTCCAACGTTATACGTGCATGCGTTTTTAATAAATATATACAATTTTAATGTTGAATGTGTGTATTACCTTACTTAATTATTGTTTCTTTATTGAATAAATATATTAATATAAATGTTCATAACTACGTTCCCGTCATGCATGCACATGTCTAATACAGTGTTCACTTTGTCCAGTGATATGCAGTCGATTGTTACAAATGTTTAGTTTTGTGCTTGAAAAAGACAGAGGTAAATCTTTCATTGGTTAACGTTTAGAAAGGGTTTATCACAGAACTTGTAAAGCAGTTGGTATGTCTTACTGTCACTCAGTTTATTACTTAGAAAGGGTTTGCGCACCCTGTGACACTTACCAACAAGTTAACAAAATTGTAAACAAATCAAACAAGACAGGGACCGTCTCCAAAACAAAACCGGGACGTTAAAGCATCCTTGACAATTTTGACAAGGGAGTAGTCTGACGGTCAGTCTACAAACTTTACGAGAAGAAGATTCACCTACATGTAGGAGTATCAGAGAGGAAATTAAGGACAGTATCAACGTTTCCAGAACCACCTCATCATTGCCCTCCATGGGATGGGGTTCAAGTACAGACAGACAGATATAGTTTATTAAAGTGTCACATGTATGTAAACAAGATATAAAATACATATACAATAAACACATAATGTTTTACATACATCCAGCCTTAACAGGCTTGTGAGACACTGTTATCTAAGGGGTCAAATATACATCATAGAAAGATTTTTATAAAACCATACACCTTGTAATATATACTGTAACATAACCTTAGGTAAGAATATCTCTATTTTTGAACATTTCATTAACAAAATTTGATAAAAGAGATAAAATAATGGTCCTGATGACATAAAAACATTTAATAGTTGTAAGTCGTTTCGAAAATCGGAAATATCTATTAAGGTTAAGAACTTCATTCTTACGTCATTGTGAAAATGGCAATTTAAAAGGAAGTGGATTTCATCCTCTACACTACTGCAAAATGGGCACATTCTCTGATTCAGTGGGGTGGGGGGATCGTCCTGCTTCGACATGGAAAGCAAGCTTACCGCAGCGTAGTTTGGTGAGATTTCTTCTTGCGTTTCTGTTAACTATAGTCTCTAAGTATGTCTCTGGGTGTCGATCATTTTAAATAAACTGTAATTCCTGAGCTTGTTTCCGTTTACGTTGCCTTTATCATTCCACAGATCCCTAAACCAATCTTCTTCATCTAGTCTCATCCGACGTCTCTTCATGTCTCTTTTGTATTTCCAGTAGTGTCGGTGGTATTACACTTAATGCCTAGTTTTCTGCACAAGCGTTGTGCTGTATAAGCGAACGAACCTTTTCTGCCTTTAGACCATTTATAAAGTTTGGTGATCAGTCTGTCATCGTCAGTGCTTGACATAAAAACGAAAAGCATCTATTCGTTGTGTAGTGAGACAGGTAGGCCACCCCATTTCTCCATGGATCGCAGTGTTCGACGTATGGCCTGGCACGCCCAAGAAAAACCTGCAAGCTCTGTTTTGTACGTTGCTGATCTCACGATGGCTATACATACCCCAAATCGGCGCACAATACAATAGGCTGGGCTCAACAGTCGATTCGTACAGTTTCCTGTATACGCCATAGGCCATATCACCGCACAGTCTGTACTTCGTAATAAGCAATGATAGGGCTCTACTTGCACTTTTTGCCAGTTCTCTCACAGCATGCTTCATATTTAGATGCTCATAAAATCAAGGCCCGAGATATTTGTAGGATTCAACACAACAAATCAAATGATTACAACATCTAAATTGAACATCTGAACGTATAGAGAAAACCTTTCTGAAGTGAATAATTTTCGTTGTATCCTCATTTACACACAAACGCCATCTTCTGCACCAGGAGGTGACAACGTCAAGCATTTTCTGTAGCTTTTCTTCGGTGGGGGCTATTGGAATGATATCATCTGCAATATCATCGAGACAAATATGTCACTGACAGTTACAATTTTATTCAAACTCTCGATCTCATTGGCTAAATCATTACTGTAGATAGGAAAATAACGTAGGAGATATTATACAGCCTTGTTTCACTCCCGTATTCACCTTGCAAAATGGCTTCGGGTTATCGTTTATTCTAACAGCACTTGTAGTGCCTTGATACGTCGACTGAATTGTGGAAACATTTTTCCGTTTATCACATCTTTAAGTAACTTGAGCCACAGACAGTTTCTATCAACATTATCGAAGGCTTTTTTTTAAATCAATGAAACATGTAAAAGTGTCTTTTTTCAAATCCAGTCTTGACTTTAAAACAGTGTACAATGAGTAAATATGAGTACAAAGCCCGTGGTGATGACAGAGTTGTCGTCAAGGACAAGCACTCTATAGTGTCGATGAGATCCTCTTACTTGAGAACTGCGGCAGAATACCGTGCCCTTGGCTTCCAGATAGTTTACCTGGATGAAACTTGGGTCAACAAGAACCACTCTACGGACTATATGTGGTTATATTACCCACAGACCGACAGAGAGCCTCCGTGAAGGGCAACCGAATGATTGTACTTGATGCAGGGAGCCGGGACAAAGGATTGATCGACGATCGAGTTGGTCTTTGAAGCAAAGGAATCAAGTGGAGATTAATTACCATTAAGAGATGAACGGAGATGTCTTCATGGATTGGATGGAACATCAACTTTTGCCCAATCTTGATCAGCCCACTGTCATAGTGATGGGCAATGCCAGCCACCATAATGTTCGGGAACCATGTAGCATCACACTGACAATGAGTAGCCTGAAGAAGACGATGCAGGATTTCCTCACATCGTGTGGTGTTCACTACAGACCGACAGACACATGATAACCTCTGAAGTGTGGCAGAAGGCAGAGGACCACGTCCTTTAGACTGAACGTCATTATCGCCGAAGTGACGGAGTGGACATCAGTGTTGTGACACCTGTTGTGATCCCAGTGCATGAGGATAAAGATTTAGACTGGTCAGATTCGGATTAAGTGTTCTAATGGTCTTCATTCCAATGCCTGTTATTTTTGAATAAATGAGTACTTGCACCATGTTTATGTGTCGTTCAAACAGCTGGTTTTATACACACCTGACCATCATGAATTTACTTTGATTAATTGATTATTTTCACACAGTGAGTCTTCAGCTAACAGACAACAAAATAAAAAGTTATTATTGCTAATCCGATTCTACTTCGACACAGCCAGATCTACTAGTATATCTGTTTTAAAGAAGTTATACTAGTGACCTGGTTAAGTCTTTGGCCAATGTCCACAGCTGGATTGAATTGACAAAATAACATATCATATATCAGATTCTATATTTGCGATGAAATACACTGTTGACATACAAAACATTTATCAAAACGCTGCACGTTGCTGCAATCAATGGATAAAATAACACAAGTGATTTGATTCTTTCTAATGCACAATAATCCGTAAATTTCTTTCAACACACACACACACACACACACACACACACACACACACACACACACACACACACATGATGCTTTACTCAATAAATGAGTACACTATACATACAGACTGTACTGTCCGTTTGAGTCCAAACCTCCCCAATGAATTGCAGTCTAACTCCAAAACAAACAATCGTGACTCACACCAACGCCTAAGTCAATAGGAAAAACACACCAACTCTGCAGAATTTTGTTAACATTTTTGTCTGCAAAATAAAAAAGTTGTTTAACAAACCATCATTGTTTTTATTCGATATTTTAATATTTGTGACAAAGGCGCAGCGACAGCTCAGGTAACATCCAGGTAAGCGAGATGCACGTGCGATGTTGATTTCATCGGTAGAGGATGGCATCAAAAGTCATTGCACTATGATTCTGAATCGGACATGAACTCACAGCTGCCAGAGTCATCAGAATGCACTTGTATGATAACAGGACTGATAGTCACCTGTTGTAAACCGCTTTGAAGCCAGTACTGATGCTCCACGGCATTTCCAACTTTTTCAACTGATTTTTGCCATGTGTCTTGTGAAATCTTAGCCATGGATTCGTGGACTAGATTTTGAACGTCTGTCATTATATACGTCGTGTTATTCCGGGCAATGTCAGATTTGATGATACCCGAGATCAGGTCAGCTGGGTTCACCCGTGAAGATCTGGGTTAGAGTATTGATCTTCAGTAACCCATGCTTGACTTGGTTGACACATGTCATCGGTTCCCAATTGCTTGGATCGATGCTCACGCTGTTGATCACTGGATTGTCTGGTCCAGATTCGATTATTTACAGACCGCCGCCATATAGCTGGAATTTAGTTGAGTGCGACGTAAAACTAAACACACTCACACTCAGTTGGATGATAAGGAGCCAAACGGAAGTCATCATGACCTTGTGATTTCAGATACTGGTCTATTTTATACACAGGTGTTCTTTTGTTGATTTAATGATTTCTTACAGTCTGGGTTTTGTTGTGTTAAATGGAAACGGTATATAATGGCTTTCTAACCACTCTATCATGTGTCCCTTCCTTGAAATTGAAGTTTGGGCTTTCATATCAGGATCCTGGACACAATGTAACGGAGCATTGTCCATGGCAATTAAGCTCTTTGATGGCAATGCCGGTATCAGTTATTTTCCGACAGTACTTTAGCCCGGATTTTCTCCCAAGGAAATAGTAAACATTAACAATATTGCTATAGATATAGAAATGTGACGCAGCAATTACCAAGAAGTGATGGGGACGAGGTCCCAACTGCTGAGCAGTACGTGAATGAAGACACTATCATAGACACCGGCCACGAGCTTACTGATAAAGAAATCCTCAACAGAGTACAGCCACCGACAGACGACCAGTCAGACGTCGAGGACCAACCAGCAGTTGTCCCGCCAACAGTATCAGAAGCTCTTCAAAACGCCAACAGGTTGCTGACATTCTACGAATGTAATGGCGACGAAAGATCGGTGAATCTTGTGATGGACTTGGTTAAGAAACTGGATGAAATCAAACCAACGAAACAAACATCAATGACAGACTTTTTAAAGAAATAAATGTGCTTCGGGGGAAATGTCAAGATACTGAGTGAAGTGAAGTAAGATGTAATGTGAGTCAATGTGATGAAAGACTGTTTATTGATATATATATACATGTACATGAATAAATTTTCAATATACATCGGCAATACGTTTTGCTTGTTTGATCCAGTTAACCGGGCGCCTCGCTATCCGGACGATTTCTGAGTGTAACCAAAATGTCCGGATAAACGGGGTTCGACTGTACACGTACATATGTGATAAAGAGGTTACTTAGAAAAAGAAACGTTTACCGATGAAGAAGATTCTATGATGACTATAGCTGTTTTCAATGCTTAAATCACCTCCCCATTGAATGACCTGTTTTCAGCTACCTTGAATATCCTACACTGGCATGATGTTTACATTGCATTTGCATCTCTTGCAGATCGGCGCGTCTCTGTTCGTGAGCAATATAGGAACGGAACATTTCATCGGGCTGGCTGGTTCTGGTGCTGCAAATGGAATCGGTGTTGGAGCATGGGAGCTCAGTGTGAGTGACGGCATCATATTTCATCAATAGTCAGAGTTACGATCACACATCGTCAATATGATCAAAGTGTTTTGCTCTTAAAGCGTGAGCTTTATGTACACCGTATTGTGCCTGACAATGACATCACAACTTGATGACATCACTATTCTCTCTGCCGTTGAAGCAGATCAGCTGTAATATTTACACTGGAGTCACCGGTTGTTACTGTTTACAAACCAGAGTCTCGATCCACAGAGCGTTCATAACATTACGACCTGTCGTAACTGTTTACCATAGGCTTACGAATGTCGTACTGCTGCATGCGTTTTGTGGATCGGGACCCAGAACAGTTAGAAGATCATTTGGATGATAAAGCAATACCTCCTTTGACTTTTGATAACAAATTATCTGATTCAACATTCGCCTATAAATGTATAAAGTTCACCGACAAACATTGCAGTTTTAAGCTTTTATAGACTCTTATATCTAAAGACTCGGTGAGATAGATTTTCTGTATTAACATGCCTCCTTTGGTATTTTTTAATACATTCACGTAAATAGAGTAACTTTATGACTGATTACTGGTCTTCACGTGTTTTTCGCCTGTATAGTTTCCCGTGTTGTAAAGTATGCTCCTTGTTAACAGGCTCTACTGATCCTGCAGATAGCTGGATGGATATTCATACCTGTTTACATATCGTGCGGGGTGAGTTTCTATTTATATAGAGATTGGTTTGTTGCTTTGTTGTTTTACGCCGCACTCAGCAATATTCCAGCTATATGGCGGCAGTCTGTAATAGTTCGGACCAGACAATCCAGTGATAAACAGCAAGAGCATCGATCTGCCCAACTGGGATACGATCTCGTGTCAACCAAGTCAGCGAGCCTGACCATCCGATCCCGTTAGTCGACTTTTACGACAAGCATGGGTTGCTGGAGATCAATTCTAACCCGGATCTCCACGGGTCTATTAGGAATTAGTGGTATGATAAAGATTCAGCTTCGTGGCCGTGATTCCCGTGTGCGTATGTGCGTATGTGCGTGCGTGTATGTGCGTCTGTGTATGTTCGTGTTTGTTCATAGTGCAATGAGATCACGGTACAACCTCACTTAATACCCACTGTCCCGTCTCTTCTGTTGAGCAAGGGGACTTGAAACATATTGCTACTGCGTTGTACCTTAAACAACGCTCCCATAAATTTCATTAGCAGATGTACTTAACAATAACGATTCTTATTTACACAGACTTACACAATGCCGCAGTATCTCGCCAAGAGATTTGGTGGAAATCGACTGCGGATCTATTACGCAGTATTGAGCCTTATTCTCTCCATGTTGACAAAGTGTTCGGTGAGTTGTTGCTTCTGTAAGGCTATTAGGGCCCGTAAGTATGTCACGGCACTTCGCGAGACCATAGTACTTCCGGTGAGAAACAATGTTTCATACCTTTTCGAATTGCCTCATGGTTGTCAGTTGACAGTAAGGAACCGAGAATCCTTGCAGGAATGGCAATTTTCCGATCTTACCATTCCCAAATTAGCCAATTATTACGACTGTCAACAGCTGTGACAACCAAGCATGGTTGTACACTTGGTACGGTCTAATAAAGTCATATTTGGCGGTCGCGCAATTGGAACAAGAACTGGTTCTTGAATATACGCTTGTCACCGGAAGTTAGCTGGGCCCCGTCTCGCATATCGCAAGTTGGTGCACGCAAAGGGATCTGGGAACAACCTACGTACCGAAAGCAAGACTTTCAGGCCCTACACCCGACATAAGTGCTGCCAGAGGGCACAGGTGGCTGGAAAAGAGTGTTTGTATTTCCGGCTTGTATTTTCATTCACGACAGGTATGAGCTTCAACTTACTGGATTGCAAAGGAAGAGGAACAGCTTTTATGGATTCACAACTTCAAGAATTGCAACAGATGCGACGTTTCGGTGAAGATGCTAACACCGTTATCTCGCAAGTGTTGACATCCAGACCAAAATTTCGTAGACGTTGTGAATCCATAAAAGTTGTTCCTCTTCCTTCTAAATGCCCCTTAAAGAAGGTCAAGACTTGAGGTGATTGTGAAATTGTGTACCAGTGTCCTTCATTTAAACACATTTCCCAGCATGCAAAATGTGGCCATGATCATGTCCATCTGATAGTTGTTAGAATCTATATCGTGCGATGGTAAACCACTTATTTGTGGCAATAATGTATTGTTGAATGGTTTGATTTGTTGCTTTTAGGGGAATCTCTACACAGGTGCGTTGTTCATCCAACAAGCTCTCAACTGGGATATATACGTCAGCATCGTGCTGCTAATCGTTGTTACTGCCGTCCTCACATTTACAGGTGATCAGTCTCTTTGTATCTCATATGTTTGGGGGGCGGTGGTTAAAGTGGTTAAATCGTTCGCTCGTCACCCCAAAGACCGGGGTTTGATTCCCCTTAAAGGGTATAATGAGTCGAGCCATTTCTGGTTTCTCCTCAGTGATATTGCTGCAATATTGTTGAAAGCGGCACAAAACTACACTCACTCACTTCTATTTCACTTGTTGCATAGTTTATCAACTTGCTTTGTTTTCTTGAAAACACTGTCGTTGTAAGCACAATTTAGTGGATTAGTATAGTAGTGTCTCTGTATTCCTGGCAAATATTATGTTTGGATAAGTCTCAAGGCTGAACTTGTAGTTCGTACTCTCTTTGAAATACGACTTTCGAATTATTAAACTTGACGGACCTGCTTATTTATCAAATTGTCGTTGACAATGATATTCGTATTGCCGGATTTATCAAAATAACTGACCTGTGAAGATCCGGGTTAGAATTTGTCTTTAGTAGCGCATGCTTGTCGACTAACGGGATCGGGTGGTCAGGCTCCCTGACTTGGTTGACACATGTCATCGTATCCCAGTTGCGTAGATCTATGCTCACGATGTGGATAACTTGATAGTCTGGTTCAGACTCGAATATTTACAGACAGCCGCCATATAGCTGGAATATCTCTGAGTGCGGCGTAAAACTCAACTCACTCACTCACTCTGAGCACGGCGCAACAACAAACAAACAAATCAAACTGAATATTAAAATTGTTAAAGCCATGATATCTATGTTTGACTTGGTGAGGTGAGGTGAAATTGGGTTTTAGGTCGTGCTTGAGAATATTTTGCTCATATGACGACGTGCATGCGTGTGTATGTGTATGTGCGGCTGCTTGTACTAGCCCAGACTTAAAGCTGGTTTTATAGTGCTAGCCCACTGAAATACCATGCCGCAGTGAAGCATGAATACCCCACTCAGACACATTATACTGACTCCGAGCCGACCAGTCCTTGCTATACCCATTAATGCCGAGCGCCAGGCAGGGACCAACAAGTACCATATTTTAACGTCTTTTGGTATGACGCGGTCGAGGATTGAACCCGCGACCTTCCGCTCTCCGGGCGGACGCTCTAACCACTACACCACGGACTTGGTCCAGGTCCCATATCGACCATGTGATCTCACCACTAACATTATCACGACATCAACAGTGTAAGAGATTATCCTCGCTTTATGAATTAGACTCATCTCTGCAATGTATTATCATCCAGGGCCACTTGCTCAAAGCAATCTTGAGGCAAAGGCTATCATAAGTTCATGTTAAACTTTAAGAGTAAAGATTATTTTCTGACCGAGGTGACTTTGTGCAAGTGGTCTCAGACTTTGATGTAACAAAGGGTGTTGCTATCACTTCAGGTGGTCTGACAGCTGTCATCTACACAGACACACTGCAGGCTACAGTGATGATCGGAGGGGCCCTCTACCTCATGGGAGCAGGTATGTTTGACTGTGTCTGACTGTGTCTGACTGTGTTCTACACTGATACATGCACAGTGATTGTTTGAAGGTTTGGTTTGGTTGCGCTCGGCAACGTTCCAGCAGACATGATATAGATGTGGGATAAAGTGGGAACAGTTTGAAAGAAAGTCCATTCCTTTCCAGGTTCCGTGTCAGGTTGGTAGATTCTGACACAGATACATATAATTTAATTGTACGCTGGGTTATAACACGTGTGTTTCCAAGAACTGTAAAATTTGTACCGAATTATTAGAGATACCAAACCGATCGTGAGGGGGTACGGCAAACAGAAGGAATATCACATTTTGATGAATATTGTAACATGCTGTAAAACAATGCATTAACAATATCATTTTCTCCCCAATCCAACCAAACACATACACACACGTGCACGCCCGCGCAAGAACACATACACTCCCACTCCCACTCGTTAAATCCATTCATTTTTTGTCAGTCATTCCGAAATGGTGCCTTTTGACGATTTGCATTTTTCAATACTTTTTCAAATGGATAATGGAGACTGATTATTCTCTGACGTTGACGGGCGGTGGGGTAGCCCCGTGGTTAAAACGTTCGCTCGTCACGCCGAAGGCCCGGGTTTGATTCCTAACATGCATATTGGTACAATGTGTGAAGTCAATTTCTGGTGTCCCCCGCCGTGATTTTGCTGAAATATTGCTGAAAGCGGCCTAAGACCACACTCACTCACTCACTCTGACGTTGACGTCTTGTGTTTCTTCATCAGGTTTCTATGAAATCGGTGGGTTCTCGGGGCTTCTGGAGAAGTATCCCCAGGCTGTTCCAACCAACGTGACTGCCATTGTGCCTGGTACCACCTGTCATCATCCAGACAAGCAGGCGTTCCGCATGTTGCGTGGGGCAACAGATGACTACGTGCCATGGGTCGGCTTCCTTCTTGGACAGACAACAGGGTCCATCTGGTACTGGTGTGCTGACCAGGTAACTGTGAGGAGGGAGCGTGAGTGAGTGAGTTTTAGTTTTACGCCGTTTTTAGCAATATTCCAGCAATATCACGGCGGGGGACAGCTTCACACATTGTATCCATGTGGGGAATCGAGCCCGGGTCTTCGCGTGACGAGCGGACGCTTTAACCATTAGGCTACCCTAACCGCCCGCAAGAGTGGGAGAGACATCACAATACGTATATGTTTTATTTTTCAAAAAAGAAATGTACTTGTGGGAGATCGATCCCTGCTGAATGGACAGGTTTGAGGATATTATATGACCTAAATACTCAGAGACCCTCAGTCCCATTTCCTGCTGACGCAGAAAGACTAACGTAATTGTTTCATGTTACGTCACTATTTATATCCTAAACATTTGGTTCCAGTCATGACAATGAATTGCGTAACGCGTTTCTTCCTCTCTTTCCATGACACCATCATTTACAGCTATCCAACTATTACCCTGTAAACAGATGTGTGTAGATACAAAATCAAAGCTTAAACTCGAGCAGTGGGGTAGCCCATGTCAGGTGTCCCCGTTTTGCTGGATTTAAACAAGCCTGAACAGTTCTTAGTCCATTCGTGACCGTTTGTGAAAAATATTGCATGTGTTGCCTAGGTGATCATTCAGCGAGCCCTGGCGGCCAAGAGTGTATCGCATGCTCAAGGGGCCACACTAATGGCTGGTTTCATCAAAATACTTCCTCTGTTCATCATGGTGATGCCAGGAATGATCAGCAGAATATTGTATCCAGGTGAGCTAAAGTCATACACATTGATTCCCTAGTTCATCTGTTTTCAGATGATTCACTCTTGGCTCTTCATCCACACATCGCAGTGTCTGGAGGCATTGTAACGACAGGTTTGATAACGTGAACGTAAGGGAACGTTACACATTTGGAGACGTGTCTGTAAAGATGTAGAGCAGAATCACTTACACTGCCATGAACACCGCAAGTTGACTATCCATAGAACTTGCTTTTTCTTCATCTTAACAACTTCTAAAATGCCTCTCAAGGAAGTTATAATTCTTGACATGGGGAATCAAAGACCACCTGATAGGTGATCCAAACTGAACTCATTGCTTCAAGGACAGTCAACAGAACCCTTTGGTCTTTGGGAATTGACTTGATTCATGCCACGCCAAACATACGAATATTTGGACAATCGCGATCCAGTTATTTCAAACATTCATTGAAATGCGGAGCTTGTGAACATAACATTCAAACATTGAACGATGTTTAATGATTCGCGACCCAAATTAACTATATTAAAAAGGTTATCTAAACATATACCTGGTACTTAATCACCAAGTTACCCCTTCTTTGATAGCCTAACAGTGGGACCAAACAAACTAGCATGTATTATAAAGGCACAACACTAGTGTATTTACATCAAGTACTATTTTGGTCTTTTTTGTGTAGATGATGTTGCATGCACCAACCCAGACTACTGTATGTCGGTGTGTCAGAGCAGAGCAGGCTGTTCCAACATCGCTTACCCCAGACTGGTCCTGGGGCTTATGCCTGATGGTGAGGTTTTTGCCATGTAATCCTCGCAAAGAATAAGTATGATAGCAAGTGAGTGAGTTTACTTTTACACCGCACTCACAGAATTTATCTTCAGTAACCCATGCTTGTCGTAAAAGGCGACTAACGGGATCGGGTGGTCAGGCCCGCTGACCTGGTTGACACATTTTGTCGTATATCCCATATGCGTAGATCGATGCTCATGCTGTTGATTACTGGATTGTCTGGTCCAGACTCGATTATTTACAGACCATATTTACCATATAGCTGGAATATTGCTGAAAGCAGTGTAAAACTAACTCACTGATGACATCTGTCTTGTCAGTCTATGCATGACTTTTATCATCTTGTCTCCACACAGGTGCCCGGGGACTGATGACATCTATCTTGTCAGTCTATGCATGACTTTTATCATCTTGTCTCCACACAGGTGCCCGAGGGCTGATGACGTCTCTCTTGTCAGTCTATGCAAGACTTTTGTCATTCTTGTCTCCACACAGGTGCCCGGGGCCTGATGACGTCTATCTTGTCATTCTGTGCATGACTTTTATCATCTTGTCTCCACACAGGTGCTGGGGGACTGATGACTTCTATCTTGTCAGTCTATGCATGACTTTTATCATCTTGTCTCCACACAGGTGCCCGGGGACTGATGAAGTCTATCTTGTCATTCTATGCATGACTTTTATCATCTTGTCTCCACTCAGGTGTCCGAGGGCTGATGACGTCTATCTTGTCAGTCTATGCATGACTTTTATCATTCTTGTCTCCACACAGGTGCCCGGGGACTGATGACGTCTATCTTGTCAGTCTACGTATGACTTTTATCATCTTGTCTCCACACAGGTGCCCGGGGGCTGATGACATCTATCTTGTCAGTCTATGCATGACTTTTATCATCTTGTCTTCACACTGGTGCCCGGGGGCTGATGAAGTCTATCTTGTCAGTCTATGCATGACTTTTATCATCTTGTCTCCACACAGGTGCCCGGTGGCTGATGGCATCTATCTTGTCAGTCTATGCATGACTTTTATCATTCTTGTCTCCACACAGGTGCCCGAGGGCTGATGACGTCTATCTTGTCAGTCTATGCATGACTTTTATCATCTTGTCTCCACACAGGTGCCCGAGTGCTGATGAAGTCTATCTTGGCAGTCTATGCTTGACTTTTATCATCTTGTCTCCACACAGGTGCCCGGGGACTGATGACGTCTATCTTGTCAGTCTATGCATGACTTTTATCATCCTTGTCTCCACAGAGGTGCCTAGGGGCTGATGACGTCTATCTTCTCAGTCTATGCATGACTTTTATTATCTTGTCTCCACACAGGTGCCCGGGGGCTGATGATGGCTGTGATTGTAGCAGCCCTCATGAGTGACCTCGACTCCATCTTCAACAGCGCAAGTACGTTATTCACCATTGATATATGGAAGCGGATCAGGAAGGCGGCCTCGGTTACCGAACAGATGCTAGTTGGCAGGTGCTTGTTAACTATCTTCCAGATATGTATGTATGGATTACATATTCTCATGACAATTTTAAGACTGTTGTTGGTGAATCCCCATCATATAGGCTGGCATTTTCTGAACGCACCAATGTGTCAGTACTGGTTACTTACCACTGTGGTCTAACTATAAGGGCAGATCTAAGATGCTTCGCTAAAAAGATCAAAGGCGCCGACAGTACTTAATCAGGCGATAAAGTACACTTTTTGTATTACGTCACACTGTATTGACGTCACAACGACATTCTAGTCTGCCCCCTTGTAATCAAACGTACCCTTGGTAACCAACATCACGATACATATCTGTGGTCTAACTATAAGGGCAGCTCTAAGATGCTTCGCAAATATCAAAGGCGTCGACAGTACTTTATCAGACGATAAAGTACCCTTTTTGTCTTACGTCACACTGTATTGACGTCACGACGCCATTCTAATCTGCCCCCCTCGTAATCAAACGCTCCCTTGGTAACCGACGACACGATACATGTCAGTTCTCCAGTGTACTACAGTACAACTAACTCCGCAGCACCCTGTTTCATGGTTAGCGACAGCTTCAGTCGGCTAACATCACCAGTGGAAGCTTTACGTGTTACTATTTTGTTGGAAAACGTGTCCCAGCTCGAATGAAAGCTGGCTTAGCCTATGTCAACATTCCCACAATGCATCCGTGGAATGTCTTGTGACCAGTCAGCTTCATTTGGATGTACTGATCTAAACTTATCTTGGAAGTAGAAATGCGACGTTTATGGTTTACGATAATCTCATATATAATTTAGAATAATAAAGAGAGGACAATGCATGCATTAACCGTCTTGAAACTGTTCATCATTTGTTTTTTGGTGACGTGCCTCTTAACGTAGGGGGGGACGGTGGGATAGTCTAGTGGTTAAAGCGTTGGCTCGTCACGCCGAAGACCCGGGTTCGAATCCCCACATGGGTACAATGAGTGAAGCCCATTTCTGGTGTCCCCCGCCGTGATATTGCTTGAATATCGCTAAGAGCGGCGTAAAACCAAACTCAGTCGGTCAGTCAGTCTTAACGTGGGGAGGATGACACATCAACAGAACATCATTGAGCCCTGAACGAGGATAGTTAATTCAGGTCACCGACACCGTCGTTTGTTTGTTTGTTTTCTCTCTTAGATTAATCGTCGGTAATTATTAAGTTCGCTCTCCATGTCTCGTGTAATATAGGGCAGTTTGCCTGAACTATTGTGGCTAAAACACAAGGAAGCTTGAAGCAGTTGCTATGATTCAAGGGGGCAACGCAAACGTCCTCGTGCTTTTAGTTCAGGGCAAAACTGATTATAACACAATACATGGGGAAATGCAGCGAAATGCATTTCTGAACTAAAGCACGACCATTCAAACATTGACATTGCCCTCCTTGAATAATATCAACTGTGTCAATCAATTCAATGGACAAACGAGGAAGTTCATGGAACGTGTTTGTTGTCATATACCACCACGACAAGTCACCGTGAGTTCTCTTTGCTCTATTTGGGGCGGTGAGGTAGCCTGGTGGTTAAAGCGTTCACTCGTCACGCCGAAGACCTGGGTTCGATTTCCCACATGGGTACAATGTGCGAAGCCCATTTCTTGTGTCCCCCGCCGCGATATTACTGGAATATTGCTAAAAGCGGCGTAAAACTAAACTCACTCACTTTCCTCTATTTCGTTGAAAGTTTTATCCAAGTGCTGGTGTTTTGTAATTTCAGGGTGTTTATTGTGATAATGGTTGCCGTATCCATAGCATGGGTACCCGTGATTAAAGAAACCCAAAAAGGTCAGGTCTTCATCTTCATCAACGAGGTAACCAACTACTTCACCCCTTCTTTCGCTGCTGTGTTTCTACTGGCTGTGTTAGTTCCCAGGGTCAATGAAAAGGTGTGTCGTTTGTATTTTTTAATTTATGTTGAATGAATTGAACTGAAATGAAATCCAGAAATTCTCTCCATTTATTTAATTATGCTAATTTCATGTTCAACTGCCTAGGGACACATGTGTGAATTGTTATTTATAAAAAACACACACAATTTATCTAGTTATTGCAACAAAAATAATGTATTTTGGTTTCAATAGTAAGACTATTGCAAAGCTAAATTAGCCCACATATTAGCCACGATTGATTGTAGCTATTGATTGATTTTACCAAAGACAACCCTTTTAAAATGCATTAGGAACCAGGTTAACTTTACGACATCTGTCTCTCTGTTTGGAATGATCACTGGATTGTTTGGTCCAGACTCGATTATTTACAGACCGCCGCCATATAGCTGGAATATTGCTGAGTGCGGCGTCAAACTAAACTCACCCACTCACTGAGATGTATATGGAACTGATTGCAGGGTGTGTTCTGGTCTCTGATGTACGCCTTCGTGGTCGGGGCGGTGCGTCTGGTCCTGGTTCTGTCTTTCCAGGGGGAAGGCTACTGTGGAGCATCATCAACCACGACGATACCTGCAGTTGTGAGGAACATGCACTACATGTACTTCGCTCTGTTCCTCTTCCTGTCCACTGGTCTGATAGCTCTTGTCATCAGCTTCTTGACAACGCCTCCACCAGAGGAATGCGTGAGTTTAAAACACACCAGCTTCAGATTCTAACGACCAACACCCTTTATAAACAGCCATTTTTGTGCAATTGAAAGATACTCTTTCTGGAGAGTGAGTGAGTTTAGGTTTACGCCGCACTCCTGGAGAGAGGAAGGTATGGGTTTGTACCGAATGTCAGAGTGAGGTATCAAACGTCGTTATACACAAACAATGACGTTTTTTGTTTGTTTATATTTTAACACCTCACTCAGCAATATTAAAGTTATAAACAATCCTGTCTTGACCAGACATTCCAGTGATTGACATTAACTACGCAACTGGGACACGATGAGATGTGTTAACCAAGTCAGCGAGCCTGACCACCTGATCCCGTTAGTCGCCTCTTACGTCGATCATGGGTTACTGAAGACCACTTGATACTAACCTGTCGCAATATGTGTGTGCCACTGAGTCTCGTATGTCTATAAAAATGATATTTTAATTTCTACTTGAATTTCTACTGGTATTATGGGTTTTATTACTGTACATATTTTAAGAACAAATACATATTAATGTCCATAACTGATTGATTAACGCCTGATAATGGGGTCAAAAGCACAGAATTCAGTGAATGTTTCATATCAGTCACCTCACAGCTAGTACAAATTAAGTCTTTCTTTCCGTGTCCTCCAATACAGATTACCCGGAGTGCGAAGGTCGCGGGTTCGATCCCCGACCGCGCCATACCAAAAGATGGTACTTGTTGGTCCCTGCCTGGCGCTCGGCATTAATGGGTACAACAAGGACTGGTCGGCTCGGAGTCAGTATAATGTGTCTGAGTGGGGTATTCATGCTTTACTGCGGCATGATATCTCAGTGGGCTAGCACTATACAACCAGCTTTAGTCTGGGCTAGTACAAGCAGCCGCACATACACATACACACGCATGCACGTCGTCATATGAGCGAAATATTCTCAAGCACGACGTTAAACCCAATTTCACCTCACTTCACCTCACAACTTATCATTAGCAATCCCTGTCGGTCCACGAGGTGTGCGTGAGATTCATTTCAACCATATGACGGCGACACCGAAGGTCACGTCGGACGCGGCCAAGGAGTTAGGTGATAACGTATTATCGTCATCGGAATGGCGTGGATTGCTGATGATAATGTCAGTCAGACAGAATATCGAGGTCAGATGTCTGGTATACAGACGAGTGCCGCGTTAAAAACAATCACGCACGCATGCCCGAACGCACGGTGAAAGAGTTCACTCAATCGTGATCCAGATTTCTGATATTACCGTGATATTGCTGGAATATTTCTAAAAGCGGCGTAAAACTAAACTCACTCATTCATTATCAATCTATGTTGGCCGTACGAAGTGTGAGTGAGTTAGACCTAGATGTCGCCATTTGACGGCGAGGCCAAAGTTCACGTTGGACAAGGCGGCAGAGGTAGCTGATAACGTATTATTGTTACCAGATGTCGTGGATCGCTGATGATAATGTCAATCAATTGGAATATATATTTCCTACAGGTCGCCGACAGCTCTCTGGTATTCAGGCGAGTGCGGCATTAAAAAACCAAACCCCATCACGCACGCACGCACGCACGCACGGTGAAGGGCTCACTCATCCGTGATCCAGGTTTCATGTTAGAACATTTGTTTTCCCCCAGCTGCAAAACACTACCTTATGGAGTTACCGAGACAAAGTCAAAGCCTTCAGCGACGGGAGTAAGAACATTGATGCTAACCTGAAGATGATCAACAGCACCGTCGGTAAGGAAGTGGACTCCATTACGCCGCACGACGACGCTGCTCCACCGACGGTTACCGTGAAGTCTAATGTGGAAGAGACGTATGTTGACCTGCTTCAGACAGAAACTACAGGTGAAGACAATTTAACACAATATAACACTAAGATGAGGATGACAATGACTAAAGATCACTGAGTTAATGATTTGCATTGGCAGAGCCAAGGGGATTCGAAACCCACAGCCCATGCCCACATCCCATTGAAAATTCCTGTATCCGCCTATGTATTGCGTGTCTATGATGAGGCAACATGAAGTGTTTCTCACAAAGGGAGTTACAAGAACATATATTTTCTATTTAACAAATCATATCAGAGGGGATATCAATTACAGGTAGTGTGCGGACATAATTATACATTGCCGCAGTGTCCAAATAACCATTGCATTTCTATAGTTTCGTTTCGTTATCCAGCTTTTCAACTATTCATGTACACTGTCATAGAACATGGTACAGATGAATCATGGAGAACTTCAGCATCGGCAACATAGGCAACTACTTAAACAAGTGTACTCAACACACCCCATGGCAAGTCGAGATTACCACGTAGAAAATCGTTGGATTCTTTTTTATGATATGTTATGAAAATTAGTTAGGAACCGTTTTTTCTGTAAAATATGGTCATTTCGGAGAGCAGATGTCTGGGTAAGAGTTAAAACCCAACAAATCATCCACTAATAAATGCTCTTTATGAACATTAAACTGTTTGAGTATCGTGGACAAATGCTAGAATCAATCAGGAAATTACATCTAATTTTATATAAAACTGTCTTTGCTCTTCCACAGCAACGAGGAGCGTTGCCAGGAGAATGTTCAACTACGTGTTGGGTATTGACAAAGTCCAGGAAAGCACCGAGAACGATGAGGAGTTCCATAATCACGTGTTCGCCCTTGCTGCCCTCAAACAGACCAGGCTGGAGAAAGTAGTATTGACCATTGGCCTCCTGAGTATACTCTCGATTGCAGTAGCCATGTTCGTTTTCTGGTCTGTCTATAACTTCGACACAAACGAATTCTATCCCGAAGGTGCCGAGGATCTTCTCCCTGGTGATGAACAGTTTCTTCACAATTCTATGAATCACACAGCCAAATACATATCGGACACAGTCCTCGGCAACAGAACTCTGGTATAATCTTTGTGTCAGACTGTGTTTCTTTGTTTGTTTTAAATATTATTTATTTCTGTAGGTGGAAGTCACTACACAAAGATGGCGGTACAAAATCACATGGACGTCCATGTTTTAGTTACACTTGGTGTCTTTACATCACTCCAGTGTTTTGGACCCGATCTTCATTGTTTGCACCATGTGTATACCTGTGGTGGCATTTATGCTTTATGACAGAAATAAAGATTACAAGACGTTATACCCGCTACATACCACGTAACTAATAGTGGCCACTGGTGTTCATATCGAATGCAATCATATACTCGTGGAAACGAAAAACGGAACACATGAAAGAACCAATGTTCCTTAATTCTTTTCCAAGTTTCTTCACAAGGTATCTATTGCACTGTGGGTGAAATTCTGGAAATACATAAAGAAACACTTGCTAATTGTACTTTCATGTGTTCCCTTATTCGTCTCAATGAGTATATAATGTACAAAAGTGTCGGAAATGTTTACACGGCACTCCAACGCCAGCTAAGAGTGGCAGAGTTGTCGCCCTTTGAAATCATCGTTAAGGAGACGCAGTTGAATTTGGTGGACCGTGTTCTTAAACTTATCGCTGGATCTGGTTTTGATTCGTCACTGTACTAATCCAAAATCAATAGCGTGTCGGTTTTATAAATGTGGTACAAACAATTTGAAAACAATAGGACTTTCATATTGCGATATATTGCTCTCTGTGTGCGACATCATCTTCTTAGTTGCTTTTACACCATACTTTCAGGCTCCCCGTCCCCATTGTGTATGTCTGTATGCCAGTGGTTTACATATAAATAAAATAATATAGAGCCTTAATGTTGAATGTACTGCAACAACAATAAAGGCAGTAGTATAACATGATTTTCATAGTCGGTGTTGTTTGCATAAACAGAATGCACTTCAATGCAGTATGTAATTATTGTTACTGTATGTCAATTCCAATATAAACATGTGTTAACGTGAACTATTGCAAAATGAAACCCAAGCATGATTTAGTTGAACTACTTGAGATTACAATCGCATGTGACCTCCAATAACTAAGATCCTTGACTGGAATGTCATTATACAGTCCTACATTTTTGTATGACTCAGGCCTTTATGATGAATTGATATCATATGCCCCATTATGAAACAAACAAAAATACCAAAATAATGTGAACTGTGAAATGGTCACTCAGAGGCTCTACTAAAAAATCCAAATAAAAATTGGTCCATTTGAAGCCACTTAATTCCTCCAAATGAAACCATTCAAACCCACAAAACGTAAAGCATTTGGTAGAATATTTGGCAATTTTGGTGCCACTTAGCATGACACTTCCACTTGTAAAATGTTACATGAAACCAACAGAAATAAAAGTATATATGGCACTTTTAGAGCACATTTTCTGCTATGGAAATCAATGGCAGATAATTCAAATGGAGCTAACTCTTGATGGCCCAATATATTGCAGAATCTGAACCATATCGCGATAATCGTATCGCGCGATACTGAACCGGTATATACCGGTTTACCGGTAATATTGCACAGCCTTACAGTATTGCAGTATTTGTCAACAATATGCCTGTGACATGCAAATTACATGAACTCATTTCTATAACTTCTCCGTCGCAGGGGCTGTATGTATTGGCGGCAACGATGGTAAGGTGAGGTCCGGAGAGGTTGGGTGCCCGTTGAAGCTAATTCTTACTTATCACCCATTCTCTGTCACTAGGCTCTTCATTCCGTACCTTTTCAGTCCTGTTTGAATGACTTTAAATTTAAGATTTATGAATATTGTCGGCAAACATGAATTTTCATCTCTAGACATGCTGGTTTCCGAATTTCCAAATCCAGTTTACTTCGCCACAAATCGTGTTTTCAATTTAAATCGATTTCTTCGTTCGTGTTTTCACGATTTTGGAAATTAGCACAATTGAAATAAACAGATAATTTGCTGCGTTCGGGTTTTCATTGCTTGCATGTCTCAATATTGTTTTACTGAGCAATATCCCGGCTACACTCAGACACGGGATGTCAAGAGTAGGACCAGGATACAGGTGGTCACAGGTGGGGTCTGTCAGTCTGCCGAGACAAGATTATCTCCTTTATCCTGCATATATGGCTGAGGGGTCGTATTTTCGTAAGCAGTCATCATTTCAGTAAAGGTTGTATGAAATTCCTAATTTGTCAAGCGTCTGCTTTCAAATAACGAACCCGTTAAGATCCGGGTCAAATCTATCTTCAGCAACTCATGCTTGTAACGACATCTGGTAGTCAGACTCGCTGACTTGGTTGACATATGACATCGTAACCAAATTGCGTAGGTCGATGCTCATGCTGTTGACCAGACTCGATTATTTACAGACCACCGCTGGAATATTGGTGAGTGTGGCGTAAATATAAACCCCCTCACTCACTCGTTGTATCCCCAATGCGTTATGCCACTATATAGGCTTCGCCAGACTTTATTATGTTCAGTTATAGACCATTCTTAATGAGGCCTCATGAATATTCATATCTGTACCAAAACGAGGCTAAATGGGGCAAGGCCACAATCGCATAATGGCGACAAATCTCAATGTATACTTCCTGGTTTAAAATTTCCCTTGAACGTTACATTACGAAACTGTCCAGTAGTTCAGGGAAATCGCAGGGAAATCGCAGAGAAATGGGAAAGGGCTACACAAATGTTTCTGTAGCATATCCATGGATTGAAGGGTGAATAATTACTGTACATCACGACACATCACGATAAGTCATATGACCTAGATATCTAGGTAACGTTTACCATGTTGCGCAGCATTTATGAAGGGAAGCTACTCTAAAGTCACAATAGTGGAAATATTACCAAGGGAAGTCAATCACGTTTACTTTATCAACATAAACAAAGCAAAAGACTCAACGTATTTCCTGACCTGGATTCAAATCATCAGCTTCCACATGGGAGTAGTGTAATCGAGATTATAAGTAATATGTAGATCAAGATAGCTCTCCTCGAGTGGATCTGGACCAAACAAAAAAAATTATTATTCATGTGATGAATTATTTGTTTGTTTGTTTTTTTTGTTTAAAATGTTTTATCCTATCGACTTTATCCTATCGACTGTTTTATAGATATAGGGTATTTATTCACGCATTTATTTTCAGTTGTACAGGACTAGTGGTGATGGGGATGTGCGCGTAGCTGCATGTTACAATCGCAGAGGAAAAACGAATCGCCACATCATCATGTAGAAACTATTTCTTTCAATCAACATGAGTGGGACCAGAGACCATATCTATTATATTGTCTCTGGTGGGACACAATGTGCAAGACAAAACTGGATGATTTTTTTCAAGTTCTTTCTTGACTGATTTGGAGGTGAATAATTAATTTACCTAAATGGACTTATGGTACCTGCATGGGGAATATTTGAACCAATTTTCAATACTGTGTTACTATACCATAAAATTGATTTATTGTAGATCAAGTGTATTTATTCTGTACCACTGTAACTCAAGACATTTTTAAGGAGAACATATTATCAGATTAACGTAACAGGATTCACACTACAGCAAACAATTAACCCAAATAAATAACGAACACCTGGAGTGCAGTTAATAAAAATTTATTTTGAAATGGTGTCTTAAAAGTCCAATAACAAAAGACACATTCACAACATTCCAACTGTAACACTGATGAATAACAATACAATTTTCAGAGGATGCAAATTGAAAATATATTGGGTGCAATATTTATGTTGATAGAAATATCTTTTTAGATTAGTCTGACATGAATGGCAACAATTACAGCTGGATCAATGCATAATTTATCATAGTTTTCTCCACTTACACATTATCATAATCTCTTACCTATCAATGATGTTTTTTTCTGATTCCCAACTAACTCTTTTCAAACAGGATGAAATACATTCTTTTTCATCAATTATTAATTAAACAGCAGCAAATGAGTTACATCTACAACTATGCCATTATGAAAGACCTTTCTATTATTCAGTTAAATCCATCAATGTGTATGTATTACAGTTGTCTCTTTTTTCATCCATCATTTACACAACACAAAAGCACCAAACAATTTCATTTACATTCATGTCTGTCAATTTTTGTGCTGTTTGGGCAAGGTACTTCACAAAACCTGGGAAGATATTCAACAAATGAAAAAGTTCCAGCTAATCAGTGCCAATGTTTGAAATGATGGAATACTGTAAAATGTTCAATCAATTTTTATCATCATACATGAATTTACAAACTCCAAACTTTTCAAGTTCAAGTTTTCTGTTCAATTTTTCTATTTTGTCAACCTTTTCCTTGAGTTGCCTCCCCTGTTCATGTAATTCTTGGTGGACTGGGGGTCAGTGGCTGCTGTATCACTCTCTGCTTCACTGTAATATAAGCATTGTAAAGCATCACTATTTTCTCTTCGACCACACTAACAATAAATATATCTCTGGAATTACAAATATACATCAAGGAATAGAGGCTAACATCATTTCATATTTTAGACAGGATGGGCAATCAATATTTTTATATGTAAATAACATAGCATATAGGTCAAAGTTCAGTTGTATTAAATTCTTTAAAACCATGTCAGTTGGCAAAATTAACTTAATACGATCTGACATTCTTACTGTATCTGAGATGGTGACTGTGGTAGATTCCTTATGGGAGGTTCCTGAGCTGGTGACATGCTCTCTGACTCTTAATTAGCAGCATCTGAAATGGATATTTAAACACTAAATATATTTCAGTTGGTGTAATTAGATTGTCCAGTAATATGTCCTGTATCCCTGAAGTACTGGTTAGTATGCAGTAATTTTGAAAGTAGATACATATTTAAGATTGTTTTAACAGCATGTGTATTTCCTGCATATATATGTACTTGAAATGTTACTTTGATTTGCAGCCAATCTAATTTCCTTGATACAGAATATTTGCAAATAAAATTCCCTTGCCATCATGACAAGAGTGTCTGCACATGTCCATATGCTTAAAAAGAATTAATATATTGGACCGTTCATAATTTATGACTAGGGGGGTGATGATGATTTTAGGTGAGGTGTTTGTGGGGGTTGGGGTGTCTCCTAGTTTGTTTTGGGAGGCAGGGGAGGGCCAATTGTGTACATATGAACAAGGGGTGATCACTGATTTTGAACATGACAATGTGTGTGTGGGGTGGGGTGGGGGTGGGGTTTGAATGTGTCTGTGTGTGTGTGACATTCACATTGTACATGTGCCCCTTATATTAAAACCTTGCATAGTGAACAGTATTTTCGTCAACCAATGCCTTCTTATCTTATTCTTGGGAATATGGTGAAAAGATACCGTAAAATCCTTACGGGCATCACTCCAACGCAAAGGCACACAGCAGTAATCTTTCCTTTTCGAGGTCGCCATTTTCAAGGTTGGGTCAACCTATTTAAGCCTCGCTTTCGATTTGACCTCGAGGTCATGCATATTGGCTAAGAATGGTCTATAGAGGATACTGAACGACCTTTCGTGTAATACCAATTTTATTGAACGAGTTAATGATTTGGCATCAAACGAGCGAAAGCGAGTCTGATACTAAATCTTTCACAAGTTTAATAAATATGGTATTTCACGGAAGCGAGTTAAGTATTCTGTTTATTACTCGAGAAACATAAATTGATAGAAACTGCCTACAGTGTGATGACTCTCATATCAATTTTCCGCGAGTCAAACAGGGTCTAATACCATTGCGACAGAGGAATTAGCATTGTGACGCCATAGCTGTAACCATTATGACGTCATATGTCTAGCGGCATTACACTAGTGTTATATTGCCGTAAAATATTACACTGCAGTATCTTCCACGGGCGAGTAATGAAATAGGGATTTTAAATAGAGTGTGTTTCCGTATCATTAATATCAAATATTAGGAATAAAAATTGTATTATGCGAGCCTCTGGCAATCTTTCTACGAGGGGCGGTGGGAAAGCCTGATGGTTAAAACGTTCGCTCGTCACGCAGAAGACCCGGGTTCGATTCCCCACATGGTATTCACTGTGTGAAGCCCATTTCTGGTGTCCTACGCCCTGATATTGCTGGAATATTGCTAAAAGCGGCGTTAAATTAAACTCACTTACTCATTCTTTCTTCGAAGATATAAAAAAGCTGATAGTGATTCATAAACCGGAATCGTACAATCAACTCTGCTTTACCCAGAGATTACCTATGACTAATGAAAGCGTTTTATCGATTTTATTTACTTACCATAGCAACATAGTTTATAAACAAAACCTCCATGTAACACGCTTTCTGATTCTGAGACCTGAGTAAGTCTAGATCACTCTCTTTCTATAAATTCATGTCAACAAACCACCATTCTACCCCACCGCCCCCTTACTGGTTTAGAAATAGTCAATATGGATGGAATTTTTGTACGCAAGGGGTCAGTGTTTTAAAGGTTTCGAATATATTGTATAAGCCACTTTGAATCAAGCGTCTATCTCAAACACTTTAACCTCAATGATGAAAGGCTGTCTGCTGCACAAGGTGGAACGTTTACGACTTGCGACCCGTGAATATCCGGGTTAGAATAGATCTTCAGTGACCCATGCTTCGTAAGAGGCGACTAACAGGATCGGGTGGTCAGGCACACATGTCACCGTATCCCAATTGCGCAATACGATGCTCAAGCTGTTGATCACTGGGTTGTCTGATCAAGACTCGATTATTTACAGACCGCCGCCATATAGCTGAAATATTGCTGAGTTCGGCGTAAAACTAAACGCCTTGCTTAAATTGCTGTTTCCAAACAACGTGTCAGTGCAGTGTACAGGAACGAAAAGCAGTTGCGTCGGATAAAACAAAAAACAAAAATATTTTTAGTATATTTAATGTTAAGGGAAGTGAGAGTTTAGTATTACGCTTCACAAAATCATAGTAACTGGCTTTATAGTGCTGAAATGTAATCCAATTACCTGATATCATGACCATTAATGCTCATCCAGAAATATATAATTATGTTTTTGTACCTTGCTTAACAAGCATTCAGCAACATTCAAGGTATATGAGGGGCAGATATTGTAAAGAATGGCTCACGCCACCGGGGCACGACACCGTACCTGAGCACTGCCTGGCTGAATCGGTCGCTTTTTACGACCAGCAAAGGTTGTTGTGGACTTGATCCAACTCGAGATCCCCAAGAGGTCTTAAGACATCAGTAGTGACAGTGTTTTTGTAGAAATGACTTAATTAGCAATATTGTTTGATAAAATATTATCAGATGTTAAATATTGATCGTCGATGTATCACATAAACCTTTTGAAGCCATCTGAAGAGGACGCACACATGTGCCAGAGTGCTGTACTTAAAGGACATTGACAGAAAATAGGAAATGGTTTTAGCATTAGCTCGTTAAGTGCACCGTTCAAACAAACACATGCATGCACAAGCGCGCGCGCGCACGCACTATCAGTCACGTGGTATATTGCGGTTATAACGTCTTGTAAAAACGCATAAATGCTACCACAGACATTCAAAGGTGCAAATAATGAAGATCCAGTCCAAAACACTGGAGTGATATAAAGATATACATTAACTAAACGTTCCTGTGTTTTTGTAGCAGTCACCTTCACCTCTACCTATGTATTTGCGCACGCACAGACACAATCATCATCCGGATTGGAACTGATCTTCAGCAACCCAACCGCGGTTGTCATAGGAGGCAGCTTACGGGATCGGATGGACAGGTTCGATGATTTGGTGGATGCTTGTAAGGTCAATAAGTGGATTGTCTTGCTCTGTCACGATTATTCAAAGACCGCTTTCACAAAGCTGGGATATTGTTCCGTGACAAATAGTATTTAAAACAAACAAACAAACAAACAAACAAACAAACAAAGACAGATTGACACAAAGATTATACCAGAGTTCTGTTGCCGAGGACTGTGTCCGACATGTATTTGGCTGTATGATTCATAGAATTGTGAAGAAACTGTTCATCACCAGGGAGAAGATCCTCGGCACCTTCGGGATAGAATTCGTTTGTGTCGAAGTTATAGACAGACCAGAAAACGAACATGGCTACTCCAACTGAGAGTATACTCAGAAGGCCAATGGTCAATACCACTTTCTCCAGCCTGGTTTGTTTGAGGGCAGCAAGAACGAACACGTGATTATGGAACTCCTCATCATTCTCGGTGCTTTCCTGGACTTTGTCAATACCCAACACGTAGTTGAACATTCTCCTGGCAACACTCCTCGTGGCTGTGGAAGAGCAAAAACAGTTTTATTTAAATTTAGTTGTAATTTCCTGATTGATTCTAGCATTTGTCCACGATACTCAAACAGTTTACTGTTCATAAAACGTATTTATTACTGGAAGATTTGTTCGGTTTTAAACTCCTAAAAACCGAAATATTCCTAAACTGATATCTACTCCGCGAACATATTTCCATCCATGAACAGTTCCTAAATGACTTTCATAAAATATAATAAAAGTAAACTGAAAGATTTTCTTCGTAGTAATATAGACTTGCATTGGCTGTATTGGGTATATTTGTTTCAGGGTCTGTATGACAGACTAAAATCTTCCAATTACAAGATGGCGGTCTGTCATAAGTCAAGTCGAGGCCCGGTTTCACAAAGTGATCGTAGCGCTAAGGTAATCGTAAGTCCCTTTCTTTAGCATAGGCTTGCGATTATTGCAGTTTTTAGATCTCTAGTGGAACTGGACTCAAGACAATACAATCCAGTCACTGACAAAATGAGCATCGACCTCCAATCAACTACCCTTCCGCAATGTTACTTGCAATACGCCGATGACCTGGGTTTGATTATTGACTTCAGTTCGGTTGATCCAATGATTTATTTATTGCTTTTCGCGGGTCCAAAAAAACATGTATTGACCTCGACACCAGTCCATAATTGTATAATATCACCTCGGTTGACAAGCATACGTAAACCAGGGTGTATTCAACTCGAATCCCTACGGGGACATCATGTACTATCATCTATTGTACATAAATAGTTAAAAAGCTGCATAAAGACTATCGAAATGTCCTCATACGTTGTTTACGCTGAAAGTTAATTACGTTTTACTCACTTCAGAGAGACACTCTTTATGTTTTCTCATCGTATGTACAGGTGAGGTGAGATGAAATTTGGTTTAAGGTGGTGTTTGAGAATATTTCGCTCATATGACGACGTGCATGTGTGTGTATGTGTATGTGCGCCTGCTCGTACTAGCCCAGACTTAAGCTGGTTTTATAGTGCTAGCTCACTGAGATACCATGCCGCAGTGAAGCATGAATACCCCACTCAGACACATTATACTGACTCCGAGCCGACCAGTCCTTGTTGTACCCATTAATGCCGAGCGCCAGGCAGGTACCAACAAGTACAATATTTTAACGTCTTTTGGTATATGACGCGGTCGGGGATCGAATCCGCGACTTTCCGCTCTCCGGGCGGACGCTCTAACCACTACACCACGGAGGTGGTTCATCGTATGTACAGAATATATTATATTGGTGGTATATTGTGTAAGTCGTGATCACCTGTAGTTTCTGCCTGAAGCAGGTCAACATATGTCTCTTCCACATCAGAATTCTCGGTAACCGTCGGCGGAGCAGCGTCGTCTTGTGGCGTAATGGAGTCAATTTCGTGACCGTCAGCGTCGTTGATGATCTTCAGGTTAACATCAATGTTCTTACTCCCGTCGGTGATGGCTTTGACTTTGTTTCGGTAACTCCACAATGTAGTGTTTTTCAACTGGGCAAAAACAAATGTTCTAAAATGAAACCGGGATCAAGGATGAGTGAGCCCTTCACCGTGCATGCGTGCGTGCGTGCGTGCGTGCGTGCGTGCGTGCGTGCGTGCGTGCGTGCGTGCGTGCATGGGTCCATATGTGATGGGGTTGGGTTTTTTAATGCCGCACTCGCCTGAATACCAGAGAGCTGGCGGCGACCTGTAGGAAATATATATTCTAATTGATTGACATTATCATCAGCGATCGACGACGTCTGGTAACGATAATACGTTATCAGCTACCTCTGCCGCCTCTGCCTAACTCACTCACACTTCGTACGTCAAACATAGATTGATAATGAATGAGTGAGTTTAGTTTTACGCCGCTTTTAGAAATATTCCAGTAATATCACGGTAGGGGACATCACAAATGTGCTTCAAACATTTTACCCACGTAGGGAATCGAACCCAGGTTCCGGCGTCACAAGCGAACGAACTCGTAACCTGAATCCCCTAGTAATCTGTATTGACAGACACAGAAAGAAAGACTTAATTTGTACAAGCTGTGTGGTGATTGAAATGAACCAATTACTGAAATATATACAGGATTAAGATCTATAATACTTGAGGGTAAATGGAAATCATCTTAATGTTTCTGTAAATGTACACATACGAGACTACGATACACATATATCATGACGGCACGTACGTGTGTGGACGCGTGCGGTGACAATTGGTCTTCAGTAACCCATGGTAAGAGGCGATTAACGGGATCGGGTGGTCAGGCTCGCTGACTTGGTTACCACATGTCATCATATCCCATTTGCGTAGATCGATGCTCATGCTGGTTATCACCGGTCTGGTCCAGACTCGATATTTACAGACCGCCGCCATATAGCGGCGTAAAACTAAACTCACTCACTCACTCATGGTGTCAATCACAGGATTGTCTGGTCCAGACTCTATTATTTATAGCTGCAATATTGCTGCAACAACAAACAAAAGCAAAACGCGTGCGTGCGTGCGTCCGTCCCTAGAAAGACGCCCGTTCAACTGCACAAGGAAGGCTGTGGTGAGTGTTGGTTGTTATAATCTGAAGCTGGTGTGTTTTAAACTCACGCATTCCTCTGGTGGAGGCGTTGTCAAGAAGCTGATGACAAGAGCTATCAGACCAGTGGACAGGAAGAGGAACAGGGCGAAGTACATGTAGTGCATGTTCCTCACAACTGCAGGTATCGTCGTGGTTGATGACGCTCCACAGTAGCCTTCCCCCTGGAAAGACAGAACCAGGACCAGACGCACCGCCCCGACCAGGAAGGCGTACATCAGAGACCAGAACACACCCTGCAATCAGAACCATATACATCTCGGTTTTCCAAACACAGAGATAGCCAAATGTTAAAAGGGGTTGTCTTTGTGATATCGATCAATAGCTACAATCAATCGTGACTAATATGTGGGCTAATTTAGCTTTGCAATAGTGTTACTATTGAAACCAAAATAAATTATACTTGTTGCGACATTCAAAACTAGATAACAGTAGTTTTGGAAAACACAAATGCACACATGTGTTCGTGTGTCCCAAGACGGTTGAACATGAAATTAGCATAATTAGATAAATGGAGAGAATTTGTGAATGTCAACTCATTTAATATTCAACATAAAATTAAATATACACATGGAAAAAAGTATCGCAACACCTGTAAGTTTTAACCATCGCATAGCCTTTATAATCATCTCATATGTATGTTTGCTAGTATGATTGTTTTGAGCCTCCGGGTGCATTATACATTAATTTTGGACATGCCCGTCCCCTAGTTTCAGTAAACTGCTCTTTCAAATGGATAAATGAATCAATTGATTTCGTTGAAAGGCATATATGGGGCCTCCTCAACTGACGTCTACTCAAACATGGCACGTTATTGGTATGCGGAGTGCTGGCATGTCATTGAGGGTTATTGTACGAGATGTTGCTTGTGATCCATTGACCATCAGCTGATTGGGCAGAAACACATCAGGAAACGACGTTGAGGAACCTCAGCGTTCAGGTCGACCAGGAGGACAAGTCCCAGGGAGAATACAGGCCTTCTCATAATCACAAAACCTCTACCGTTCATGTCAAGTGACTTCCACATGGCCGTTTGTCTAACACACCGGCCCAAAGTCACCTACCAACTTCGGTAGAGAGATCATCTTTTGGACATTGTGTGCGCCAACATACACCAGAGAGCTCCTCCAGTACAAAATCGTGATACATTGGAACAAGCTGAGGTTACACCAGATATTGACATTGTGCTCGCTTATTGATGTTTTTGTTATTCCCTGAGGATTGTATGCCAGCAGTACAAAATGAACAATATTTTTGCCATGTTTGCTTCTCTAAATAAACTACAATTTTTCCTTCTCAGTGTGAAGCCCATTTCTGGTGTCCCCCGCCGTGATGTTGCAGGAATATTGCTAAAAGCGGCGTAAAACCAAACTCAGTCAGTCAGTGCATCTAGATTTGCTGTTATTCACTAAGGGTCAGTTAATCCAGATAGTAAGTTAAACTTAAGTTCTGCTGCTATGGCTAACGGTGATATGTTGATACTATGAGAAACAAAATTGAGTGTTGCGACACTTTTTCCCATGAGTATATACACAAGCGAGTCCGGTACTTCCGCGTGCAATTGCGTACTTTCTTATCGAAGGTAAACATCGTCTGCTACCACATTTACGCTTGAATTCCTCAGACTTTTAAACCCTTTTCTTCATTATTCATAATTGGATTTAATATGAATCATTCTACCTTAAATTGATGAAGTTGTTTTTGAAAATAATCTGGCCCTAATACTCTTCCATACTTCGGATTTCCAGCTGGATGTTATGCGCACCAGTTGGTGCGCAGAATTACCAGACAGCAAGCGATGTCGTCAGAACGCCGGTAAGGTCAACCGTATGCAACGTTAGAATAATACATAATACGTTAGAATCTTATAGTCGTCAATAAAACTTATATTTCTAGGTAAATAGGACGCATACCAGCATGTTTAGTCACGTAAACCACAAAAAATAAGAGACATTAAGTGCCGTGTTGCGATCGATGTGCTTAGGTGCGCGAAATTACCGGACGGCATTGTACAAACATCACACCTTTTCATTGACCCTGGGAACTAACACAGCCAGTAGAAACACAGCAGCGAAAGGAGGGGTGAAGTGGTTGGTTACCTCGTTGAGGATGATGAACACCTGACCTTTCTGGGTTTCTTTAATCACGGGTACCCATGCTATGGATACGGCAACCATTATCACAATAAACACCCTGTAATTACAAAACACCAGAACTTGGATAAAACCGTCAACGAAATAGAGGAAAGAGAACCCACTGTTACTTATTGTGGTGGTATATGACAACAAACACGTTCGATGAACGTCGTCCTTTGTCCATTGAATTAATTGAAACAGTTGATATTATTCAAGGAGGACAACGTCAGTGTTTATAGTGCCACAGTGGTAACCAGTTCTGACATATCGGTGCGTTCAGAAAATGCCAGCCTATATGATGGGGATTCACCAACAACAGTCTTCCATATGTCATGAGAATCTGTAATCCATACATACATATCTGGAAGATAGTTAACAAGCACCTGCCAACTAGCATCTGTTCTGTAACCGAGGCCGTCTTTCTGATCCGCTTCCATATATCAATGGTGAACAACGTACTAGCGCTGTTGAAGATGGAGTCGAGGTCACTCATGAGGGCTGCTACAATCACAGCCATCATCAGCCCCCGGGCACCTGTGTGGAGACAAGATGATAAAAGTCATGCATAGACTGACAAGATAGACGTCATCAGCCCTCGGGCACCTGTGTGGAGACAAGATGATAAAAGTCATGCATAGACTGACAAGATAGACGTCATCCGTCATCGGGATCCTGTGTGGAGACAAGATGATAAAAGTCATGCGTAGACTGACAAGATAGACGTCATCCGTCATCGGGCACCTATGTGGAGACAAGATGACTAAAGTTATGCGTAGATTGGCAAATATACGTCATCATCCCTCGGACACCTGTATGGAGACAAGGTGATAAAAGTCATGCATAGTTTGACAAGACAGACGTCATCATCCCTCGGGCACCTGTATGGAGACAAGATGACAAAAGTCATGCATAGACTGACAAGATAGACGTCATCCGTCATCGGGCACCTGTGTGGAGACAAAATGAGAAACGCCACGCATAGACTGACAACAAAAAAAGCATCAGCCCTTGAGGACCATTGTGTAATTACACGGAAAGTTATCACCATTCATAGATAAAAATGAAAGACATCATTTATCTTCAGACACCTGTATGTGCACAAGAGGAAAACATCATCAGTAACTGATATATAGCATACGGGGCGGTGGGGTTAAAGTGTTCGTTCGTCACGCTAAAGACCCGGGTTCGATTCCCAACATGGGTTCAATGTGTGAAGCCCATTTATGGTTAACATAGCCAACTGTGTGTAGAGTAGAAACATTATATTTCCGGATATGTAGCTTAGCCTTCATCAATCCAAGAGCTGGCAAGAGAAATTCATGCTGTGATAGACAGCAGGTTGTGGACAAGATAAGACAGGCAGAGAGACAACAAAGCCACCATGAGTTCGTAGGTACCTGTGTGTGGACAAAAGACAACGATATTTACAACGATATTTAGCACAGCCATCAAAAGCCATCGGGCACCTGCGTAGACAAGAAATGACACATCCTCATACACAGCCATCATCAATCCTGGGAACCTGGGTGTGCAAAAGAATATTTTGAATGCTCTGCAGCAAGTTGTTTTAGGTAATTTATATTATACTTCTACTTTGCGAGAATTTCATGACAAAAAACTCACCATCAGGCATAAGCCCCAGGACCAGTCTGGGGTAAGCGATGTTGGAACAGCCTGCTCTGCTCTGACACACCGACATACAGTAGTCTGGGTTGGTGCATGCAACATCATCTACACAAATAAGACCAAAATAGTACTTCACGTACATACAGTGTTGTGCCTTTATAATACAGATAATTTTGTTGTCCAACAGTTATAGTATCAAAGAAGAAGTAACTTGGAGATTGAGCACGAGGTATATGTTTAGATCACGATTTTAATATAGTTATCTGGGACTACGAATTATTAAAAAATATTCAAAGCAATAGTTTGAATTCAACTTGCACTTTGCATGTCATGTCCACAAGTTCCGCATTTCAAATGAATGTTTGAAATAACTGGATCAACATTGTCAAAATATTCGTATGTCTGGTGTGGCATTGATCGAGTCAATTCCCGAAGACCAAAGGGTCCTCGGTGCCGTTGTACCTAGCAACTGGCGTAGGTCCATGTTAAGGTATGGGAGTTACGGTCATCTTAGCGCTAAAATCCCTTTGTACAACGGCACCCTGTTAACTGCCCTTGAAGCAGAGAGTTCAGCTTGGATCACCTATCGGGTGATATTTGATTCCCCATGTCAAGTCTTACAGCTGGTCATATTTTGCTTTTGGGTGTAGTCAGGCCATGGTTTGCATCTGGGTGTAGTAGTTAGGATGAGAAAGCCACAATAACTCTGTGCGCCTTGTGGCCGCAAGAGTTGTATACTCCCCAGGGAGTTGAGATTGATAATGCGATGTGCCGTTGAGATTGACATCCAATGATCGAGGGAAAAAAATACCAGCGCATTTAGCATGTACTAGTGCGTGGATAAGTGCGCTATATAAATATCCTATCCTATATAAATATCCTATCCTATCCCTTCTAGTTGTGGACCACTTCTGGAGCAAGCGTGCTGTGACGGTAATTCAGTCCAGTGATCCTTCCATGGAGAATATGGAGGTGTTCATGGCAATCTGAGTGTTTTTGCTCGACATCTTTACAGACACGTCTCCAAATGTGTCACGTTCCCTAAGCTTACGTTCACGTTATCAAACCTGTCGTTACAATGACTCCAGACACTGCGATGTGTGGATGAAGAGCCAAGAGTGAATCATCTGAAAACAGATGAACTTGGGAATCAATGTGCATGAATTTAGCTCACCTGGATACAATATTCTGCTGATCATTCCTGGCATCACCATGATGAACAGAGGAAGTATTTTGATGAAACCAGCCATTAGTGTGGCCCCCTGAGCATGCGATACACTCTTGGCCGCCAGGCCTCGCTGAATGATCACCTAGGCAACACATGAAATATTTTTCAGGACGGTCGCGAATGGGACAAAGAACTGTTCAGGCTTGGAGGGTGGGTGTTACGCTGATTTGTTTACCAAAAGTGTAGGAGGTAAATAGTGGCATAACATGAAACAGTTACGTCTGTCTTATCGTGTCAGCAGAAAATGAGACTGAGGGTCTCTCAGTATTTAGGTCATTGAATATCCTCAAACCTGTGAGTGATCCATTCAGCAGAAATCGATCTCCCACAGGTACAGTTTTTATAAAACAACACACAAAACATATACGTGTTTGTGATGGCCCTCTCACACTCCATCCTCTAGGTTACCTGGTCGATACACCAGTACCAGATGGACCCAGGTGTCTGTCCAAGAAGGAAGCCGAGCCAGGG
The DNA here is from genome assembly GCF_003918875.1 of Haliotis rubra. Taxonomy (NCBI): domain Eukaryota; kingdom Metazoa; phylum Mollusca; class Gastropoda; order Lepetellida; family Haliotidae; genus Haliotis; species Haliotis rubra. The sequence goes on from NW_025765303.1 coordinate 1,433,636, forward strand.
CATGTAGTCATCTGTTGCCCCACGCAACATGCGGAACGCCTGCTTGTCTGGGTGATGACAGGTGGTACCGGGCACAATGGCACTCACGTTGGTTGGAACAGCCTGGGGATACTTCTCCAGAAGCCCCGAGAACCCACCGATTTCATAGAAACCTGATGATGAAACAATATACGTCAAACTTCAGAGAATAGCCAGTCTCCAATATCAAGTTTTGTAAACTTTCAAATCGTCAAAAGGCACCATTTCACGGATCTTTATAATAAGGCCGGGTCCAAAGTTTCTACCCGGGTACCCCACGCACTGTTACCCTACTCTACACGGATACTGGTTATATTAATTCTTGACATCAAATTTGCAAGAACTGGCAATACATTCTTCAGTTCCGGGGCTAAACTTTCGAGTTTTTCAATATCTTAACCATGTATTATATTTAAATATATTCTAAATTATGTCTAAGTCTTCAAAGACAATACAACCTTTTAATCATGAAAGAGTAACATATTACATTGTTTAATCTATTAGTCACATGATCATAACGGGTCAGGGTATTGAGACGGTACTATACTATAACTATGTATGTACGTATGTATGTGTGTGTGTGTGTATCAATACACACACACACACACACTTAAGCGTTTCCACGGCAACAAGTAGTACTTTGAATGAAATTGATTGTAGTGCTTTCTTTCAGAGCAGAACATTAAAACCTCCACTACTCTCTTTCCCCATTGTGGTTATTCAAAAATCTTATGACTTAAATCAAGTGTACCACTCCATTTCCATAATCAACATTACAGAGTTACATCAAACCGTACATTTGACATAGTCATAACTAGTTGACATATTCATGAAGTGTATTTTACCATTGCTGGGGGTATCGACGACTTTGTCTTCTTGTGCACAGTGGTTTAATATGAAATTATTTGATTGTGTAGGGACATATTTGAAATGACACATACATTCACATAAGACTGCACCCATGTTATTATATCATGAAATAAATCTGCTGAAGATTTCACAGGTTTTGTTTATTGCTATAAAATCTGACTGCAGCAGTAGTAGCCCTGAATTTGTCACGTCTTAGTTCACCATCGCTTTATCCCACGTTTGAATGACGCAGCTATGTTAAGTGAGTTTATTGACGGAACAGAGAGGGAATCGGTTGTTGACTGAAAAAATGAAATAATGGTCATTATCTATCCTCGTATTCAATATTTGAATGGAATGCACAATAAGTAAATGCCATATTGCAATGAAATGTCCTGAGAGATATTTTTCATATATTTTTATCTAAGAGAGGCCCAGTTGGCTCATAGGTGAAGCGCATCTTTAACAGAGTTAAATGTACTCATCACTTTTAGCTGGATTAAAGTCATTACAGTCTTAGCTTTACATGACTAGCCCAGATAGATATCTTATTAAATACCATATACAATTCACCGTACATAATTGAACCCTGTACTCTGTCATGGATGTGATACGATGATGGGTTCAAAGATACCAATTTCTTTGTGTGCTGCTCTGTTCAGTTCTGTATTATTTTGATACATGATAGAGGATACCCATTGGCCTCAGGAAGATGTTCTTGGTGAGTGAGTTTACTTTTACGCCGCATGCAGCAATAATCCAGCAATATAACGGCGGGAAACACTAGAAATGAGCTTTAATAACCAGGCCACCCCAGGTGTTAGTGGCAGTATTTATAAGAATGAACTAACCCGCCGGGTCACATGCCTGCGTGCTTACTTACTCACCATGAGCATCGCAAATATTAGAGCCCACTAGTGCAAAGGTCAGAGTCTTCCATCGCAAATATTAGAACCCACTAGTGCAAACATCAGGGCCCACTATTGCAAAGGTAGAGTCTTCCATCGCAAATATTAGAGCCCACAAGTGCAAACATCAGGGCCCACTATTGCAAAGGTCAGAGTCTTCCATCGCAAATATTAGAGCCCACTAGTGCAAACATCAGGGCCCATTATTGCAAAGGTCAGAGTCTTCCATCGCAAATATTAGAGCTCACTAGTGCAAACATCAGGGCACACTATTGCAAAGGTCAGAGTCTTCCATCGCAAATATTAGAGCACTCTATTGCAAATAGTAAAGTCCTATTTTACTGATGGGGCCTCAAAGAAGACTCGTCCCCCTCTCGATGCTTGTTTTGTGAGAACATACGACGAACCAGTCAGAACGCCCGTAATGATTGCAGTGCTTTGATAAAAATAATTGCGAGTACTTATTCGTATTCGTTTAAATTGTTTAGAAAATCGTGAAAAATATCTGTCGTTATATTGAAAGAAGAAAAAATCGTGTTCCCTCATGTGATATTTTTAACAAAGATAATGCCATGGACGGTGAGAGATTGTTTTCTCGGACCTATTGCGGGCATGTTTTGGGGATTCTACGTGCGCTTCCGACATTTTTAGTTAATGTAATGATAAGTAGCAATGAGTTGCAAAACAAACATGTATATTTACACAACTAAACAACTTTAAACTTAATCAGAGTCAGAGTCAGAGTTTATTTGCAGTAAAAGGCCATAGGCCCAAAATACATTCAAAGGAAATTTCAGTGTAGTCAGGGGCACAATGTGCATTCATGTGTGTTTATAATAATCCTTTTAACATAAAATAGATACAAGGCAACAGATTTTACTGTGTCTACATTAGTATTCTTGAAAAGATTTGCTAAAGAGTATACAGTATGAGGCTTTTTAACACATTTTGTAATAAACCTCTCTCTTAGGTGTGAATAGGACTCACAAATGAACAGTACATGGAATTCATCTTCAATATAGGTAAGACCTTTAGATTTGCATGATATACAAAATCTTTGATTATAATCAGTGTTGTTATAACGCCCAGTTTCTACAGCTATTTTAAAATTACTACACCTAAATTGTGCTAAAACAGCTCTTAAATGTGTTGAAAGGTTAAACGATAAATAACATTCAACATTTAACGCTGATTTAAAATACTGATAATAGTTGCATTTGGAAGAATTACTCAGTGAAGAGTACCAGGACTGTTTTAAATTATCTGATAGTCTTTGTTTAAATAAGCTTATAAACATCCTTACATCACCAACATCTTGGCTCAACCAAACATATCCAAAACCAAAATTAAACAGAAGATTTTTAACTTTTGATGCCCATGTAGTTCTACCACTATCATCTAAAGACTTGAGCATAAGGTAGCTTTGAAAAGGTAATCTGTCATGAGGAAGTTGTAACAATCTACACCGATATTTCATTACACGGGTCATATAATTAAGCTGCAGGGGCAATCTGCCACATTCACCCAGGGCCATGGAATTACAAGATGACCTATTTATTTTCAGATACTTTTTACAAAAATCAAGCTGTACCGATTCAATACTTTTACAATAGGAAGTTCCCCATATTTCTGATCCATAGCATAATATTGGTGTGATCAGTGCATCAAAAATTTTGAATAGATCTGTACAGATAATGTTTCCGGATTTCCTTTGAAAGTGATTAATTGATAAAATTGCCTTTCTAGCTTGAGAAGCTAAACATAATTGTGCCCTGGACCAGACAAGTTTTGGTGTAAATATGATGCCAAGATATTTATAAAAAGATACTGTTTCTATTTGTTCCCCATTAAAATACCACTTTTCATAAGATCTAAGAGGCCCACCATTTCTGAAAACAACCACTTTTGTTTTCTTAAGGTTTACTTTCATTCCTGTTTCCTCGCAAAATATTTCAAGGGCATTTATCTTTTTCTGCAGTTGAATACAAGTGTCCGAAAGAGCCGAAACATCATCAGCAAACATAAGGGCATACACATTATTGAAAACAGCATTGACAACTATTCCCTTACCACCTTCATTTTGCATAATTGTGCATAAATGATTAATAAATATTATAAATATCTGAGGGCTTAAAATGCAACCCTGGCGGGTACCCACATTACAAGAAAATTGCTTAGAAAGTCCCTCAGGGGTTCTAACGCAGGCACAGAGTGAATTATACATACATGTGATAATATCTAAGAACTTCCCATCTTATCCAACCTTATGAAGAGAATCTATAAGTATATCATGTTTAAGAATATCGAAAGCTTTTGAAAAATCGATAAAAAGACAATAAAATCTGCCCTGTTTTTTACATGAATATTTCTGTATGACAGCCTGAAGTGTAAAAATGTGGTCTGTTGTAGAATAGTTTTCCCTAAAGCCAGCCTGATATTCACAAATGACATTATTTAAATCACACCAGATTTTTAATCTTTTATTTAGAATTGATGTAAATAATTTACAAAGGGAATCAATGAGGGATATACCACGATAATTATCGGGGTCGTACTTGTCGCCGGATTTCAACAAAGGGCAAATAATGCTCTTACCCCAACTGGGAGGGAAATAGCCAGAGTCATAAATTCTGTTGAAAAGGACAGTGAGGGTAGGAACAATGAAACATCTCGACTCCTTTAGAAATTCATTAGCAATTCCGTCTGGACCAGGGGCTTTACTGACTGGCAAAGAGAGAATAGTTGTAGATATTTCTTGTTCGGAAAATGGTTGGTTCAAAAAAGAATCATTGTTGCTTGTAGATTGTAAAGGTGAAGGTAAATGTTCTGGTGTCTTTTGCGAAGTATTAATGCATAACAGATTTGAGAAATGATCTGTCCACTGTTGGCATGTGATATTGGGTGAAAGTTGTGGTGAAGATCTGTAATTTTTAAGTGTTTTCCAAAATAATTTAGGGTTGGTGCTTGCTGCTACTAGTTTATCTTTCTGTTTAGTTTGGAAATTTAATCTTTTTTGCTTGAATGTACATTTGAAGAGTGTTCGTAACTGTCTGAAGATATTAAAGTCTGCATTGTGATCTCTATGGGCTCTGAGTGCTGCATATTTGTCATGCTTTAAGTTTTCTAAGTCCTGATCCCACCAAGGTGGTTGAGTTCTTGTTTGTGAAGGAAATAAACCATTATATATGGTTTTTGTGTGATCAGCTGCTTTCTGGAAAAGAGTTACTAAATGTGAAAGTGCTTGGTCGATATAATGATAAGTAGCAATGAGTTGCAAAACAAACATGTATATTTACACAACTAAACAACTTTAAACTTAATCACTGTGCTTACATTTCCCTTCACTGGGCATACTTTAGTCTGACGTCTCTTGGGTCCTTCATATTTTGTCAGCGTATTCATCATTAATTCCACCTGGGGTATGGCAGCATGGTTTACGTGCAAGTTCAGACAACCGGTAGTCACCGCGTCCACTAATTCATGATAGGACTCGCCACAAATGGGGTTATTCGGGCGTAAATTTACGTAACGTAAACCGGTATGCACATATTAGACGTAGTTAAAGTTACGCCAGTCGTAGCGCTCTATATTTACGTCACCTACCCAGCAGGCGTAAGCCAGGCATAGCCCTGTAATCGCGGCACTGGATGCCGATAGTCTACGAGGGTTTTTTTCAGCCGCACATTTTCAAAAGGCTTGAAAAGTGAATGTAGTGCGAGAATTGCGCTCTTGTGGTCCTGCATCTGCGTACGGCTATAAATTTACACAGAAATGTAGAATATTTAATTTCCTATCCGTTGGTATAAATATAAGTGCGACTACCTCGGCGGTTTTAGAAATAGACACTGCTAAATGTTGTCCAAAATTTTGTTACGCGTTAAAAACTGTCAATTTCTCCGCTTTTTGTCGTGCACCGATAAAAGCACTCTGCTAGGAATTTTTTAATTTGGCATCTTCACAGAAAGTGTGAGCGAAGGAAATACAGCCTGATATCTGAACGACATAAGTGTATATGAAATCATGGGTTTATGTGCTAATGTTTAACGTTACACGCTCAACATTAAAAATGACTCGCGATAAGTGCCAAAAATGGATTTTCTGCTATGACGTCAACCGACGACAGAGAGGTCATACGCGTATAAAGATAACGGGGCATAACTCCGCTATGCGTAACACTGGGTCAATGTAACTCAGATCACTTGGAGAAAACTCGTTGTGGATACGGACGCTATATTTTCGTTATGTTGTGTTCACGGTGAACCAAACTATTCCAATTCAAAGTTCAACAATGTGAGCGGATACGTTTTGGTAGTTTCACAATTTATAAGAAAAGATGGCAATGTACTTCTTGAGAAAGCAGGTAATAGCGATTTGGATGACCCTATCCGATAGGTAAGTTAGTTCTTAGATTCCCATGTTCTCCTGTTTGTGTAGATGTATTATGACCAATTTTGCAGCATTATTAACGGAGTACTAGCCATATCTTCAAATGTAATGAAATAACTGATAATAATACAACATTTTAGTTGACGTCATGGCTTATTTTATGCATTTTGCGACGTCGGAAAAAGACGGCATTGGTTTGCTAATTAATATATATCTTACCTAATTTCCATTAATTGTATAAAAGGTCTCGGCTTCTATGTCAGAATTTAACACTCTTTAGAGAAAACATAAATGAATGATTTTACCAATTAAATAGTGTCCCGAATATATCAACAATTAGACGGTTTGACTGCGTATCGTATTGTGAGCAGCACGCGCACCTGTTTGGTAAACAACAACCAAACCAAACCTTCCAACAATCACTGTATGAAGCGAGCTCAATGTCAGTGTAAAACAATGTCAGACACAGTCAAACATACCTGCTCCCATGAGGTAGAGGGCCCCTCCGATCATCACTGTAGCCTGCAGTGTGTCTGTGTAGATGACAGCTGTCAGACCACCTGAAGTGATAGCAACACCCTTTGTTACATCAAAGTCTGAGACCACTTGCACAAAGTTACCTCGGTCCGAAAATAATCTTTACTCTTAAAGTTTAACATGAACTTATGATAGCCTTTACCTCAAGATTGCTTTGTGCAAGTGGCCCTGGATGATAATACATTGCAGAGATGAGTCTATTTCATAAAGCGAGGATAATCTCTTACACTGTTGAGGTCGTGATATATACAAATGAGACTGATCACCTGTAAATGTGAGGACGGCAGTAACAACGATTAGCAGCACGATGCTGACGTACATATCCCAGTTGAGAGCTTGTTGGATGAACAACGCACCTGTGTAGAGATTCCCCTGAAAGCAACAAATCGTTCCATTCAACAATTATTGCAACAATAAGTGGTTTACCATCGCATACACAATATAGATTCCAACCACTATCAGATGGACATGGGGCGGTGGGGTAGCCTAGTGGTTAAAGCGTTGGCTCGTCACGCCGAGGACCCGGGTTCGAATCCCCACATTGGTACAATGTGTGAAGCCCATTTCTGGTGTCCCCCGCCGTGATGTTGCTGGAATATTGCTAAAGGCGGCGTAAAACCAAACTCAGTCAATCAGTGAGTCAGATGGACATGGCCACTTTTGTATGTTGGTACACAATTGCACAATCAGCTTATGGCTGTAATATAACTTCTTTAAGTGGCTTGTAAAATCTGGTAAGATATAGAGGAACACATGTTATGGATTGACAACTCCTTAATTGCAAAATATGCGACGTTTCGGTGTAAATGCCAACACCGTTATCAAACAAGTGTTGGCATTTTTCACCGAAAAGTCGCATCTGTTGCAGTTAAAGAAGTTGTCGATCATAAAATTTGTACCTCATACCTTTGGTGAATGGAAATATAAGCAGGAAATACAAACACTATTTTTTTCAGTGAGTGAGGTGAGTATGGTTTTACGCCGCTGTTACCAATATTCCAGCCATAGTACGGCGTGGCACACCAGAAATGGATCTCACACATTATACCTATGTGGGAAATCAGACCCGTTTCTTCAGCGTGACGAGCGGACGCTTTAACCACTAGGCTGCCTATATTTCCCAGCTACTGGTGACCTGGAACAGCACCTCTGTCAGGAATTCTGTTGACTTTGTGACAAGGGTAGTGCACAACCTGCATCCCTCGCCTTCTAACATGGTTTGCTCTGTCTCTGTTACAGTGTGAGTGAGTTTAATTTTACGCCGCACTCAGCAATATTCCAGCTATATGGCGGCGGTCTGTAAATAATCGAGTCTGGGCCAGACAATCCAGTGATCAACAACATGAGCATCGATCGGCGCTATTGGGACACGATGACATGTGTCAACCAAGTCAGCGATCACCCGATCCCGTTATTCGCCTCTTACGACTAGCATAGGGCAACTGAAGATCAATTCTAACCTGGATCTTCACGGGTCGCCTCTATTACAGAGTCTCCTTGCGTAAGATTGCGTTTAGATTCTGCTGGAATCTAATCTGGACGAACAAACGCTCCCATCTCTTGTTTATCAATGAATTAATGACAATTTTTCTGTGTCGAAAACATATGTTTTCGATAGAGCTCTAGACCCTGGTTGGTATTATTCTAGTATACATACAGTATGGTTTAACACAGGTTTGAACATTCTCAGTTAAATATAAAAGAAACGACTCACCGAACACTTTGTCAGCATGCAGAGAATAAGGTTTAACATTGCGTAATAGATCCGCAGTCGATTTCCACCAAATCTCTTGGCGAGATACTGCGGCATTGTATAGGTCTGTGAAAATAAGAATCATTATTGTTAATTACATCTGCTAATGAAATATATTTATGGAAGCGTTATATAAGGTTCAACGTTGTGAGTATTAGTGAGTGAGTTTAGTTTTACTCCACTTTTGGCAATATCCCAGCAATATCACGGCAGAGGACACCAGAAATAGGTGTCACACATTGTACCCATGTGGGGAATCGAACCCTGGTCTTCGGCGTGACGAGCGAACGCTTTAACCACTTGGCTACCCCACCGCCCCACTGTGGGTATTAAGGCTGGAATGAGCCACAGTGGATACCGGGTGGGGTGGTTGTGTGACGAGTCTCATTGCAAAATGACCTTAAGTTCTACCCATGCTGGAATCTAATCTGGACGAACAAACGCTCCCATCTCTTGTTTATCAATGAATTAATGACAATTTTTCTGTGTCGAAAACATATGTTTTCGATAGAGCTCTAGACCCTGGTTGGTATTATTCTAGTATACATACAGTATGGTTTAACACAGGTTTGAACATTCTCAGTTAAATATAAAAGTTGTAACCTTTGATCATTTGGGACAGGGGACGCAATATAGCGAATTGCAATACCTGACACAGCTCGCGCCCTCTGCAGTTACAGACGTTTAGAAATATCTGGCTGGGTAGCGAAGGTTCACTTGGAGTGAAGATTAACACCAACTTTTAGCATAATGAGGCTGCCAGTGTGTCAAAACAGATTACGACAGAATTATTTAAATTTATAATCTGTTTTGCATTTCTGTGTAACATTCAACGTTTGTTTAAAAACAACATAAATAAGAGATCATGGGCATTGGTGGTTGTTTGTTGTTAGTTCAGCAATGTTTTCCCTTTATAAATAATCAAGGCGGGGCTAGAATATCCAATGACTGATATCATGAGCATAGATCTACGCATTGGAATGCGATGACATACAACTGCAATTTTAATTAGTCTGGCCATACATTCGCCTCTTACGTCAAGAATGGGTTGCTCATGACCACATCTTCACGGGACTCACAAACATGAATCTTGATACAGCTGATAATTCTATTATACCATCAATCTCTAAATAAATAGTTACTCACCCCGCACGATATGTAAACAGGTATGAATATCCATCCAGCCATCTGCAGGATCAGTAGAGCCTGTTAACACGGACCGGCAAACTTTACTATATGGGGAAACTACAGGCGAAAAACACGTGAAGACCAGTAATCAGTCATAGAGTTACTCTATTGATGTCAATGTATTGAAAAATACCAAAGGTTTTGACTGAAGGCATGTTAACTCAGAAAATCTTTCTCATCGAGTCTTTAGAGGATATGTCAATACGAGTCTAGAAAAGCTAAAACTCAGGAACGTTTATCGGCAAATGTTAATACATTTGTCATCAAAGGATTCAATCTTTTAACTGTTCCAGTGTAAAAAGTACAGCTGATCTGCTACAATGGCTAAGAGAATAGTAATGTCATTTAGCTGTGATGTCATTATCAAATGACATAACAATGGTTACAGATCAATAATCATAATCATCTATTTTTTATCGAACGATTAGCGGATCCTGGTTTGGATCGTCAGGAAATATACTGCGTCTGCATGGCTGCTTACACTTTCAGTGAGTCAGTCAGTTTAGTTTTACGCCGCTTTTAGCAATATTCCAGCAATATCACGGCAGGTGACACCAGAAATACGTTTCACACATTGAACTCATGTTGGGAATTAATCCCGGTCTTCGGCGTGACGAGCGAACGCTTTAACCACAAGGCTACCCCACCTACCCCTGGCCCCATTTCAGAGCAATAACTTTGGTCATATTGACTCATTCGTGACCAACTGGTGACGAATGCATATTGACGGTGTCTGTTCGTAACTCTGACTATTGATGAAATAGGATGCCATCACTCACATTGAGTTCCCACGCTCCAACACTGATCCCACTTGCAGCACCAGAACCAGCCAGCCCAATGAAATGTTCCGTTCCTATATTGCTCACGAACAGAGACGCGCCGATCTGCAAGTGATGCAAATACAATCATCATACCAGGATAAAATATTAAGGTAACTGAGTGAGTGAATATGGTTTAACGCCGCTTTTGGCAATATTGCAGCAATATCACGCCGGGGGACACCAGAAATGTGCTTCACACATTGTACCCATGTGGCGAATCAAACCCGGGGCCTTCCGCGTGACGAGCCAACGCTTTGACCACTAGGCTACCCCATCGCCCTCAATCAGGGTAGCTGAAAACAGGTCATTGACGATGGGGAGGCAATTTCATTATCTATTTGAAAACAGCTATTGTCACCATAGAATCTGCTTCATCGGGAAACATTTATTATTCTAAATTACTTCTTTATCACATATAAACGTGTTTATGTATAGAAATATTGTTAATTTTTACTATACATTTGGGAGATATCAAAATTTATTCATATGAGATTGTTTGCATTATCTGTTACGGCCGTTCCATGCGCCGTATCAAGACGGCATTTACACAAACTAAACAATACATTCGGGTTTTTTTTCGTTTAGATCATTTGACGAAGTATCGACAGAAATGTATTAAAAATGATTCAGAGATAATAGCATGCGTATAATATTTGTCCAGCTTTATATTTAATTTCAATACACACCACACACGTTTTTACCTCTTAGTGGCATCCTGCCTCTCCCTGTTCGGATTTCTCACAGGTGCGTGATGCATTATGCAATTACAGACTGGTGATGAGATCAATACCTGTTTTTATGGACAATTTTGCTTTTTGCGGGTCCATAAAAACAGGTATTGACAGTATTCACCAGACCCAAAATTGTTTTATTATGTAATTACCGAAAACAAGCTTCTAAAAACCAAAACATGTCCATTTAGTCAGGAAAAGTAATTATATTTTCAGTAAATCTATTTTCAGTAACTCAAGTCAATATGACTGTTGGTCAGACCTGGGTTGGAGCCAATATACTTTTCTGTCGACGGTCACGTGACCGCCTAGACCAATCAGGTAGCCCGAAAAATCATAAACAGTAATGTTAACGTCATGTTTAAAGTCTTTATTGTAAAATAACTTCGATGTCCACACTTGTATATAGACCATTAATTTGGACAATCATCTTGCATCACACAGTTGTTAGTGTTTGTTCCTAACCGTTTTTTGTTAAAAAAAATGAAAATCGTACACATGCAAATGTCACGTCATCTTTCAAGAGCGATTACTGTACAAACAAGTATAGTCATAAGGAAGTTTAAGTGGTGATGCATTCTCCAAACATTATCACATCAACATTGACTGACTCCGATATATCTCTCAATTTTTTCAATCGTAAATTAAAAATGAAGTTCCCCTATTTTTTTGTAAGTACAGCTCCATATACGAAACCATCCGTCACCACTCGCTCCTTTCCGTAACCGGCTTGTCCCGGAATAACACGAGTTTGTCACAAATGATACGAATCATGCAAAATCGAGAATATTGGATAAGTACAAAATCACCAATTTGGTTGAAAATTTCAGAATTTGATCACATCACTATATTAAACATCTCTGTGAAGTTATTCTAAAATATGTGCTCTAGTTTTCATGATATTTCTCCAGCTTAATGGGAGGCAGACGAGCGACGATTTCCGTTCGTTTGCATAGTAAAGTACTATTACTTTGAAACCAGATTTTGAATAACAGCAAAGGTGCGGCATATAATGAAGTATATATGCATATAAATGAATCCGTAATGTATCATTTTCCGTCATAAAAAGTACTTAAAATTCTAATTTGCGATAAAAATGTTCATCTAAACGTGAACGACATTTCATCATTCGTTCTTGGCAATTATGTTCCTCATTTCATCCGACTGACTGAGTTTGGTTTTACGCCGCTTTTAGCAATATTCCAGCAATATCAAGGCGGGGAATACCAGAAATGGGCTTAACACATTGTGCCCATTTGAGGAATCGAACCCGGGTCTTCGGCGTGACGAGCCAACGCTTTAACCACTAGGCTACCCCACCGCCCACATTTCATCAGATGAAACATATACGTCAAACATGTAGATACGGATGCTCATCATTGGCTGGAGAGTGTGGGATGATGAATAGATATATCATGCTGTCTGGATAAACAATGCGATGCACATAGGTTTTAAAGGTAATATTGGTTCTGTGGCTAGCGGTTACGCCGCACTCAGTATAAGTGTAATTGATTAAAACACGCAACTACAAGATGCCCGTGAGACGTTAAAGAAATTCCACTGTGTTTATGTTGTTCCGGTTCTGAGGGAGTGAATTACGTTACAGGGCCACTTTTTGCGATAACTACCGTTGACAGTTCCTGTTTTGTTTCACTACCTTTCCACCACAACGTCGAAACTCATTGGATAAGTGATAACCGTGATTGTCAGAAATACCGCCTAAACTGAATCGGACGACCAGGCTTGACAAAATGCAAGCTGTTGCTCATGGCTTCAGTCACGAGTAATAAACTGAATAATTTTATTCATTTCATTCAGCCGTTGGTCGAAACCCTTCCATTTTGTTTCATGTCCAGAACTAAACTAAACGAAAGTAATTATGGTTTTAAAGTACGAATCAGTGACATTTCACAATTACTTGATACCCCTTGAAAGTTTCTTGTTTATTGTTCGCAATGATAATGCTTGTCAAATGCTTACTCAGCAAATAATTAGTATCCAGCTATCTTTTGTTTACACCCGTGAAGATTTGCTTGAGAAGTGGCTTCAGTAACCCATGCTTGTCGTAAGAGGCGACTAACGGGATCGGGTGGTCAGGCTCGCTGACACATGTCATCATATCCCATTTGCGTAGATCGATGCTCGTGCTGTTGATCACCGGTCTGGTCCAGACTCGATATTTACAGACCGCCGCCATATAGCGGCGTAAAACTAAACTCACTCACTCATGGTGTCAATCACTGGATTGTCTGGTCCAGACTCTATTATTTATAGCTGTAATATTGCTACATAAATTGTACATAAATTTTCTGATTAACAAAACAGGCACATACAGATATGTCCTCAAATGTATATGATTGTAATAGTTTATTTTGTTATTTAAAGCGGCACTCAGCAATATTCCAGCCATATGACGGCGGTCTGTAAATAATCGAGTCTGGACCAGACAATCCAGTGATCTACATCATGAGCATCGATCTACACAACTGGGAGACGATGGCATGTGTCAACCCCCGATCCGGTTAATCGCCTCTTACTGACTGTAAAAGGAAAGGGGGTGGGGTTTAGAGACTCACGAAGTTTCACTGGATATGACATACTTACTGGAAAAAACCACATTGACCTCTCAGCAAGAAAGTAGCCGCTGATGGTGTTTCTTTTCGACCTGAACATAGCCTGCAAGTGACACAAAAATACATTACGTTACTTCAATGCATGTATATCTGGACATTGCTTCGTAGTCAGTGTGCTTAATATCTTCATACATATAAATATGTGAATTTGTAAGTGGGTGGTTCGACGGAATACATTGTTCAAATTCACGTTGAAGAACATACGCTTTTAAAAAGAATGCATTGCATCAAGTGAGTGGGTGAGTATGGTTTTAGGTCGTTTTCAGAAATATTCCAGTAGCATCATGAATGGGGACTTTAAACATGAACTTGACAATTTTACTCATGTGGGGAATCGTAATCAAGGCTGCGACATCGCCCCACGACATGTTTTGATTGTGACGCCCCAAATCTACAGTGGTGTCCCAAAAGTAATGCAAAAATTGGGCGGTGGGGTAGCAGGATGGATTTAGAGTTCACTCGTCACGCCGAAGACCTGGGTTCGATACCTCACATGGGTACGATGTGTGAAACCCATTTCTTGTGTCCCCCGCGATGATATTGATGAAATTGTGCTAAAAGCGGCGTAAAACTCAACTCACTCACTCACTATTGCAACAATCACATTTGCAGACTACAAATCGGCTTTGTTTGCCGAAAACAAATCGCTCGTTGTTAATCACTATTAGCGATGAGGGGTAATATCTAGACAGAATAATTATATTTAGGGAGTACTTGTTACCTTGGCATCGCTTTGAATGAGTGAGTGAGTTAACATTTACAGGCACATCGGTAATATTTCAGCTGTATCGTGACTATATGCTATAAAGCGAGGTGTGTTTACACAAATCCCGTGCGCAGCAGACGATGGCTCGCATGGCAAAAAAAGAATTTACAGGTGACCAAAAGGAATTGATATATCAAATACATCTAAATGGTTTCACCATTTAGTGAGGAATTTAATAGGAATTTATAGGTCTTCAGTTGAGCGAATCTTGAGTGAGTGAGTTCAGTTTTACCCCGCTTTTAGCAGTATTCCAGCAATATCACGGCGGGGGACCCCAGAATAGGTTTTGTGATCGCGAAGATTTTAAAAACAGACCTAATAGCGGAAAATCTAAATTGGTATTCGAAACTATTCGGAAAGGTCTAACAATTTTGAAAATTAATATACACTGTATGTTTTATTGTCTCAATGCTGTGGAATTTCAGTGACACCACGTGGATGGGCTTCAATACCTTTCATTTTGGTTCTGAGTGCGCCATGAAGTTTCACACTGATTATAAAAGCGAGACTGATACTCCCACTTGGAATATATATTAGGATTTATACCGAAACGAAATAATAGCAATATATTACATATGTTGTACTTACAAACAGGCCGATACCTATGACAAGAATGAAATAACCAACGATGACGCCAATGTCAGCTGCAGTCAGACGGGAGTCGATGAAAGCCGCCATTTTCCCAGTTTATGAAAACCAGGTTCAGACCCTACCTGAAGTTCCAATTAGCTGTCCCGATGATTGGCGCTGAAAATAAAGTAATTACGGTAGCAGTATATCATATATGGTGGTTTTCTTGTTCAGAAGCTTGCTGAAAAACACGAGCTGTTGGTTGTCCTATCACAGGTTGACAGAGGCAGAAACGTCTGACGTGGTGTAGCCTCGGGGAAGACCGCATCTTGAGGACATGGCGTAAGTTTCATCGGTTTGATGAATGTCGCTATCTTCTACTATACACGATGTCGAAGTCGTAACGGTAACGTCTTAACGAGGTATGTGTGGTCCTGTGCATAGTAGTGTTGGGAATTGGTTGAAATCTCATAATTGATGATTGGTTTATTACAACCGATCAATCATCGAAAAAAATTGGTTAGCGTCATTAATGAAATTTGTTAATGCACATAATAATAAGAAAAAAACATGTAGTTCTTTGGGGTTTTTTAGGCAAAATTTCACATCTTTAAAGGATGACTAGTATGTCAGGAACATAAATTTCTTGGAGTCTTTAAGATAAATTCAATCATGACTTGAAAACGAGCTTGTAGTGCCTATGAAATGTAACAGACAAAACCAACCTTGTGAAAAATATTGCTTATGAAAACAAGTGTTCCAGAATTGTTTGTGTTCGATTATGAGAAAACATGATCGATTGCTTGGTCGTTTAGTCACTGCGACCAATCTTCGATTATTTCAATTAATCGGACCACCACTAGTGCATAGACCGCAGGTCACAAATCAGGCGACGTTTAGCAACGTTGGGCGCGGAGAGTCCTTGGATGGGTGACCGTGTTTGGCAGCTTGACTCCAGAGAGTTGTTAGGATTACTGTCCTTGCCCCCACCCCCTAACCCCCTTTCCCAGTACTAATAGAAAAAATGTAGTCAAAATGATTGGCCTTCAATGGAAATGAATGATAGCAATACCACATTTTCTACTTACTTTCGGAGAGTCCAGCGTTGGGCGGGGTTCTCTCAAAACCAAATACTCATATACAGTGAAGTCATGTCCACGATAAACGTTGTCGGAATACGTCAAACCACTGGCTGCCTGGCACAGTTGTACTGGTATAACGGTAACGAATAATTGATGCTGGACGAAATGTATGCAACTTAGTCCGCATCAGCGCATAAAGGTATCAACGCACGATTACAACATGTCCTTAGGGTGTCTCTGCGGTTATCCCGTGCGTGAGTGAGTGAGTGAGTTTAGTTTTATGCGCGAACCCGGGTCTTCGGAGTGACGAGCGAGCGTTCTAACCGTCCCGTCCCAAGAGTCGATTGAACGCTTCCGACTAGGTCATGACTATATTTATGTAACAATATTAAATCATCTATCACGAGAAAGTGAGGGTATCCTGCCCTACCTGTGACACCTGTCACAAACACATATAAAGGCAAGTTATTATACACGTAAAACAAGGCTCGACCACCTTACGTTGCCGGAACCGATATTAATCAGGGGTCAGAGTCGCTTGAGTTGATATATGTTTTCCCTATGCATTGCTAGCAGTCAGAATGTCAGATGTTTTTTTAAGGTTTACTGATGAGGTTTGAATGTCGCTCACTGACGTAATCGCTTCCGATTTTTGTATTTGTTTGTTGTTTAACGCCGCACTCAGCAATATCCCAGCGGTATTGAGCGGTCTGTAAATAATCGGGTCTGGACCAGACAATCCAGTGAGCTACATCATGAGCATTGATCTACGCAATTGGGATACGATACATGCGTCAACCAAGTCAGCGAGCCTGACCACCCGATCCTGATAGTCGCCTCTCACAACAAACATGGGTTGCTGAAGACCAATTCAAACCCGAATCTTCTCGGAATTACTTTCTAATCACACATCCACCGATTACACGAAATGTGTGACGTCACACTTCATGTGAGTGAGTGAGTGGGTGAAAGAGTGAGTTAAAAGTCACATCCTCAGTATTTCAGCAAAGCCTTGCCTCGAAAGGTTTGGCATACATAATACAATCAAACTTGTTGTTTTTAAATCCAGTCATCAAAAGACTGTGAAAAAACTAGACTATCATATATGTTGTTTAAAACTAGTATGTAGCCATAACAATATATATTATAATATTTAAAAATACAATATAAAATTGAGCTATAGATCGCCAGCAACTAAAGTGAAATCACCTTACTTGGGATCATGGACCCGAGAAAGATTTACTTTGATGATAATCTCCAGTTGCCAGATAAAAGGGATGATGTAAATTTAGACAAACTTAACTCAACAAAAATTCTACGATTAAACCCTGGCAATGATAAACATATACACCCTAAATAATGTGGTCTTACGTGCCTTCTCCGGAAGCCAGTTAATTTACACCTATTCAACACCTTTTGTCGATTTATTCATTCGACCAAATAACTTATAACTAAGTCAAGTCGGCCCAACCAACTCTCTGACAAAAAGGCTGCATTCTCTACTTTTTTTCAAGTATCTATGTCACGTGTGTTGTAATCGAATACAATCATATAATGTTGGAAAATGTTTACACGGCACTCCGAACGAAAGACAGAGTTGTCTCCCTTGGAAATCGTCGCGTGACCAAATATCGATCGTTACAGACGGCGCACTTCAATTTGATGCACCGTTTTCTTAAACCTATCGCTGCATTTGGTTTTGATTCGTCACTATACTATTCAAAACTCAATAGAGTATCGGTTTTATAATGTGGTACAACAACTTGAAACAATTATAGGATTATTGCATTACTTGTCAACAATATGCCTGTGACATGCAAATTACATGAACTCATTTCTACAACTTCTCCACCGCAGGGGATGTAAGTATTGGCGGTGATGGAACAGACGTGAGGTCCGGAGAGGATGGGCAAATCTTTCCATATCCGACTATAACCCCATCCTCGTTCACTTGACCTTTTTTATTCTGTATACATTTTCAGGCCTGTGTTGGTTGCTTGACTTTCAGCAAATGTAACGAATGATGTCGGCAAACATGAATGTTTCATATTTGGACATGCAGGTTTGTGAATACGAAACACGTCTCCAAACAACGACAGTAATTTACGAAGTCGCCACAGATACATAAATGTTGTTATTTCCAATAATTATTTATATCGTTTACTCCGTTCGTGTTTTCACGGAGGTGGCCATTAATACAACTGAAATAAACTATTTCCAGTCATTTGCAGCATTCGTGTTATTACGAATTTAGTAATTAACACAATTGAAATAAACTATTTCCAGATAATGTGCAGCCTTCGTGTTTTCATTGCTTGCATGTCTCAGTATTGTTTTACGCCACTCTAAGCTATATCCCAGCTGCACTAAGACACGGGGGACGATAGTCCGTTTGGCTCAAAATCGGACCGATGAAATGCAATCTAACTCGAAACATTGATCATATTCAAACCATCATACCAACTCTGTGATGTTTTTTTGCAGAATTTATGTCCTAAAATTAAAAAGTTTTTTAACAAAACATCATTAAAATGTTGACACAGTTCACTGTTTGTTACGAGGGAGGGGTGCAAAGAGAGGAACAGCCAGGTGTGCAAGAAAGGATGGAGACGGCACAGCACAGGTTAATAATTCAATAACGTTTCATTGAATACTATTTGTTTAGTAGTTTTCGAGTTAGATTGCAATTCATCGGTCCGATTTTAAGCCAAACGGACTATGGTGAATAGAACTTGGCTGCACAGACAAGATTATCTCCCTAATCCTGCATGTATGGCTGAGGTTTTGTATTCTCGAGAGCAGTAACTATTTTGTAATCATTTCAGTAATAGGTGTATGGAATTCCAAGCTTGTCATACAGTTGCCTTCATATAAGGAACACGTGAGGATCCGTGATAGCATTGGCCTTCAGTAACCCATGCTTGTCGTAAGAGGCGACTAACGGGTTCGGGTGGTCAGGCTTCTCTGACTTGGTTGACTCATGGCATCGGTTCCCAATTGCGTAGATAGATGCTCATACTGTTGATCTCCGGATTGTCTGGTCCAGACTCGATTATTTACAGATCGCCGCCATATAGCGGGAATATTGCTGAGCGCGGCGTAAAACTAAACTCAATCACTAAAATCAGCCAGATGATTCTGAGATTTAGAACCCATTCTACTGGATTCTTGACCCATACTTTTCGTAAGAGGCGACTAACGGGATCGGGGAGTCAGGCTCGCTGACTTGGTTGACACATGTCATCGTATCCTAATTGCGTCGATCGATGCTCAAGCTGTTGATCACTGGATTGTCTGGTCCAGACTCGATTATTTACAGACCCCCTGTCACATACCTGGAATATTGCCTGTAACGAACAAAGGTAAGGTGGTTTATGGATCACACAGTTGGAACTGAACATTATTTTCACTTCCCAATTTTAATGAAGCGAAAATAGGCTTTTGATTTTTCATCAATGAATTCCACAGTGTAAGGGAGGTAACCTGAAATCATGTATGTATCATTCAAATGTGCAAGCAAAACTGTTTGTATATTGTATCTTGCAAACTGACCTTAAATGCTCCATAAACAAGTGATTAGTCAAAGTAGAGACAAAACCTATAATTAACCCTGCAAGTTTGATGTGGTCTGTTTTACGTTCACTGTGGGGTCTGTCACTATTTCCGCAATCCACCGACCATTTGAAAGGATCCGACATGCGATAGTGGCTTCTTCTAAAAATAGCTCTCAAAGCGAATCTATGTATTTCCGCATGCAGCTATTTATAGCCTCACGTCATCAGCGAACAACATTGGGACAGTTGACACTATCGGATTGAGGTACGTTGTTTGATTGGGACCAAGGTTAATAACAGCACAATTTAATTCCTAATAATATTTTATACATTTATGAATGATTATATATCTTCTGTAGCTATCACGTCTCTGCTTTTGACTCTGTGCGAGACATCCTGCATCATCAGGCTTCACCATAACTTGTTTCCTCATCGGCCTTGTTGTTTAACATTTGCCCTTGTTGCTCAGTCCTGTAGATTATATTTTGCCCTTTTTGCACAGGCGACAGGGTGTATTGTTTCCTTGACTGGCAATACCCCAATCTGAACGCTATCAGTCACGAAATACTTTGGGAATCGCAGAAGTGGGCGTAAAATCCTTCATGATCCGGATCATAGTTTCAAAATAATTAATTTATATATTCTTATTTGTTTATTTTTAATTCATTTTTTAATTTATCTAGGTTTTTCTTTACTATGTAGTTATTTTTATATTTCATTTTATTTCTTGGTTGTTATTTATTTATTTATTTTTGTTTTGGTGGGGTGGGGTGGGGGTGGGTGGTGTAGCTGGTGATTCCACAGGCTCATGTTATATGCATTTCAATTCACTTTGGTTTGTAAGGTTATTTGTACATTGCGTTCATTTGTGTTATTAAAGTGCAAGCTGAACACAAAAACTGTTGTAAATATGTGTTAAAGGTGATGCTTGGATTTCCCTATTGTTCGCGGGTTGTTTTTTTCAGTACCCCTTATAACTTAATGTCGCAATAAGCACGCAAGATTCTTTTCTAAACGTTAATTACAATGAAAGCTTTTTTCAATCATACACACTGCACTTGCTTATCATGTTGCAGCTGTACATGTCTCTCATTTACAACAGTAATATAATACAGTATGTTCGTCGGTGTACGGGTTGTGCGGGGTCCTGATTGGTCCACCGGAGAGAGTGATGGAGGTGAAGGTCACGTGGGAACTGTTGTGGCACAAGATGGCGCTGGTCGTGTTGACGTCATATGGGACGGTGGTCAGAGAACGACGTGCAGAGCTGGGAAAGATGGCAAACATGATCTGAGAATCCTGGATACTGGAAGCATAGGTGAGGGTCTATTTCTGTCTCTGCGTGTACGTTCAGTCGTGCGTGTGTGTACGCCGCGTTATGTCATGTGATGCCGGCCAGACAAACAAATGACCGATGACGTGCCGTCCCACACCATCCAGCTACGATGACGCACGATCAACCAAGTCACTTTGCCTTATGGGGCGGTGGGGTAGCCTAGTGGTTAAAGCGTTCGCTAGACACGCCGAACACCCGGGTTCCATTACCCACATGGGTACAATGTGTGAAGCCCATTTCTGGTGTCCCCCTCCGTGATATTGCTGGAATATTACTAAAAACGGCGTAAAACTAAACTCACTCACTAAGCCTAATAACTGGGGCTGGCTAAAAGGATCGATAATCGGATTGACATGAAATAATATTAATGATTATCGGTATGAAAATAGTGTCACTAAATATATCGTAAATAAACTCTTGTGCTAGAATAAAGTTTAAAGATCCTCAATCAATACCCAAATTTAGGTTTTTGTTCATAGACTGCTTCTAAATTATGTTCAGGGCGCTGTTTCGTTAGTTATCCATGCTAGTTGGGGCCTGTGCTCTCCAGGAATCACGACAAGTGAATGAAGATTTTCAGTTCAGGAAACAGTGACGCCTGAGGCATTGTTGGTTGTGATTACTGCCCTTTGCATTGTTTCAACCATTTCCTTCCACTTCGGGAAATCCTGGTCCGAGGACAGAAACGAAACCAAGAGGTGGGACGGGCGGCCCAGTCGCGTAAGGCGTGCATTTGTTGAGGAGAGTTGCGTCCCTTTGGCACGCCTAATAGCTTTGACCTCGGGTTCGAATCCCGGTTCGCCAGGGTTTCTCAGTCTATCAACACTTTACCCGTGCTCGTAGGTTTCACTGAAGCGGTAAACATTGGACCAGTATCACTGTCGATTTTCTTCCCATATCAATCTTCTAAACCCTTATGTAGTAAGCGAGTTTAGTTTTACGCCGCATTTAGTAATATTTCAGCAATATCACGGCGGGGTGGGGCACACTAGAAATGGGTTTCACTTATTGTACCCAAGTGGGAACCCCATATAGGCCTTTGGCATGACGAGCAAACACTTTAACCACTAGGCTACCCCGCCACCCCACATTCTGATGTGACAAAGCTCTCAGTCAAAGCCACGAAGATAACGATATGAATGATATAACGAGGCGAATATCAAACATGGTTACACTGATTATCATGAACCTGGGGTATTACGACAGTGATAACCCATACATATCTACTATATACATATTATAACGTCAGTGGACCCTCCCCTTATTGTAATCTGACCTTTCCAATGTGTATATAGAGAATACTAAACGATGTCCCCTGTAATACCATATTTATGAAACGAATGAATGGTTTGGTATCTAACGAGCGAAAGCAACACCCAACATTAGCAAAATAATATCCAGCAAAGCACTTCTTTCCTAAGAATTCAACGACTGACAAGGTCTAATACTCTTGTGACAGATGTGTTAGCATTGTGACGTCATAACTGTATATCACTTTGACGTCATACGTACGGCATCACGCGATGTGTAATAACATTATTAAACAGTGGTATCTTCAACGGATGAGTGATAAACACTAATATACAAACCTTAAGTCACAATTCTAACAGATACCTTACAGCTTCATTAATGAATGAGTACATTTACTTGTGTTATGTATGTGGCAATGGTCGTATCTATAAAGGCGTTATCTGACTTTCTCTGGACCTTCTCTGGTGCGTTTTTATTGCCCATGTTTGTTCATGTGAATGGCTGACTAGGGGCGGTTGGGCCTGGCGGTTACCTTCCATTTTGTTTCATGTCCAGCACTGAACGAAACGAAAGTAATTATGGTTTTAAAGTACGAATCTATGATATTTCATACTGACATGACGCTTCTTGAGAGTTGATTGTTTAGTTTACTGTTCGCAATGATAATGCTTGTCGAATGCTTTTTTACTCAGCAAATAATGAGTATCCAGCTATTTCTTTTTTACACCCGTGAAGATCCGTGTGAGAAGTGGCTTCAGTAACCCATGCTTGTCATAAGAGGCGAGTAACGGGATCGGGTGGTCAGGCTCGCTGCCTTTTTGACACATGTATCCCAATTGCGTAGATCGATACTCATGATGTTGATCACTGGATTGTCTGGTCCAGACTCGATTATCTACAGACTGGAATATAGCTGGAATATTGCTGAGGGGGACGTTAAACAACAAACCAAACCACTCACACACGCACTCACTCACGCACGCACACACTCACTCACTCGAACACGGACATGTGTCATTTACTTTCATTGCCAAGTTTTTGCATGTAGAATAACGGATTTTCAGGAATACGCCACGAGGGTTTCACGTGTGAGGGCTGTGAGACAACGGACTTCTACGGCACGAGGTGGACGTGTAAACAATGCACCTCGACCAGTCTGTGTTCTACGTGTTACTCCGCGGACATTCACGACACCAGTCACGTGTTCTTGCGCCATGATATGCCAGGGGATTCCGGGTATGTGGAATGTCTTCGCTTGATAGTAATTGCAAATTAGCATATTCTTGCACTGTTGTTTGGTTTAGCGGAATAGTAGCAATCCATGATGATCAAACGATGGTTTAGACTCACTACCATTTTACCTCATTTGTCCGTCATCAGTCAAAGCATCCTTCCCCATGAATCGCTTGTCAAATGAAGCTGAAACTTGTCATAATATTTCCACCAAACAGGTTCGCCTTTTGAAGAGGTTAGAATCAGACGATGTGTGGTTAGTTGTGGGATTCACGGATGTGTTTCTCTTTATTGATATTATATTTTTACCTTTTCAATACGATTTTAATTTATCTCAAAATGCAATGGCAGCATCTTACAAGCAACCACTTGATTCTTCCAACCAATGATGACATCTTGTTTCTGGATTTATGGAATATATGTTTATACAAGAGTTCCATTACAGAAAAGTTAATACCAGCAGGCACATCAACGTTGTTTCAACGTTGAGAATAGGTTGATCCTCAACGTTGAAAATAGATTGAAAATAGGTTGTATATGAAAGTTTTTTTGACGTAGATATCCGACGTGGAATCAACGTTGAAGTTTGACCGATTATCAACGTTGAAAAAGGTTGATCCTCAACGTTGAAAATAGATTGAAAATAGGTTGTATATGAAAGTTTTTTTGACGTAGATATCCGACGTGGAATCAACGTTGAAGTTTGACCGATTATCAACGTTGAGAATAGGTTGATCCTCAACGTTGAAAATAGATTGAAAATAGGTTGTATATGAAAGTTTTTTTGACGTAGATATCCGACGTGGAATCAATGTTGAAGTCTGACATATTATTAACGTTGAAAATGGGTTGTTCCGTGGTTGTGTCTGGGAGGTTTTACGCTTTCCTGTAAATAGACTCGCATTTCATCTTTAAACTACAATAAAGTAGCACCAAACTCCTGCATCCAGCTAAAATACCCAAAAAGCTACCTGCAATAAACAGTGTTCAAACAGAAAATTGCAGTAAAAATATTTACCTGATAAAATACTTGGTTACAATTCCACATTCAATATAATGTTCATTTAAGTTTTATGTCAGTTGGACGTATAATTCCAGTAAGAAGAAAAGAGTATTCCAAATTAAGAAAACTATTTACTGTTGTATTGTTACTTTGAAAAGGTGAAAATTGTCCCGAGAAGACATTTTGTCTGAATTTCAGCTCTTAGACAGACCCCTGAATAAACACAATGCAATTACTTTCACCATGAAAGGGATCCAAGATGACCAGGAACTATACCTGGAGACAGCACATAAAACAAGTCACTTTTCATGAAATCTTTATGAACACACACGCACACAGAAAACGTGGTTTAATGCATAATGTAAAACATCACACATGACATAGTCTGTAGGTGATCTCTGTTGTGCTAATAACACAATATCATCTGCATATAGCATCAAAGTGACATTTACGCCACCAATTTCAATACCACAGTTCAGATTTTTCAACACAATTACAACTCCAAAAACACAATTATCAGCTCCTCTTCTTCTGCCACTCCTGCCTGGCGGTCAGGTGGATACTTCAAAAACGTTCTTAACTCTTTCTTGAAATTTGCTTCGGATGCATTCCCATCTCATTCCCTTGAGATAGGACACATTCTGAAATTTTATATTTAAATACATGAATAAGTTATATGGAAGATATATTGTCTTAAATGATTCAAGTATTTGTTTAATCAATCACTTGAAAGGTTCATTTCACTGCTGTAACTTGGCATGTGAACATATGAACAGCATCAATACAAAATATGACGAAAAGTGTAAACAGTTTATATTTTCAACCAAAGGAATGGAAGTTTTCGTAAACATTTTCAAAGAAAATCCTCATTTGCAAGTTGATTATTTAATTAGACTATGAATTACCGGTAGGATGAATTAGACGATGCTTTACTGTCATATATTATTTGCTATGGTCATGATGAAAATGCTGCACTTGGTAATTAACTTACCAGAGATGATTGAATACAACCTTGTATTCTTAAAAGAAAACTTGCCGTTTTGCCCATCAACATTCATTCTTGACATCAAATTGTTTGACATTGTCCTGCAAAACAATGGAAGATTGTTGTTATTCTGTCAGATTTAGTTTTCTTTAGAGATTCTCGGAAATGATTATTTCAAATTAATAGGAGTTGAACTGATGTAGCAATTTTGCTACCAGGAGTCATAAATTGTAACAAAAGCCATTTTACATTAAATGACAAGAAAACAAAATGGGTGGTGGTTCACAGGTCAAAGAACAAGTCTATTGTGGGAGGTCTCCCAACACCATTTGTTCCCAAACACAAGGAAGTATGGATCATGGAGTTCTGAAAACAATAATGAGCTCTCATAAGTATACAATATATTCTCAAGTATCTACTCTCTTCTCTTGTCATTTGTACACTCATAAAACTCAGATAAATAACTTTTTATAATTCATAAATGTTTACACTTAATCTCTTATACGAACGCTTAGAAAATCTCTCATATAATGAATTATGTGTGCGTATTATCTGCGACGTCATAACTATGCTTCTCTGAATCATGAACAATAAAATAATGAGATTAAACTCTACATTGCCAGAAATAATCTATCATACCATGAATAATAAGACATTGAATAACATCTCTTACAACTCCAATCTACACTCAAAAAGACTTAAATGTACTCGTAAACAAACATCGCTTGCTAACGCAAATTGTTGGAAACAGTGCATCTCTGACTCAATTCCAAGAAATGGAAGTCCTACTGTATTTGACCAAAGGGGTGACAGGTGGCCAAAACATATTGAAATGTAGGTCATTCACTGAAAATAACTCTGATTTAAAACACTACAAATATACACCGTCTCTCTAATATACTCGATAGATGATCTTAACAGGGGAACATGTACATAAAATGCTGATATCTAACAACACCTGTACTTTAAATAATGGACTCTTCCAAATCTCAGTATGTTTCACTGCACACATATTAGATTGCAAATAATGAAAAACCTACCCTTAGACAATAATAAAAAACATCATATTCAAATTCTACAGCTGACCAAATACCTGAAGAGTGTGTTTCCCAGCAATAAACATCTCTATATATATCTATAAATGTATGACTTCTGTCCTCTCGCGTGCTATCTTGCATCCAGCTGTTTACGGCGAAAAACAATATGGCGCCAAGCAAGGGAGTGCTCATTAAACTAAACATCTCCGGGAGAAATCATTGTCAATTTTTTCTCTTAAATGATCAACCTTAATATATAAATGAAAATAAAGACCAACTATTATCACCAAAAAAAGACCAAACATTATCACAAATATTCAAAACAGGTGGTAATGAAAGAGCATTATCATCTTTCTCTTAAACTTTGTGGTGGATATACTGGAAACAAGTGAAATGTTAAAAACGTGTTACCTTAGCCTTGCTCCTTTTATGTGATCCACAAAATTGCTGCCACCCAGTGTTCGAAGATGAGATTTCTGCAAATTCCATTAAAATAATCTTATTTCATAATTAAATGTTCCTTACATTAAAATTACTTCTTTTGTATGTAAGATTGTAACCTTTAAGAGACATGAATTATCATATCCCATCCAAACAAGTGTAAGAATGAAAGTCTGTGGGTGCAGTTTTGTTAATTGTCCCATCAAAGAATCATTAGTGAAGTTACACTTTATGTAAATAAATAAAAGTTCAAATAAATTATATACAATTTCATCCTTAACAAAGACTTTCACAAGACATTTTAAAGTGAAAATTTTCGTTGCATTTCCTTACGCCATTCTCCACGACCCCCTCCCCCCCAATAATATACATATGTTGATAGGGTTCAGGGCGTGCTCAATGCATCATTTACTGATAGATCTATTCAAACGAACAAATGTTCATAATAATGGGATGCAATATAAAATGTTGATTAAACCTATCCGATTTTGTATAGCTGCCCTTAGGGACCGTTCATAATGTATGGCTTTGGGGTGATGTTGATTTTTATGTACAATGTGAATTACACCACCCCCCCTAAAAGTGTATGAGTATGTACAGAATAAGAGACGGCCCACCCTGCATGTCATGTACATTATCTATGACGCCCTCTCCCCTTCCCATAATTTCTAAACATAGTGCGTGTGTACAAAAATGCTGACCCCTTAGCTCCCTGAACAAAATGGTGACACCCACCCCACCCCACCCCACCCTCCAACCCTTACAATCAACACCCCCACCCGCAGCCATATATTTAATTATGAACGGTTCCTTATATTGATGTACTTCATTGATTATTTGAAAATGTATGTTTGCAAAATTCAAATCAGGTGATGGGTACGAAAGGAAATCTTATTCGATTATATAATAAAATGCCAAATATATGCATGCAAATATATTGAAAATAACAAAACAAACTTTTGAGAAACATGTACTGTGACATACCGGTAACCTTGTGAGATAAAACATGAGCCCTAATTCGGAGTTTCTTGCTACTGCTAGATTTAAACGGCATTCCTACGTTTTCATTATACATGAAGGACATACTTACCAAATAAACACCAGCATGCCGTGAAGATGGTGAAAATAGAACGATATTGCGTTGAACTTCGCCAAGGTGAACTGACAACGATCAGCTGCCTTTGCGCGCGCGATAATTGTGCGCATGTCCGGATATGGCCAAACGAGGCGATCGAAAGGTCAACATCTGGCTTGTGTTTGAAAGCAAATTGTCGGGAATTATACAATTTTCACAGTTTTGTGGGAAAATATCAAATGTAATGCAATTTGGATAACTGATGACTTTATACCTAAAACTGCGATTTACGTAATATTTCCGTCCGTTGATCGATGCACAATCAAATAATATATAAGATTATATCTGTCACTAGCTCGATCTTGATCTTTTATGAAAATAATGTTCCGAAATGATAGTTGCTAAGGTGGATACCTATTACCAATATGAATTATGTATCAAATTTGCCAAGGAAACAATTAGTTGACATTTTGTTGGTTCCTTACGTTGAAACAACGTTGACAACTAAACGAATCTCGACTAACTTTCTTTGGTCGCATGATAAACGTTGAATCAACGTTTATGAAAGGTTGATCAACCAAACAACCAAAATTCAACGTTGATTCAACGTTGATTCAACGTTGATTCAACGTTGTGTGCCCGCTGGGTAGTCAACACTTTAAATATATAAATAGTCAACACTTTAAATATATTTTATTTGTAAAATGCAAAATTCTTGAAGAGAAGATGGCACCATTGGTTGTAAGAATCATTTGAAGTTTCAGCGAGCATTGTGGTTAAAGCGTACGCTCGTCACACCGAAGACCCGGGTTCAAGTTCGCACATGGGTAATGTGTGAAGCCCATTTCTGGTGTCCCCCGACGTCATATTGCTGGAATATTGCTAAAAGCGGCGTAAAACTAAACTCAATCACACATCATTGTCCAATGACCATTTCATCATTCTCTTGCCTCATACTTTCTTTGGAATGTTTCGGCAGAGATTCTGCGTAAATATCAAAATTTAGATATTTAGAATTTCAGCAAATATATTATGTAATACTGCATAAACTGATACTGTGTTGATTGTATTGATCTCCTATTTGTTGTTAACGTTTCAGAGTTGAAGTCAAGAAAAGAACGAGCTGCCTCATGTTGCGTTCTCTCGGGCTCTACCCTGGGGCA
This sequence comes from Haliotis rubra, assembly GCF_003918875.1. NCBI lineage: Eukaryota > Metazoa > Mollusca > Gastropoda > Lepetellida > Haliotidae > Haliotis > Haliotis rubra. The sequence continues at coordinate 1,462,956 of NW_025765303.1, forward strand.
AGGGTTGTGAGGGGAGAGGATTGGAGCTGGGACAAGCAAGACGGTACGCCAGTCACACAATGAACCATGTCCCAATCCATTCGATCAACAAAACATCACCAAACTGATCACTGTCTTTTGGAGTTAGTGTCTTCACAGAAACGTTGCACTCGTCTTGGTTAAGGAGTCATAGAGTTATCTCCCTTATTCATCATACCAACTCTGACATAACTCTTCATGTTAAAGTGGAACAAACAAAAGGGGACACATATTATTCAATGCCGACTTAGTAACTATTTATGTTAAATAAATAAAAATAAATTAATTTAAAAAATAGCATTAATCGGGCGCTATCAGATCAGCAGTCATGGACAAATGGTCGTTATGTACGCGAACACAGTAAATAATTATAAACTACACAACATTTACACATTTACACTGCAGGGGCCAGTACAGCTTTATGAGAAAGGGGATGGAGGTTGCACAGTTCAGGAAAGGTGGGGTGCACAGTTAATCTTCGCCCGTTTTCTCGAGAGTTTCTTTAGTCACTTAATAAACTTACAGAGGGGTGGGTGGGGTGCGCATAAACTTACAGAGGGTGCGGTGGGGGTGCGCACATCTGTGCGCACACACACACACACACACACACACACGCACACACAGACAGAATCCGACGATGTACTGGCGCTATCAGATCAGCAGTTATGTTAAGGCAAGTGATTCCTACTTTAATGCCTTTTTGTCTGGGGTAAACATGTACTGTTAACTAATATCAAACGGTTTTTTTCCTTAAAGGCGGCAGTGGAAGCAAAGGTACGATCACTGAGATGCACGACGAGCCAAAGGCAGGCACGACCGGTAGTACAGTGAGGGTGAAGTGGGACGTGGGTCCCTCCAATCTGTACCGGGTGGGGCATAAGGGCAAGGTGGACCTCAAGTACGTAGAAGAAGCTCCGTGGATGTACTACTTCAGGGATAACTTACCTGTCCTAGGTGAGATATTGTCTCTATATAGATTTATAGAAAGCTAATCACGCGGAAGTGATTCCGGAAAAGACGACCAAACATTATTTTTGGTGGAGTGCTAGTGTCACTAATTTCGTTATTGATACACGGTATTTAATTGCAATATTCTAGCAATATCACGGCGGGGAACGCCAGAAATGGGCTTCACACATTGTACCCTTGTGAGGAATCGAACCCTGGTCTTCGGCGTGACGAGCGAATGCTAAATACTCACTAGGCTACCCCACCGCCCCAATATAGGGAGAAAAAACTCTATCCATTCAATTTACTATCATGATGTATTTCTTGTCCTGTAAATGTTCTCCTTAATTCTACGCATTTGAAGTAAACCCTGCATGTAACAATCAATCTAAATGTAACATTTTGCTACACGTGAGACCATTCATCGAGACGGAGGGCGGTGGGGTAATCTAGTGGTTAAAGCGTTCGCTTGACACGCCGAAGACCCAGGTTCGATTCCCTACATGGATACGATGTGTAAAGCCTATTTTTGGTGTCCCCCTCCGTGATATTGCTGGAATATTGCGACAAGCGGTGTAAAACTAAACTCACTCAGTCATAGTCACGGTGTACAGAAGCTTAGGAAACCTTGAACACATAACACTGAAAACCATAATGTATTTTATTTGTTTACGGTTATAGATGCTAAGAAGACATTTACAAATATCCTAAGTCTACGTAAAAACGGTTTTGCTCAGATAATTAGCAACTGGCATATTGTCCAAAGTCTTTTCACTTGTCCTTGGGATTTTTTTAAACCAGAGAAGGTGTAGTTAACCGCTAGGTAATTACATCAGTTGTATGACGTGACAATGCGAACAAGTCGTAAGAGTTCGGTATTGTTCTTTTCTATGTTTAAGCAGTGATCGCTTGTCATCATAAATGTGTATACACATTATTAATATTATAAGTATTGTCGTGGATTATACTATATCGTAGCAAATCCTATATAGATTCATTAAAATAATGCAATGATTTAGATGTGATGGGCGGAAAGAGTACACATCCTGTTGTCAGCTCGGAGTTTGACGTTGGGTGTAAAGTGTGTCTACAGTTGGACCGAGATGGGCTGAGACGCGTGCAGGCTGACAAGGGTGGTTGGACAGCAAGCATGTCCGAGGTATGTTGACTGTGGGCAGATTGGAGAGGTCGGAATACTGTGGCGAAGAAATAAATACAAGGACAAGAATTAGCTGCAGTAGTAGTAGTAGTAGTAGTAGTAGTAGTAGTAGTAGTAGTCAGTGGATGATCCAGAGGGGGTTCCACACACACACACACACACACAACCCCTTTGAAAATGACTAAAGACCACATTGAAGCTAATGGTTTGCAATGGGGGTTCGAACGTCCGAACACCTCCTCCTCTTCCCCCGATCCGCCTAAGGTAGTAGTAGTACCACTGACAGTCGCAATGGTAAGATTGTGTTTTATGACGTACTAAGCTAAGGGTATACATTTTTCATAGTTGTTATTGAGAAAATCTTTGTTTTCTAATACTGATAATTAAATTTCTAAAATAGGTGTTGCATTATGTAGTAAAGTACTAAATATGGGAGGCAATTCTTGTAGGCTTAAGAATGAACCTTACTACACCAAGAGTTATCTCCCCTGGAGTAGCAGCCGGCTTCCTTTGTTGACATGGCAGATATGACAGCAGAAGAGAAAAGAAAGCTGGTTCTAGATGATTTTGAAAGGGGTGTGACTAATGCAAAAAGAGTAAGATGGTAGACATGGCATTCCTTTGTCTACAGTATACAGAACTTACAGAAGAATGTTCAGTCAGGAGTTGGGATTGAGCACAAGACAGGGGCAGGCAGGCCAAGGAAGTTCAGTACTACGGATCGCCGACGTTTAAACTGGTGCAGAGCTCACGAAAATGAAGATCGGGATAATATTTTCTGGCGTTTCCGAATTGTGTGAAAATTTGGACAAAAGATTCCCTGAAACCTATCTACCAACGCCCAAAACATAGCCCGAAATTTCACATGTTGGGTGGGATATCATCACGTGGAGTGACGCCGTTGTGTATTTTCACTAGAAATTTGTCGAAGGAACGATATGTTGTCCATGACATCTTAAATGGTCACCTTCTTCCAACGGCCCGAACACTGTATGAAGATAATTGGATTGTTCAGCATGATAACGACCCAAAACACACATAAACAGTGGTTGTTGGACGAAAATGTTCAAGTTTTATACTGGCCGAGCTACAGCCCAGATCTTAACCTTATTGAGAATGTGTGGGGACTAATGAAGGACAGAATAAACCAAAATGGAAATATTGAGGATATGAAGAAAGAAGTGGTCGAATATTGGGATACGCTGTCACACGATTTCCTACAAAGGTTGATGGGTAGTGTACGGCACATTCAGTCGTGTATTGCAGGGCAATGAGATCTCACAAAGTACTGAAAAGACACTTAGATTCATATCTCAACATATTCATTTAAATAAAACCACTATAGTTTAAATACATGTATTAGATATTTGCCGGAACAATTTTCTCAATAATAATATATATATATATATATATATGTCCATGTTTGTTAATTATTTTCAACTGTAACATTTATTTTTTTGATGTATTTGTAAAAGAGTGAATATGTATTGTGTATCATGTACTTGCCTAGTTGATTCTAGTAATAGGAGCTGTAGGGTGGCCTAGTGGTTAAAGCATTCGCTCGACTTTGATTTCCGGGTACGATTTCCCACAATCGTATAATTTTTTATAGCCCATTTCTGGTTTTCCAAGCCTTAATATTACTGGAATATTGCTTAAGGCGGCGTAAAACTAAACTCACTCATTCTTATTTCAGTGCGAAGGAAAGATCGGAAGAGTTGCAGATTTCCCCAGTGATGGGTTAGCGACTGTTGTGTTTGATAACAGTAGATACAGATTTGCCACCGAAGCCCTCTTGAAGGTATTCGTTAGACACAAATCGTATTATCTTGCCTCTCACATAAATGTCGTTTTCTGATTGGCTGAGCGCTCTTATATTATTTTCAATTTACCCCGCTTACAAGAGAGTAACTTTTTCTATGTACCCCGCTGGGAATGCCGAACTCATTTGGTACTTAGTAGTGGTAATTCTTTATCTCGAATAGCATTGAATCACGTAATGATGTACGGAAATTACCGATGTTTTGCGAATGCAAATCGAAGGAAGGGAGATAATTGTTTTTCTTGTCCTCTGGCATTCGTGACCAACTCGTGTTATTCCGGGACAAGCCGAATAGCAACTCGTGCCCCTCTGGAAGGATTTCATATTGGCGTAGGAACATCAAAACTACTTCAAACAGGAACGATAACTCTATTCCTGTTTGATTCCAATGGTACTTAATATCACCGAAGTACTCATACATTGTATTGCTGTTTTTGTTTTTGCTATTTATTCTAAAGAATTAAACCTCCTTGGTACAACTAAAAGAAAGAAAAAAACACATATTTGTTAAAGACATATTCTGACGTAATTATTACCAGATATGCACCTTATATTTCCAATTATATTTCTGAAAAGGGTTTAATAATAACAAATGGGATTTGTTTTATTGAATATGCAAATAAAATTTGTAAAAGAAACCCCGCTACATTAAATCCCAAAGCAGAAACTAAAAAAATGACTTTTAAAATATTTATCAAACTGAACATACGTGTAACCTTGCTGTCATACCACAAGTGGACTTTTAACTGAATTCGCTGAAAAATATATGAATGACCACAAGAAGGTCAGACTAAAATATTCCCAGAGAATTGAAATATATGCCCAATGTTAAAGATTAAAGTTGATTAGGTACATACAGATATAATATTATTGTTTTAAAGCTCGTAGCGATTTATAATTACATTTCCTAAAATTGTTTGAAGCGCACGTACAATCTCCATAGCAAGCCCGCAAGATCGTCAGAAACACCCTCAGTTGGACCCATGAGAGCCGTTATGTCAACAAACGCACGTGCGTGTATTTGAATCTCTCGCCGTCAATCGCATGATTCTTATCAAAACACCATAATAGGCAGCAAAATCCTGTTAGCTAAGTTCTTTGTACTTTCAATATGACGATATATATTTTTCATGACTTTTTAAACAATGACATAATGCCATAAACGATTTAAGTACTCGGGATTATTTTTACCAAAGCACCGCAGTCATTTACGCGCGTTCTGATTGGTTTGTCGTATATTCGCACATAACAAGCATCGAGAGGGGGACGAGTCTTCTTGCGGGTTACGGAAAGGGGCGAGTGGTGACGAATCGTCCTCTGGTACTCCATACTATGATCCAATACCCGTGCTTCAAACAGTTCAAAATTACCATTGAGGTGTTCAGTAAGATAAATACGTTGTTCACTGGTCCCTCTTGTGACCAGTGAACAACTTATAATATAAAGCTGCACATATTATTTATGGAGCTAGGGGTGGTGGGGGTAGCCAGTGGTTAAAGCATTTACCAAACACCCAGTTCGTTTCCCCACATGGGATATAATGTGTGAAGCTCATTTTTGGTGTCCCCCGCCGTGATATTGCTGGAATATTGCTAAAAGCGGCGTATAACTAAACTCACTCACTCATTTATGCGCTCATCACTTTTTATATTTAATGTTATATTTAATGCTTAACGGTTAAGTACAAGAAACGTGCAGATGGAAACTAGTAAAATTCACACTTCTTTTCTACAGTTGCTATGATTATGTCATATGGATCAAAACTCGGGTCAAAGTCCAGCGACGTCTGGCAATAATCGTTAAAGGGAAAAGGAAAACAGAAAGATATATGAATTTGCTTCAAAATACAGTCTAACTGATTCAGTCTTTGTCCACGAGCTCCAAGTAATAACGCCATTTGTTCACTCGTTTGATATGTGGTTTCATATTTCGTCATGTACTTTTCTGGTGTTCCTCCTGGGCATAGGTGTACGACCACAGCAAAGGAGACGTGGTCCGGATCCTGGATGACAAGGAGAAGGTGAAGATGCTTCAGGATAAACATGGAGGATGGAATCCCAATATGGAAAAGGTAGGCAAACCAATAACTGAAAGTGAAATTTGTTTCTTTGAATTTCCACCCGTGAAGATCCGGGTAAGAATTGATCTTCAGTAACCCATGCTTGTCGTAAGAGGCGACTAAAGGGATCGGGTGGTCAGGCTCGCTGGCTTGGTTGGCACATGTCATCGTATCCCAATTCCATAGATCGATGCTCATGCTGTTGATCACTGGATTGTCTGGTCCAGACTCGATTATTTACAGACCGCCGCCACATAGGAGGAATATTGCTGAGTGCGGCGTAAAACTAAACTCATTCACCTATTCTTTGAATTTCAGCTATAAGGTTGTAAGTCAACCTTTTTTGACAGTTGTGTCCCAGGCGATTTGAGTAACTTGTACGGACATGATACTGATGAACTATGATCTATGAATCTATGATTCGAACTCACGATCATCAATACAAGATATGATTCCACTGCTTCATACATAGATGATTTAGACACGTGTGCTCTCCAATAATTATTAATTATGCAAAATACACTCCTGTCCCCTAGACGCCGCGATTTATACTACCCATCAAACGTTTAGACTCACTTAAAGCACTCACTCTATGTTATGTATATATATGTGGTTACATCAAAGATGAATTTCTCCACTAACTTGCGGGAACCAACTGCAAACCTTATGCAGATGAACTGCATGAGGATCAGGCCTCATATTTCTGAAATGCATGTGCAAATATCGTGCATTTGAACTGCTGTGTTTTGGTGTAAAAAATTTATTAAGTATTCGCCAATTTTCACTGAGTTTCATCATTTATTGAACTCATGATAATAATCTTTTCGACGTTACGAATTTGTGTTAGAATACATCAGTTCATGTTTAGACAGTACCTTTAAACATTAAGGAATATTTCGCAAAATCTAGTTTAGAGCAGTTGACTAAAGTAAGTGGCTACATTTACACTAGTGAGTCTAAATTTTTGATGGGTAGTATACTTTGCAGAGTTGTGCACTATGGACATGCCAGAAAAACTCAATCGTATGTTCTAATCGTGGTTCGACCTGATTTTGTTTCTAAGTTTGTCAGCTCCGTATCTCTGTTTGTGGATTTAACTAAAGTAAGAAGATCTGAAACTTCGGGATTTTCTCATACATCAATCTGAAACGCTGAAGACCCGGGTTCGATTCCCCACATGGGTACAATGTCTGAAGCCCATTTCTAGTGTCTCCTGCCGTGATATTGCTGGAATATTGCTAAAAGCGGCGTAAACTAAATGCACTCACTACTTAGAGTAGATGAGTAACAAGACATAACTTGTACCATTTACTATATTAATTCATTCTTGGTGGTACAGATTGATACAAAATGTTTATGACATAATCGTTACAGAAGACACTTTAATAGAAGTGGCGGTATTTTCAGTCCTTGGGAAAAGTTGGCCGGGTGAAGGGCGTGGACCGCGAAGGGGATGTGATAGTGGTGTTCGGGTCAAGGAAGTGGTATTTCAACCCTGCCTGCTGTGTACCTGCTGTAGGGATGACTGTGGAGAGCCTGGAAGATAGTGATGACGATGAAGGTAAACCTATGGATCTATGTTCACTAAACGCCAAAAGAAACGTTACACTCCTTCCTTAATGACGGAGGTACCTATCGGTTCTGGTTTCTGATGCGTGGATGTCCACTTCTTGGTCTGGCTATGGTGACTCCAGTCTGTCTGAAGCCCTGAATAAGTCTTACAACCGTGATACGGTGGCATCCGAGGGTGTCGATCCCATCTGCACCATCCCATGGCTCTTACTCTCTCTTCAGTTGTTAATCGTGGCATATTACTCGTACTTGTGTATCATATAATGTATTCTAGGCTCTCTTCATACCCTATAGAATCATTCTACATGTAAAATGGATGCAAATACTGCTTGAATATTGCTGCGTTTTGGCGATTGATATTGCTGTGTGTAAACAGAAAATGAAAAGATGTTACTTTTCAAGCAAAAATGTTAACAAAGATTATTTTAGATGTCCCTAAACATTTTTTCACAACATCAAAGACACGTTTTACTTGTTATCACTAATGCAAGTCAGCAGAAAATGTTTTAATAGACTGAAATCATACTTATGATTCTTTTACAATTTTACACACTCTACTGAGTTGTTTCTTGTTTTCATAGTAGAAAACTTGTGACTTTAAATGGTTTATCAACCTTTCTTTTGGACATCAAATTCACTGTTTTTGGTTATTTCGGCATGGACGAAAATAGGACAATTTAACTCTTCTGAAAAAGATGCATTTCAACTCTTCTGAAAAAGATGCATTTCACCTAAATATGAATGCATTTGAGAAATTATTTTCCGTGATTTGCATAAACGCGTGATTTGCATGATTCTATCATATCTTTCTTAGTTTTTCGGTACTTCATAAAGGTAGGAGGGTAACGTTTCTTTTGGCGTCTAGTGTATACACTTTGATTCCAAAGTAATTGAACGGCATTTAGAAGTGATACACGCAAAGACGAGAATTTATGGACGTCAACTTCTTTATTTTGGTTGTGACTGTACTCTAAATAAGTTGACATTCATAAATATTCACCTTTACTTTGAGTAAATGTAACCAAGTCAATTCCATAGCCACAGGAAACATCTCAGCTTTGTCGAATCCGACTGCATCATGAACATGTATGTCCAGTACAATCAGCGAGGGGCGGTGTGCATCACGCCAAAGAACCGGGTTCGATTTCCCACATGGGTTCAATGTATGAAGCCCCTTTCTGGTGTCCCCCACCATGATATTGCTGTCCAATACTGCTAAAACCGTCGTAAAACTAAAACTCACTCACTCTTATACTCACTCACTCACAGAAATTTAAATGCATTACGCAAATATGACAACGGCTACACATTCGCTTTGGGAATAAAACAATTTTATTTTGAGACATTACAATTGATGAAAGTGGCAAGTAAGTTACTTTATTTTCAGGTCCGTTTTCAGCGACGGGGCTAATGGGAGGTTTGCTTGAAAATCTGAAAGAAAGTTTTGCAATGTTCGGGGACACATCGTTAGCGGGGTTATTATCTGCAGAGGAGACAGGAGGTGTGACAAAGGCCATCATTAAAGGGGACGTCGACACAGTGAAAGCCATGATAGAGTCGAACCCACAGATGGTGAGTGCTTGATGTTAAGAAACTGACGTAGAAATGAAAGTACACACCTGGTGTTTTGGGATTATTTGAAAAGTGTTATAATTTTGACTGGCATCTTCGCAATTGGGCACGATATATCTGTGGTGTTTTGGCAACATATTAGGAAAGTCTGTGACTTATATAATTATCACTGTAAAAACTCATTTCAAAACATTTACGTCGCATTTTGGAAAGTAATCCAAAAGCACCGGGTGTCTACTTTCTTTTGTACGTCAGTTTATGTGTGGAATCCCCATAGGGCATTGGGCGCCGTCAGAGGGCGTGAGGGCTCGGAGGCTTTGTGACTGGTTCTTTTGCTGAGACGCTGCCTTTTTCTGTATTCCAGCTATTTTTAAAGCATGTCAGCCTAATGCGTGAGCAAAACTCCGAAATAAGGCAGGCACAGGCGTTGTGATTGTCTGGTCCAGACTCGATTATTTACAGATCGCAGCCATACAGTTGGAGTGCGGCGTAAAACTAAACTGACTCTCTCTCTCAGTCACTTTGTGAAATTCACGAGTACGGGCATTGTGCTGACCAGTCATGAATAGAATCGGGATTCCAACCCATAGTCATAGGTTTCTGGTGTGCTCAGGGGACGCAACTCTGTTCCTGACATTGCGGCTTCCATTACGACTGGGCTACCCATGGCCTCGTACTTGCCGATTTCATTCCACTTTGCCCTGATCACGTTGATGGTTGCTCATATGCCAACTTGCAATATGCGAGACGGGGCCCAGCTTACTCCCGGTACCAGATTTCCTGTGACAAGCGTAAATTCAAGAACCAGTTCTGGTTCGAAATTGCGCGACTGCCAAATATTACTTTACTAGACCGGACCAAGTGTACAACCATGATTGACTGTCCCAGCTGTTGACAGTCGTAATCAGTGTGCGAAATCGCCAATGGCCCGCTAGCCCGTGGCAAGTAAAAATCCAGTCGGGCCAGTAAATCTCCACAGTCACTGGTCCGACTGGCTAGTGAATTTTCATAGGGTCATTTTGTAAACATATAACACTCTCCGACTTGTTAAGTTATAATATACTTTTTAATCATGCAAGATTATGGCTTGATAAAAAAGTTCATCTTATTAGCAGCTTAATGATGAAACCTGTGTCATGCCCACTCTATATTATTCTCATCTATTTTTGTAATCTTTGGTTTAGTTTCTACATTCACATTTCGGGCTTGTGAATGATTTTGTGGGCTAGTAAATTTCAGGCATAGCTTGCCCGACTGGCTAGCAAAATTTGGAAACTATTTCGCACACTGGTGGGGATTTGGGGATGGGTAGATCGGATATGTGTAATTCCTGCAATGATTATCGGTTCCTTACTGTCAACCATGAGACCATTCGAAAGGAATGGAAGTGCCAAATAACGTAAGTTCTCGCGAAGTGGTGTGACCTACTTACGGGACCTATACTATAGCTAAAATACATGGAATTATCATGAAACGGCCCTCCCATCATCAGAAATTTGCGGTCCGCTGCCAATGATATTGGACCGCTCAACCTTAACGACGGGCCACTATCAGTGCTGTTGTCAAGTGACGTCATAGTGGGTGCGTGGGCTTACGGTTCATTCGACATTGGCTTTCGACTGGCAGCTATTCTGGGTCAAACAAGTCAAAGCAACCCGAATTCCCGCTTTAAATATAGCGGTAATATTGGCTTTCTTGTTGGTGCCAACCTTAACAATGCACTATTATTAAGGCTGTTGATGGACCAAAACCGAACACTGACATAGTTTGACATGTTGCAGGCTTTGGTCTTGTCGAATATCGTCACTTTCTGTTGTGACGTCACTTGAATTGTTCGATAACGTAATTGCATTCGGGCAGTCAACCACGTCAGAAGTTGATTTGGGTAAACATACAGTCAAATTCCTTCATTGTTTCCTTTTTCTTTTCAACACAAATTCCATGTATTTCAGCAATAATAAGGGTAATGCTATTTTTGAGGGCATTATCATTTGCAGAAGCCCTCGGTAATAGCATTACCCTTATATTATGTCTGATTCCAAGCGGACGGTCATAAAACTAATGCATGTTATACATAACAATGGACCCCCAGTTGCTCTTCAATCGGTAAAGGCAACGTCGGTATATTATTATGCCGCTGAAAGAATTTTGTTATTGTGTTCTTCAAATAAATATCCTGTATTCAGATTTCGAAAAGTTCACGAAATAACGTACCGAATGGTAATTAGTAGTGACTAGTGACATCGCGATAGTATTTTTTTTAAAATTTTCTCAGGTCGTCTTAGATATTGATTGCCTACAGTGACTGAGCATGCGTGCATGCGTATGCGTGTGTGCGTGCGTGTGTGTGTGTGTGTGTGTGTGTGTGTGTGTGTGTGTGATGTATTGAGTGTTTTTTACCTCTAAGTGGGAATTGAAGACCAAGGACATATTTTCGATATGAAAATGCTGCCGGCTAATATTAATACTCTTTTAACTTAGTTTCTGGAATTTATCCTTGTTTCTCTTACTATACAGTTGTCACAACACTTCGGAATGCAGAAACTGACGCCATTGATGAGGGCATGTCATGTAGGCAACATGGAGATAGTACACTTCCTGCTGGACAGGGGAGCTGACCTTGAGAGCAAAGGTCATAAGGGAATCACAGCCCTGTCTGCAGCAATTATTGGGTGAGATTATCATACCAGCTGTTTGAGGGATGCTGACATGGAAACGTGTGTCTGTTGTCAAACATCGGGACATTAATAGCAACATAAAAAAGACAGTGATTCTCATACAATACATGCGAGAGTTTGGTTCAAAGAACCTCGTGGTCTTGGCGCATGTCTAAATACATTATCAAATAAGATATTTTTGCGAATTGTTCCATGTGCAAACAGCTAGGTAATGTGCCGCATTATTTACTGCTTTGCCAAGAATATGTAAATCATCGTAAGAGGATGGTGGAATGTCTTAAGCTCTCAATACGTACATTTCATTGGCTGGACTATTATGTTCAAGAAATAGCGTTCGCCATGAAGTTCAGATAGTAAATCTTTCTACTATTAAAGCGTGTGGCAGCTTTGCTACTTTATGAAATTTTAGAAACCTAGCAAACCTTTATGATGGGCAAAATGTAAATGGGACAAGGTTTCCGAACACCTGTAAACCTTTTAATGATCAATCATCAATCATGTGACTCTGCCTCAGCTCCATGTTCCATTCTCGCAACAATGTGTCTCTATGTTTGTTTGGTCGTCAATTCCAGGAAGAGGGAACACACAGCGAAGGTACTGCTCGAGAAGGGCGCCAACATCCATCACAGGCACCACAACGGGCAGACAACTCTTCATCTTGCGGTACACAACAACCTCCCCAACATCATCAAAGTGCTCATCCAGAAGGGCGTGGACGTCAATGCTACGGTAGCTATTCCACAGGCAGTTCCTGAAGCAGAAAGTTTACATCTTTCGCATGAAACAGTAGACCACTAAGTGTAAACCACAATGTAATACATTTATTTTAGTTTGTTCCATTCATAATCATATTATGGGGGCGGTGGGGTAGCCTGGTGGTCAAAGGGTTCATTCGTGAGGCCGAAGACCCGGGTTTGATTCCCCTCCTGGGTACAACGTGTGAGGCCCATTTGCGGTGTCCCCCGCCGTGATATTGCTGGAATATTGCTAAAAGCGGCATAAAACCCAACTCACTCACTCATTTATTATATCAAGCGCAAGAGACAAACAAACATACATGTCATCATTTAAATGGCTTAAACAGTCTTTCAGGCTTTCAACTTGTCAATATTTAAACTTTATGGTACGTGTAAAACGATTGACGTGTGGCATATGGAACTCTTTTCAGGACAAGGCGGGAGACACCCCTCTTCATGATGCTATCGGCATACAAAAGGATGAATGCGCGAAGATTCTTATTGAATGTCCACACGTCAATCTCAGGCTCTGTAACCGCAATGACTTCAACGCCCTGCACTTCGCCTGCTTAAGGGGCAGTGTACCGTTAGTATGCGACAGCATATTAGTTTTATATATTAAACTATATGAGGATTGGATCAAAAGCAGGATGTGGAGATAAACTTTGTCAGGATTTGAATATTGAATGACAAAAAAGTGAATTTGATGTTCTGGGAATTATATTTAATGCTGAACTGAAGGATCTATGGATCATCAATACAATTAAAAAAAACTAGAGGAAATTAATTAATTAGTGGCGGTGTGGAGAAAAGGATATTTAACACAAATTAGCAAAATTACTGTTATCAAGACACCACCTATTTCAAATGTTTTTCATATTTTCAATACTTTACTAAACCCACCCCAAGAATTTATTACTTCCCTTGAAAACATACTTTTTCAGTTTTATTTGGACTGACAAAAATGACAAATGAAGAGAAGTACTTTGAAAATAGATTACAAACATGGGGGATTAAGAATGATCGACATAAAAACGTTTAGCATTGCCTTGACATTATCTACTATGATCCTTGTTTACCATAACGTCTCAAATGCATACCTACATTTCAGTTCCGTGGAGAAGATACTTGAGAGAGACACATCATTTGTGAACGACCAGATGTCGGACAAAACCTTTGCTGCTCTCCACATCGCCGCTAACAACGACCACGTTGAATGTTGCAGACTGCTCATTGAAAAAGTACCCAGTTTTTGTATTTCATAGTGGCACGGGGCGGTGGGGTAGCCTAATGGTTAAAGGGTCCGCTCATCACGGTGCAGACCCTGGTTTGATGCTCCACATGGGTACCATTGTGTGAAGCCCATTTCTGGTGTCCCCCCCAGATGCTGGAATATTGCTCAAAGTGGCGTAAAACCCTACTCACTCACTGACTCACTCATAGTGGCACGTCAGTGTAACATGAGCCACCTATCCGAGATGACGAAGTTGAAGGTCGTCCTGACGCTGATGATATTCCATATAAATTTATACTTATCTTCACGTGGGATTTTCTTTCCCAACTAACACTATATGAAAATATATTTGTGGTGGTAAAGCAAGAGATACGCACACCTTTCGCAAACAACTGATCACTTTCTGAGTTTCTGTCATTACGTATTGTACGACCCATGAAGATCCGTATTAGAATTGATCTTCAGTAACCCATGCTTGTCGTAAGAGGCGACTAACGGGATCGGATGGTCAGGCTTGCTGACTTGGTTGACACATGTCATCGTATCCCAATTGCGTGGAACGATGCTCATGCTGTTGATCACTGGATTGTTTGGTCCAGACTCATTTATTAACAGACCGCCGCGTATTTATTAACAGACCGCCCCCATATAGCTGGAATACGATTACGACAAGCATGTGTTGCTGAAGACCTATTCTAACCCGGATCTTCACGGATCTGTAGCATTTGGAGTAAATACTGTCTTGGGTTATTGTTTTTAGTTACTAGTTTTAAATGGATATCTGTGATACACTAGTAGTTTTACTGTTCTTCGTCAACAATTTTGAAATTTCTAAATTTATTGATCTTTAATATAATGATAAATTGTTCTGGTCACGGTATGGCTGAAGTATTGCCGATGTGACGTTAAATATAAACTCACTTACTCACTCACTAAACTCACTCACTCACTCACTCACTCACTCGGGTTATTTTAATAGGGGAAGGCCGAAGTTGATCGGAAGGGTCCTCAGGGGGCCACTCCTCTTTATGTCGCCGCTGGTACTTCTCAATACAGATCAGTGGAACTACTTCTCCAGAAAGGTAAGATACCTTGCAGCCTAAAGTTAAGGATTTCCTCAGCTGTCGGTCTTTAAATGCTTGTGAAGCTTGATTCAGGTTTTCATTTGATATTTTTATTTGACCTCAGGAGCTGATCCCAACTTCGAAAATGACAACGGTAACAGACCGCTCCACGGTTTGTGTAAGGTATGGTGCATTCGATCTTCGAAACATAGTTCCGGAAGTACACAAGTGACCAGTGTCACTCTTTATGTCTATGGAACTCTAATTAGAAAATAGTGGGCTCGAAATGTATGTACGTTAAGACAATTACCGAACAATCAGAAGAATACAATTATCAGAACATAATTTGGAAAAAACAATTTTAATAAATCATTGGAAAGACTTCCGCCCGTATCCTCCCTTTTAATTTCATTCTAGTCACATCATATCACCTGAATAAATATTTCTCATCTAATAAGGATGAGTTTTAACCTGCATGTTTCTTTAATTGTATCATACTGAAACACGTATCCAACTTCTAAAAATGCCACTCAAAGAAATGTTTCTTCATCGTTAAAATTTAGGAGGGATACGGGCGGAGCGGAAGTCTTACCAAATTGTTATGTGGAGTAATATGACACTGTGATGTATTTAATTATTATATTGCATGAAATATGCTCTGGTTTGTGTCTGTATATCATTGTGAACGTTCCTCTGTGCACAAAGGTGTACAAGCAAATGTGGGGACGGTGGGGTAGCCTAGTGGTTAAAACGCCCCTCGTCACGCCGAAGACCCGGGTTCAATTCCCCACATGGTACAATGTTTGAAGCCCATTTCTGGTGTCCCCCGCCGTGATATTGCTGGACTATTGCTAAAAGCGACGTAAAACTAAACTCACTCACCCTTTTATATTTCGTGAAATGAAACACAAAGGTTATGAAAGACTATATTGCTACATGCACGTACATTCCATGTGTGTATAGGATAGATCAACAACAGGATCAGAACCAAAATGTAATGTAACTGTTTTACATTTATCGAAGTAATGAGTTTATATCGAAGTCCAGGACCTTTTATCAACACTGTAAATCTTCAATGTGAAATATGTATTAGGGAGACGGCGACCACAAGTGGTGCACTTGTGCCTAATCCCTTTGTCCTTTGGACAATCAGATATGTTTTAAACAATATAAACATAAACATGTATC
The DNA here is from genome assembly GCF_003918875.1 of Haliotis rubra. Classification (NCBI taxonomy): domain Eukaryota; kingdom Metazoa; phylum Mollusca; class Gastropoda; order Lepetellida; family Haliotidae; genus Haliotis; species Haliotis rubra. The sequence continues at coordinate 1,479,007 of NW_025765303.1, forward strand.
GCTTTGCACTTTACAAGGGCCGCGGGTCGCGTCGAGAAGTAAGCAAGGTGGTCGACGTTGCACGACTACTTCTACAGGAAGGTGCCGCCTACAAAGCCAGAAACAAGCACGGATCCGCCGCTCTTGATAGGTGTTCTCGTGAAGCTGAGAAGTCAGCGATTCGGAAATTCATCGACGAAAAGTATGTGTTTGATGTTTTATATCCCATTTGGGATTTATTGACAGAGAAGATCAAAAGTCATTGGGCGGCTTTTAGAATGGCAAGAAGTGTCAGTCAATAATGCTTGTCATATGATAAAACATTCATTAATGCTTCACGCATGATGACATAAAAAGTAATGCTTGATGCATGAAGACATAATCAATAAAGCGTGATGCAGGAAGACATTATCAGTAATGCTTGATGCATGACGACATGCTCAATAATGCTTGATGAATGAAGACATAATCAATAATGCTTGATGTATGAAGGCATTCAATAATGCTTGATGCATGAATAAATAATCAATAAAGATTGATGCATGACGACATAAACAGTAATGCTTGATGCATGACATAATCAATAATGCTTGATGCATGACGACATAATCAATAATGCTTGATGCATGAAGACATAATAAATAATGCTTGATGTATGAAGGCATTCACTAATGCTTGATTCATGACGACATTCAATAATGCTTGATGCATGAAGGCATAATCAATACTGCTTGATGCACGAAGACATAATCAATTATGCTTGATGCATGACGACATAAACAGCAATGCTTGATGATATAAACAGTAATGTTTGATGCATGAAGGCATAATCAGTAATGCTTGGTGCATGACGACATAAACAGCAATGCTTGATGCATGAAGACAATCAGTTATGCTTGATGTATGAAGACACATTCAATAATGTTTGAGGCATACAGACACAATTATTAATGATGCACGTATGACGATATAGTCAATAATGCTTGATACATGAAGACATATTCAGTAATGCTTGATGCATGATCACACAGTCTGTAATGCTTGATGCATGATCACACAGTCTATAATGTTTGACGCACGACGCCTTTTACATTTGCGCATGTTGTATGCTGCAAGGGGAAGATCATTTTGGCAGTTTAATTTCCTCAGCCATATGGTTGAGAAAATACGCGTTAGTAAAACTATAGATCATGAATGACACAACATGGTTGGTGTGGTCAGGTGGACTGGTTCAGCTTTCTGCCAATTTGTAATTTCGGCATCATCATCAGAAACCCTTAATCTGTTTATGATTCTTCAAATGCACTCAAACGGAAACCTTTGGCGCTGAGCTCGATTTTTTTTATGTCTCAGTTTAACGCCTCACTCAGCAATATTCCAGAACAGGACTGATAGACCATGAACATTCACATATTGGTACCACTCAGAGGGACCAAACGTTTTAGTGTTTTTATTCCTTTATGTCTCTATATATCCAAAAAGTATGATGGGCATCTCAATTTGGTACCTCAGACTCAGAACGAGGCTAAATCAAAGATGGCCGCCCCAAACCCCAGCATTTTCAAATAAATGTCAATTCCAAGCTTTTGTCATGAGTGAGTGAGTTTAGTTTTACGTCACACTCAGCAATATTCCAGCAATATGGCGGCGGTATGTAAATAATCGAGTCTGGACCAGACAATCCGGTGATCAACAGCATGAGCATCGATCTACACAATTGGGAACCGATGACATGTGTCAACCAAGCCAGCGAGCCTGACCACCCGATCCCGTTAGTCGCCTCTTACGAAAAGCATGGGTTACTGAAGATCAATTCTAACCTGGATCTTCACGGGTGCGTCAACCGTGCAGTAGTATGATACAATGAGACGTCTCACTTCTGTAAAACAACACCTAGTCGCAGAATGTGTGCGTGGTCATGATCGGTGGGAATATCATTCGCCTCTTCATTACTTATTTTTTCAGTGAAAGGTCCCTAAATTCCGAAGTTTCTTATGAGAAAATGGTACAATTAATGACTAGCTCTAATCCAAACGTAAATCAACGCCTAGCCAGTTTTGTGTTTTTGGAATTTCAGAAAAGGCATAAATTCCTGTCTAATAAATAATATTATAACCATGTTAGTTTATATATTCCACTCTGAACTGAAATGGACCCGTGAAGGTCCGGGTTAGAATGTACCTTCAGTAACCCATGTTTGTCGTAAGAGGCGACTAACGGGATCGGGTGGTCAGGCTCGCTTGCTTGGTTGACACATGTCGACGGTTCCCAATTGCGCAGATAGATGCTCATGCTGTTGATCACTGGATTGTCTTGTCCAGACTTGATTATTTACAGACCGCCGCCATATTGCTGGAATATTGCTGAGTGTGGCGTAAAACTCAACTCACTCACTCACTGAACTGAAATGAACATTGTACATGTTTTGTAACTAAATCAGAAATTATCTTACATGTCATCATCTAATATTGTGATGTATTATTAGATTTATTATCTACTCCATCCTTGTATCATCAACATAAAGAGTATACAAGCTGCAGATATGTCTCTCTGCCTGATGTACATTTTGTTTTTTTCAAATTGATGTGTTTGATGTGATCATGCAAATGTGAAATGTATAATGAGCCGGTGGCCCCTTTACGAAATATACAACTCAATTACTCATTTTTTCAGTGAAAGATTCCTAAATTCCCAAGTTCCCCCGGAAAATCAATCAAGGCCCCAAGCTCCAGAAAGTCCGAAGAGTTCCAGATTTATCACGCCATGTAACAAGTGCCTTGAGAAGGTTGCAGATGCTAAGTTCGTCCCCTGTGGACACAAAGTAATGTGCAGGTCGTGCGCTGCCAGCTTCAAAACGTGTCCGTTATGCGACACACACGTACTACACGTGCAAAGAAGCAAACGAGGTAGGTGGTGAGTGACCCACGGGACAAGATGTACACATCGTATTTAAAAATAATACACAGGATAGTAAAGCTGATACACAGTGTACCAAAACTGATACACAGAACGCAAATAGTTAATAGAGGATACTAAGCGACCTTTTGTGTAATTCCAATTTTATTAAACGAGTTAATGATTTGGTATCAAACGAGCGAATGCGAATTTAATAAAAAGTGGTATTTCACGGAAGCGAGTTTAGTATTCTGTTTATTACTCTCCAACGTAAATTGATAGAAACTGCCTACAGTGTGATGATTCTCATGTAAATTTTCCACGATTCAAGCAAGGTCTAAAACCATTGCGACAGAGGCATTAGCTTTGTGATATCATAACTGTAACCATTATGACGTCATATGTCTAGCGGTATTACACGCCGTAAAAAATATTACACTGCAGTATCTTCCACGGGCGAGTAATAATACACTTTGTTACCCTAAGATAAATTTGTCGAATTCTGGTTGGTCAATAGTCAAAGCATACCAAACCATGTAGGTGGATTTGCCAGGGTGTACGAACCGTACACCCCGTCAAATCTGTCATGTGACACACTACACGGATTGTACGAATGACCTTGACCTTAGATGGAATGTGGCTGCCAAACGGCTGATCGCTTCGAAATTTTAGAGCTGGCGTATTTAATTATAAGCATAAACAGAGTACTGAAATTGTTGCCATAATTTCTTATTTGTTTGTTTCAATAAATATATCCAAAAAATAAAATGTTTCTGCATTTCACTTGTCGTTTGACAAAAACTCAAATTCGATTTTTTTTTCATAAACTACGCCATCCTAAGTTATCTCCCTTTATGGCCGTTCGGAAAAAATCATGGCGAAATGTTTTGCGTCTCATTCTGCCGATGATTTAAATGTTGTCTTAAGGGTAATAACTTCGTCACATGGTGTTTTGAAAGGGTGTACGGGACTGTAAGACCCTTGTAAATTCCGTAAATACGGAATTTACAAGGGTCTTAAAGTCCCGTACACCCTTTCAAATACGGAATTTACAAGGGTCTTAAAGTCCCGTACACCCTTTCAAAACACCGTGTAACTAATAGTATGCCAAGAATGACACACGGAAAACAAATAGTAATACACTGTGCAGCAAATATGATACACAGAACTCAAATAGTAACACACTGTGTTCCAAATATGACACACGGAACACAAATAGTAATACACTGTGTACCAAGAAAGATACACAGAAAATAAAAAGTAATACACAGTATGCAAAGTGTGACACACAAACCGCAAATAGGTATACTCAGCACACAAACGTGTGCACAGTGTAGAAGTAATACAAAGAGCATTAAGAAAAGTAAGTAATGATTGATTCATTATTCTTAATAGGTGATGACGATGACGACGACGACGACGACGATGATGATGGTGATGTCCAGTGCAAAACTCAGTAGAAGATACACTTCACCCAGGGTTCGAAATACACCGTTAGCGAAGACAGGATTTAAATTAATGTGACTCTAGGTGATACGTTTATGGAATATGTGTGTAGCAGTTGAGTTGTTTTAACGCCAAGTGAGTGAGTGAGTTTAGTTTTACAAGGTCTGTAAATTATCGAGTCTGGACCAGATCATCCAGTGACCACAGCATGAGCATCAATCTACGCAACTGGCAAGCATGACATGTGTCAACTTATAGCGAGCCTGACCACCCGATTCCGTTAGTCGCCGCTTATGACAAGCATGGGTTACTGAAGATCAATATTCTAACCCGGATCTTCACGGGTATTTTAACGCCAAGCAGGTTTGTTCCAGTACTGAAACGTATATATGCACAAGACAATGCTTTACTATTATCACATTTTCTGTATACAATTGCCAATGTTTTTTTGTTGTTGTTTTTTTTTTTGGGGGGGGGGAGAGCCCAAACGAGTGATCAGTTAAATGACGTCACTAATTCTAGTTTCACACACAACTGATAATGGATGATGCGGACATTTACTAATAAGTAAAACTACAAGTAAAATACCCATATTGGGGCAGTGTAGAAATATTATCAAAAAAGCTTCAGAACATCACCAAAAGAAAACTTGAAGTTCGCATCCCTTGACACAAGCCCCCAGTCAAGAGACCAGGAATATGTCATTGGTACCACATCATCCTGTCCGCCTACCATGAACAACATTCCCACTGTCAATTTGTAAATTAATCTTATATGCCTTTAAATGAGAGAGTATGTTTTAACTGTTTAAATGTTGTTGAAGATGAAATGAATGTACTTTTATACTGTCCTTTATACCAGTGTTTTACAAATGTTTATTGGAAAAGTACACAGTTTTTAATGGTAATTTTATAAATTTTACTGATTAGGAAAAGCTATCGTGTTCAGTGTCCTATTTGATGTAAATTAACAGCCGAAACCTGTTTTGATATTTTAAAGAAACAGGGGTTCACCGTTATCATTAGTTTAATATTTGTAAGGTTTGTTTTATATTTTATAGTATTTGTAAATAATCTTTCATAATCCCACAAGGGATGGCTCATATTGTATACTAGTTTTTCTTTTTACGATGTTTTAAATGTATAATGTATACGTATGAGGTGAGACTCGTAATAAACAATCTATCTGTCTCTCTCTTTTCAGCTATGTGTATTTTGTTGGGCCTCAGGAACAATTAGCTTCGTCATTTGTTACTGCATCATTTACCAATATCCATTGTTGTTGTTGAAACCATGGTGGTTGTTTTGTATCACCCTCATGTTGTCTTTGTTAATCCCCGCAAGATGTATAATACAAGTCTGTTCTGTGTTATTATTATTGACAACGGTTAACACATCTTTAAACTGCGAAAGGTCGCATCATGATATAATAAAGAGGTTGTCATCCATAAAGTATCCTACCTTTCTTATTACTCATGTCAGTCAAACAGATCATTCGAAGATGTACGTGTTGTAAATGTAATGCATTACCATAGCACAAGGACGGTGTGGTAGCCAAGAGGTTAAAGCGTTCGCTCGCCACGTCGAAGATCTGGGTTCGATTCCCCACATTGGTACAATGTGTGAAGGCCATTTCTGGTATTCCCCGCCATGATATTGCTGGAATATTGCTAAAAGCGGCGTAAAACTAAACTCACTTACATAGCAAAATGTGTGGCAAAAAACATACAACTTGTAGATTGCAAAAACTCAGCAGTTGTTATCCATGACAGTACCCATTCTACAATCCGAATCAAACAATTTCAATTTTAATCATGTTGGAGAAACATTGCTTTAGAGGACAATGAATTAAAAGGATATTTTTGTGGTATTTAAGTCTGATGATTTAAGGTATTTAAGTCTCTATCTCAGTATATCGGTATTCCAATGCCAACTTCAAAATGTGTATTTTCTGGTCGTGTTAGTGAGTGGTTTGAAACTACCAGGTTTCTAAACCTGTATTATCAATGTATTTTTAAGCAAACCTCTTGCATATAATACAGATATCCGCGATTAAAATATTAATCCCATTTGACTAAGTTTTCCTTGTTAGTGAAAACTATCAGACTGTGAAACGTAAATGTATTCATTTACTGCAGCAGACCTGCTCGAATAAACGTGAATGCATGCAACTATTCTAGAGAACCCACATGAGAAGAATACACACATATAAGGGGCTGTTAATAATTTCTGGTTGGGGGTGGGGGGGTGATTTTTATGGAGAAACATGTACTATGTGAATGACACCCGAAAAATCTATGAACAAAGAAAGTGAACCCCCTGTATGTCATCTACAAAATCAGTAACCACTCCCAACCCATAACTGCATAAATTTTTATCTACAAAATTGCTGAACCCACCTAGTACATGTGTAAAAAATTGCTGACACCCCCCTACGTCCCCAGAACAAAACACAATGGGTGATCCCCTTTACACCACCCCCATCCCATAAATTAAGAATGGTCCCTAAACAGGAACACATTCGTAATCTGTTCAATCTGACTTTATACTATGATAAGAAGAAATTAATATGTAACATCTATTGTAGACATTGCACCATGTTAAAAAGAACACCGTAATAAACACAACACATATTCCATTTCTGGTGTCCCCCACCGTGATATTGCTGGAATATTGCTAAAAACGGCGTAAAACTAAACTCAGTCAGCTAACACATACTCATAAATATCGTTGACTGTAACGTTTGTTCAGGCTTGTCAACAACAAAGGACCTGTTGGGCTAAACATGCTGATAGTCTCTGTTTCCACCGTACTATTTTTAAATACGAGGTTCTCGGTGGCCTTGACCAGGTCATGGTGACCTTGCATGACAACGGTGATTTGATTTGAGCAATACAAGCCTGAGATAACAAGCCATGATATGTTGACAATGTGTCAACGGGTCATGCATAAGGAAATAGTAACTGTAATGATAGGTGTATAACATTTCAGCAGCTGAACTGGACATTGGCCCTATACAAAAATTAGCATAATAATAATGATAACGCCATAATAACATTTCAGTGGCAAGGGCTTTTGTGCGTTTCACAACATCAATAACCCAGTTCAGACTAAATAAAGTGAAATCCAGTCTTATGAACTGTGAAAAATTACACAGAAGCAATTGCCTAAATTGAATTCTGTTTGCAGTCTTTTATGCTTCTCTTTGTGAAAATTTGTTTCGTATTCAAAGTCCTGGCAAATTGACTATCCGTACATGCAAAGGAGAGAATAATATCATGCAGTTGTCTGCAGTTTAAACTATCAAATGACTCGGAGAAAGATTATGTTCGCAGAACAATAATCCTTGTACCACGTCACGATATCACGTGACACAGCTCGCGGGAGCATAATAACAGTACACTGAATCATTCATTCAAGTGTATAAATAGCACTCAAACTGAAAGTCGATTTTTCCATGTGAGCTATAAATAGATGCACGTCATTGCATTTCTCAGAAATCGGTATTTGTGAAGAAGACGCTGTTTATTGTGTTTCAGAGTTGTAGTTATATATATATGTAGACGTCATTCCTCTTACAATCAACTTCATGGCGGAAACTGGATTCGAAGGTGCGTACGTGATGAGAGTAGCTTAAAACTAAGAGATAAATAACATGCTCGTTTAACCGTCTCCATAGTATTACTAGTTCGTATTAACAAATGCCGATGGCCGCCATTGTGTGTGTGTGTGTGTGTGTGTGTGTGTGTTTGTTTATTTGTTATGTTTTACACATTCGCTTTGACAACCCACTACAGTTATAGATTAACCGAAAGTGACGTACTTAGATTAACAGGAAATATCGTACAACATTGAGTGTGTATGGTTTTACGCCACTTTTAGCAATATTTCAGCAATAACGAGGCGGTTACACCAGAAATGGGCTTCACACATGGTGGGAATCGAGGTTTTACCATTTGATCTACCCCACCGATCCATCACGTTTTACAATGTAATGCCACACAATCATCCCTGTTGGTAGGCAGAACAAAATAGGAGAAAAAACTGATATGTGTGAATTTCTTTGGCCTTCGTAGTATTTTATTTATACTTTATGGATGCAGTTTATTCTTCAGTGTCAAAATAAGGTGCTTCACTTATATCAGAAGTAAACACTGCAGCACCTGATGGGTTTTGTGTCTAAAGTTGTAAAATGTATTTTTCATTCTCAGCATGTACGAAACGTGCAAATGTGAGGAAATTAATATAATTACGAATGCAAAAGCGAACCATTCTGGAATACAGTCAACTACTTCTAATACGAATACGGATATAACGAACTGACGGATGTGAAGAACTGGGTTATTTTGTCTCGACTACATGAAGTATGTTTCTGTCGAAATGTGTGTGTGTGCGATAAGACACTAAGACAGTGGTTCCAATGAGTTCGGTATAACCGTAGTTTATTGTTATATAAATGCATATGGAATATCCCTAGTAACCATCTACAAACACGACTATCCACAATATATATGGAAGTCGTTTTAGGGCTGGAGACGTACATCTGCCGTCGAATTGCAGGAGTATTGATCTGTAGCGTTAGGCAGCAACAGTGAGTGAGTTTAGTTTTACGCCGCTTTTAGCAATATTCCAGCAATATCACGACGGGGGACACCGGAACTGGGCTTCACACATTGTACCCATGATGGAAATCGAGCGCAGGCCTTCGGCTTGACGAGCGAACGCTTTAACCACCGGGCTATCCCACCGCCCCATAGGCTGCACAGACACTCACATACACATACGCTTTGTGTGAATGACAGGCTTTATACTAGAGAACATGTAGACCCTGTTCGCGAATAACCGGTGTCATCCCTATTTTCAGTTATCCACCATATAAGTTTTGTCCTTTTACGCACAATGGAATCTGTTTTTGAGGATAAAAGAGAGTAGTTATTCTTTCTTGTTGACGTTTTATTTTTTAACATTTAAACAAATTTTGTGTTAGATTTTACCAGTGCGACGCATTCACAAACAACGGCTGCACAATGCGAAATCGTAACTAGTTGGGATTTCTTATGCTAATTGAAATGATGTTTATTGCTTCTGTTTCGTATCGTAATTGATATTGATTTCGTATTTCGAACAGGAAAACAGTCTATTGGTGACATAATGTACGAAGGACTTCGAGTAGTACGCGGTCCCGATTGGTCCAGAGGAGAAAGTGATGGAGGTGAAGGTCACGTGGGTACTGTTGTGTCACGAGAGGGCGCTGATCGTGTTGACGTCATATGGGACGGTGGTCAGAGAACGACGTGCAGAGCTGGGAAAGATGGCAAACATGATCTGAGAATCCTGGACACTGGAAGCATAGGTGAGGGTCTATTTCTGTCACTTGTCAGGAACGTTTGTTCAGAATTGACTCTGTTCACCCCAACAGTTCAGCTCTAGTTGACTGCCATACGAATTATCGGCTGGTTACCAACTAAAACCGCTTCTATATATAGACGGCCCGTGAAGATCCCGGTTAGAATTAGTCTTCAGCTACCCATGCTTGTCGTAAGAGGCGACTTAAGGGATAGGGAGGTCAGGCTTGCTGACATGGTTGACACACGTCCTCGTATCCCAGTTGCGTAGATCGAAGCGCATGCTGTTGATCACTGGGTTGTCTGGTCCAGACTCGATTATTTACAGACCGCCGCCATATAGCTGGAATATTGCTGAGTGCAGCGTTGAACACCAATCAACCAACTTCCCTTTCTATATGTAGAAAAATAACTGTTAGATGCGTTACTCTTATAGCAACATCCATTGACCATTTGTGTTTTCAGTTGACAAAGCAGGAGTGGGCATAGTGCGTTATGTTCATTATTTACAGAGCGCAACAATATAGCTGGAATATAGCTGAGTGCGGCGTTAAACAACAACCAACCAACCCTTCTGTATATAATATACTAAGATCGATATGTACACGTACGCTCTGTTCCACAAAGCAATTATCGCAAAGACAAAAGTAGGGGCAGTATTTTCTGTGACTGTTATAGCCGAACAATTATGTTTTCTCACAAAGGACATATTTCAGGACACCTACCATACTACTTTGGTTCATGTTGGGGACTTATTTTGTATATTTCAGGAATACGTCACAGGGGCTTCACGTGTGTTGGCTGTGACACAAAAGACTTCCTCGGCATGAGATGGACGTGCAGCCAGTGCAAGAGTGACACGTTGTGTCTTCCGTGTTACTCCGCGGATAAACATAACACTAGTCACGTGTTCTTGCGTCACGATATGCCTGGGGATTCGGGGTACGTTGAACTGCCTGAATTTTGCTTTGATAGCGCACTTGTGGCTGCAGATCAGCGTTCTCCAGTTGTTTCTATTAAATTACGATCAGATACACTCAAACTGTCAAATATCTTTTTGCACATACAGCATTCTCAGAAATTATTGAGAAAATCTTTGTTTCCTAATGCCGATGATAGAATTTTAAAATAGGTATAACATTATGTAGTAAGGTACTCAATATGGGAGGCAACTCTTGTAGGCTTAAGAATGAACCTTACTACATCAGGAGTTATCTCCCCGGGTTTAGCAGATGGCTTCCTTTGTTGACATGGCAGATTTGACAGCGGAAGAGAAAAGAAAGCTGGTTCTAAATGATTCTGAAAGGGGTGTGACTAATGCAAAAGAGTTAGTTGGTAGACATGACATTCCTCTGTCTACAGTATACAGAACTTTGAAGAATATTCAGTCAGGAGTTGGGATTGAGCACAAGACAGGGCAGGGAGGCCAAGGAAATTCAGTACTACGGATCGCCGGAGACTTGGTTAGATTGTGAGTTGGGGAAACTTGAAAAGCGTTGATAATACCAGAAATGAGATGATTAATAGAGGAAGCCCTGAGGTATGTCATGAAACCCTCAGACAAGAATTACAATGACTTAGTCCCTCACTGTGATATTGCTGGAATATTGCTACAAGAGGCGTAAAACTAAACTCAGTCACTCACTACAAAGACTTAACTGGGTGGAAAAGCGCAGAATTCCCTCACCATTGATGAAAGATGCACAAAAACAAAGATATTTAAACTGGTGTAGGGCTCACGAAAATCAAGACTGGGATAATTCTTTTTCTGATGAAAGTTCTGTCTGGCTTTTTTCCTAACTGAAAATTTGGACAAAAGATACCTTGAAACCTATCTACCAACGTCCAACGTGTGGATGGGATGGGCACGTGGAGTGACGTCTCACTTGAAATTTGACGAAGGAACGAAAATTGATACTTAACGAACATTGTAAAGAGTAGATCGGGCGGTGATAACGATCCAAAACACAGTGGTTAAAGCGTTGGTTGTCGGACCGAAGTTTTATACTGGCCGAGCTACAGCCAAGATCCTAACCCTATTGAGAATGTGTGGGCACAATGAAGGACAGAATAAACCAAAAGGACGTAGAAATATTGAGGCTATGAAGAAAGAAGTGATAATATTGCTACGCTGTCACATTGCTAAAAAACTTCGATCGGTAGTGTACCTGGGCGCATTCAATTGTAGAGGAGGAGGTCTCACAAAGTACTGAAAAGACACTTAGACTGTAAGAGAATCATATGTCAGCATATTCATTTCAGTAAAACTTCTATAGTTTATATACATGTGTGAGATATTTGCCGAAACAACTTTCTCAGTTATTTCTGGGAATACTATAACAGTGTCAATGATGCTACCAGAACCCACCTTTTCTTTCACACGTGGCATCATAAACATTTCATGTTAATTCAAGAACAAATGAAATGGAGTTTATGATATAATTGGAATCGTGCGATTGGATTTGATCTTTATCAGAGATTTTACGGATTTTTCAGGCTTCCTTTGAGCTTTAAAGTTCCAGGGCCTCCTTTCACAAAGCACTAAGATGATCGTAAGTCACAAAGGTAACCTTAGTGCAATGTTAAAGAATGGGAGTTAAGGTTAACCTTAGTAAAGGTTGCTGCGTGAAAGGAGCCCCAGATCACTGCACGTGTATTGCGTTTGAGAGAATATGTTTGACGTGACATGACAATAGGCTCGAAAACACCAGAAGTAAGCACACACACGCACACGCACACGCACACGCACTGAGTTATCAACGTATCCTCAGATAACCTGACCAAAAGGTCTTTAAAACTGTACTGAGGATGCGCTGGTATTTCTAAATGGACCAGCAGGATATGATGTCCCCGTCCCAATCGTCTTCTTCATCTTCTTAAAACTGTCATTTCTCTTTATAGTGTTGAAGTAAAGAAAAGGACTACCTGTCTGAAAGTGCGCTCCCTCGGACTCTACCCCGGGGCACGGGTTGTGAGGGGAGAGGATTGGAAATGGGGGCTACAAGATGGTATGTGTTAGTTAACCTACTGTGCCCACTCTTGCTCTTTAACTAAACACAAAAGAGGCCAGTTGTGTTGATATTTTTGATAGGCATCGTTATTTAGACCCAAGGATTGGAATCTGTTGTATTAATATTATCATTTAATCATGAAAACCAGCTTGAAGTCAACACGTCAAAATCGGAACCACATTATCTTAAAGCACAGTATGTCGTCCTTCTTATAAACGGTTTGTGAATATAGTCGAGACTTGGTGATCGTTTGCACTGACAATCTATATTATAAGTGTAATCTTGTAATTACAGGCGGTAGTGGAAACAAGGGTACGATCACTGAGATACATGACGAGCCGAGGGCAGGGACGACACGCAGCACAGTGAGGGTGAAGTGGGACGTGGGTCCCTCCAATCTGTACCGGGTGGGGCATGAGGGCAAGGTGGACGTCAAGTACGTAGAAGAGGCCCCGGGGCTGTTCTACTACAGGGATAACATGCCTGTCCTTGGTGAGATATTGTCTCTATATAGATTTGTTCACATGAAAGCTAATCTGTTTAACAGGCGGAAGTGTGTCTTTGTCTGTAGATACTCTACGATAGGTGGATTTACCAATGTGACGAATGTTATATTTCTTGCTTGTATTGGTTGGTTAGTTGGTTTGTTGTTCAACGCCGCATTAAGCAATACTGCAGCTCTATGGCGGAGGTCCGTAAATAATCGAGTCTAGACTAGACAATCCAGTGATCAACAGAATGAGCATCGATCTCGCAATAGGGACACGATGACATGTGTCAACCAAGTCAGAGAGCCTGACCATCCGATCACGTTACTCGCTTCTTACGACAAGCATGGGTTACTGACTGCTTGCATTTGGTAATTGACAACGCACAGAGCTTCATTAGCCATACTTCTGTAGCAATATTATTCATGTTCATTTAGCTTAGAAATCTGAATGAATACCGTCAGCTCCAAGATGATTTACCAAAACAAATTCCATCAGGCGCAAGGCGAAGCAGTGGCGAAAACTGTATGAATTTGCTCAAAGTGAAACATTATGCCTGGAGACAGATTTTTCTTATCAAAATCGCCTGGTAAAGAATTTAAACGCTTTCTGTTGCTGTCTATTGCAGAATAATGTTACCTTTTGTAAGACCATTTACATTAATAATAACAATAATTGACCTTTACCTGGTGAAATAAATGTAAAAGTCTCTATTATCCGTTGAATAAGAAATCATTTTGTGTAAACGGCTGAATTGCTGTGAAAATTATGTAAATGGATCCACAGTGTTTAAAAATCTAAGAATGTTAACGCTGAAATCCAGATGTGATGGGCCCGCAGCGTCCACAACCTGCTGCCAGCGCTGAGATTGTCGTTGGGTGTAAAGTGTGTATACAGTTGGACCAGGATGAGATGAAACGCGTTCAGGCGGACAAGGGCGGTTGGACAGCAAGTATGGCGGAGGTAGAGTAGTGGTTGAAATGTTCGGCTCCAATTATCATAGACACTTAACAGGGAAGGAAACTGCAAACCTAACTGTAGACTTGCACAAGTCTTTAATTAATAGTTTAAATGATAATTTCTTTAAAAAATTAGAAATAACAGACTGGGGTCCTTAAACTGTCCGCTTATCTAGACTTGCCCATGTAAAGGATAGAATTACTACACATTCATGCGTTTAGCACTCAGTACAGCCTTAAATTAGAGCAAGGCTAACCCAGCAGTTACAATGGGAGTTCAAGCCATCATTTTATATCCGATAGACAGTAATATCAACTTCAGTCTCATCGGTTCACTAGTATTTATCACATCATTGTTTTTTGGACTTTTTGGTGAAGTGGCAATAGAGTGAGTTTTACACCGCTTTTAGAACATTCCAGCAATATCATGGCGGAGGACACCGGGAGTCGGCTACATACATTATAGCCACTTGGAGAATCGAACCTGGCGTTTGGGCATGTCGAGCGAACGCTCTTACCACTAGACTACCACTAATAATGGTGATATAAGGAAGAACTCCAAGTGTCTTTTAGGCAAATCAACGGTTTGGATAGTTTAGTTGGTACAATGTGTGAAGCCTATTTCTGGTGTCCCCCGCCGTGATATTGCTGGGATATTGCTAAAAGCGGCGTAAATCTAAACTCGCTGACTCACTCACTAGAGATATAATGTAAGTACAGATGTAGGTCCTTTCAACTTCGACCCACCAATGCTTGACTGAACATCAAACTACAAATATATGATAACAACACAATGAAGATGTGTCATATTAAAAAAACAAATGCAACAACGCCTCACTTGAAATTCTTATTTCCTTTTGCTGAAAATACAGTTCTTATATGTCAGTATTCATTTGTCTAATTTTCAGTGTGTCGGGAAATTCGGTACCGTTAGAGAAATACCATGCGATGGCGTCGCTTCTGTTGAATTTGAAAACAGTAGATACAGACTGGCAACTGAAGCACTCACAAAGGTAAGTGTGCATATGCCGTTATGTGTTGCAGTCTTCAATAACACGTGGTGTGCAGAGAAACACGGTGTTTATTTCACATTTGAGGATCTAGGACGTGTCATAACGCACATTTGATCAGTCACTATTTTCCACTGTTTTGGGATCAAGGTAGTAAAATGGTCCATCTATAGAAATGAACGGATATGTCCTCCGTCGCTCAAAACAACCGCTGCTCCAAGTGGTTGGTTGGTTGGTTGGTTGTTTGGTTGGTTGGTGATTAACATCGGGCTCAGCAATATTCCAGCTTTATGGCGGCGGTCTGTAAATAATGGAGTCCGGACCAGACAATCCAGTGATCAATAGCATGAGCATCGATCTACGCAATTGGGATATGATGCTGCTCAAAGTGATCCAGTGCCGTCTTTATACTGAAAACCAGACATTAGTTCATCTTATGTCAACAATGTGTTTTATTTGCGGGCGTTATTTTTATAGCATGAGGAAAATTTAATATATATGGTCGGTACTGCTTCTGAATCTTTTCATCACACTCACATTTTTAAAAGCATATCTGTTTTGGAATTTTACTGTTACTTATTTTTAGATCACGAATTCTGTTACATTCTGAGTGATGTACAAAACCCAATGTACTTTACTTCGTTCATACACGTCGCGTGTTGTATTCTTATGTATTTGTGTACCTCACGTCACCTTACCTTACTATTCATGTATTCAAGGCTTGCCTTATATCGGAAGAAAACAAAAATACCACCTGGCTGCATACTTTTACAGACATTAGAAATATTATATGAGGCAAACACCATAACTGATGACAACGTTATCGTTTATTACTTCATCACTGTCGGTTATTAGTTTCCAGGTGTGTCTTATCCCACATGTGTGTATTCATATATCCCGGGTATGTAATATCTCATATAGTCTCCATGTTTTCTATGTTATTCCCTGGGTGTAGGTCTATGACCATAACGTCAACGACGTGGTCCGTGTTGTCAGTGACAAGAAGAAGGTACAGTTGCTTCAAGACGGACACGGGGAGTGGAACGCCAAAATGGAAGAGGTATACTGTAAAACAACATTATAAAACCCCCACTACCAATCATTCTATGAAAGTCTTTAAAATGCATTATTCTGAAATAAACTGATGTTCGGGAAAAAGTACACATTTGCCAAGCACCACAAATAAACCATACACAGTTGAAACGTTGTCAGCACCTCAACGTTACTACCCCAACGTAGACGATTCAGTCGCTGTTGACCTGTTAATGACATGTGCCGACTTGTAAGTCACAATCAAAACACTTTTCATAATATATACCTGTTTTAAAAAGACTATCACCAGGTGTGTTCTTTCTTTTGTACACCGGGTGGTGGGGTAGCCCAGTGGTTAAAGCGTTCGCTCGTGACGCTGAAGACCCGGGTTCGATTCCCCACATGGGTACAATGTGTGAAGCCCATTTTTGCTGTCCCCAGCGTGATGTTGCTGGAATATTGCTAAAAGCGGCGTAAAACTAAACTCACTCACTCACACTTTTGTACACCAGTCTATGTTTGAGACTGAGAGGTAAAAGATGCCCATGCTCACTTCACACGGTTTCACTGGTACTGTAGGACGTAATACTTTTGGGTTTTCAGTCCTTGGGTAAAGTAGGCCGGGTGAAGAGAGTGGATAGCGATGGTGATGTGGTGGTTCTGTTTGGGTCGAGGAAGTGGATCTTCAACCCCGCCTGTTGTGTCCCTGCCCCTGGGGAGAACGTGGACGACGGTGACGGTGGTGCGGGGGATGCAGTATTAGGTAAGAAAGACGCTTTTACAATAGATCACACATGATTGTAGGTATTACCATTTCGTCTTTATTCCCTTTATTGTCTATTTGTAATAGTCTGTAAAAGGACTGTGCGCACATAAGTGTTTGCGAGTAAATGCATAGGCAATATATGCTTTACCGATTTTGTCTACAGTTTTCTACAATTCAGTTTTGGTATAAATGTTTAACGCAGTACCATTTTTCTGTGAATTTTTCAATTTTTTTAATTTGCTGTGTTATATTTTAACGAAATCCCTAACTTCATTAAACCTTAGAGAAATTGTTACAAGAGGGGAGCAAGACTTTTCTGTCTGTAATAATCGTCTGTCCATTTCATAGTGACCTTCGAAAGAAATATATTAAAGATTATTTAGTAGTGGTGCCACTGACGAAAGCTTTCGAATGTATTTTAACGACAAAGAACGAACTCATACATTAAGTCTTTACGGGTGGTGGGGTAGACTCGTGGTTAAAGCGTTCGCTCGTCACGCCGAAGACCCAGGTTCAAATCCCCAAATGGGCACAGTGTGTGAAGCCCATTTCTGGTGTCCCTTGTTGTGGCTTGCAGGAAATTGCTAAAAGCGGCGTAAAATTTAACCACACGCACTCAGTAAGTCTTTCACTATATATTAAAGATGCACTAGCCAAAAGAAATGAAACTGATTAAAAACGTGTATCTTCTTGAGTGTAACAGTATTAAATAAATATGTATGTTTTACACTTTCTTGTATGTGGGCCGAAGCCCTTTTGTACAATCAATCTCTTTGACTTTGACTGACTCATATACTGTTCTAAAGAGTATCTTGATGGTATCTTGCGGTGGTGCTCTTGCCTTGCATTAACATTTTCGTGGTTATTTAGGATTAGATGCAGTTCCGGCCCTTGGACAGATGCTAGACGGATTACTTGGAAATCTGACCAGGCTTGTTGGAGGGGACGTATCAATTGCCATGGGTGGCATGACTGGAGCCATTGTGAAGGGGGACCTTGATGCGGTTAAGGCTATGGTTCAGACCAAACCGGAGATGGTGGGTGTTGCTTGTTTCATATATGTGCTACTGGTTAAAATGGGGCGAAGGCCCGGGTGAGATAGCCTGGTGGTTAAAGCGTTCACTCGTCACGCTGAAGACCCAGATTTGACTCCCAACATGGGTACAATGTATAAAGCCCATTCCTGATGTCCCCCGCCATGACACTGCTGGAATACGGCTACAAGCGGCGTAAAAACATACTCAATCAATCAATCAATCTTAAGCATCCATATTATCTGGAAATAAGTAAAGAGGTGGTTCCATATTTACCTGTGAAGGTCCGGGTTAGAATTAATCTTCAGTAACCCATGCTTGTCGTAAGAGGCGACTAACGGGATCGGGTGGTCAGGCTCGTTGACTTACATGTAATCGGCTCCCAATTGCGTGGATCGATGCTCATGCTGTTGATCCCTGGATTGTCTGGTCCCGACACGGTTATTTACAGATCGTCGCCATATAACTGGAATATTGCGACGCGGCGTTCTCCTAAACTCACTCACTCACTCACTTCATGTTCAGTCCAAATCCAATATCAATTTCTCAGCTGTCGGAAGCATCTGGAATGCAGAGGTTGACGCCACTGATGATAGCATGCCACGAGGGCCAAGTACAGATAGCCCGCTTCTTGCTGGAGAGTGGAGCTGACCTTGACACTAAGGGCCACATGGGAATCACCCCTCTCTCGGCAGCCTTGGTCGGGTGAGACGTTCATTATTTGAATTCAAGAATAATAGATGTAGCTCCAACATGGAAATGACGAGTGAAAATAGAATGACTGACAAGGTGCTATCTTCTTTAACAATAGTTATCAGTCAGTGGTCTGTTATACAGAGGTACAGATAAGCTGCGTATCTGCTTAAATTACGCAAATATTTATGTGAAAACTATTATTATTATTAGGTGTGTTGCGTACAGGTACGCTTAATTTTTTGTAAATACTCAAATACATTTGATCTTACATGCGTACATACAAAAATGTCAAATCTTAGCTTGCGTACCGGTGGATAGTTAAAATAACTGAGGTATATTGAGAGGTTCTATTTCAACACATGAACTTGCAGTCTTTCTTATCGTTTCTCACATTACAGATCAAATATATACAACAAACACGTAATCCAACATTATATTTTTACAATTAATGGAAAGTGGCAAAATACCCAATTAAGTTTGAGTGAGGTGGGTACAATCTATTTGGTTACTCAAAGGAAAATTAAGATACGTGTAACGTGTAAAATTAAGACACGTGTAACGTGTACATAACTCAATGACCCAAAAAGTTATCTATAGCTCTGCTGTTATGAGATAATATTGCTCCCTATATGGCCACAATCTAAACCATATTCTGTCCAAGCACCTCAACCCGAGCTCGAGAACAAGGGGCGTAGCTACCATTATAAAAAAAAGCCCGGGCTTACACATGATTGTTGCTAAAAAAAGTTTGGCAAGCACTCAATACTATCAAATATAAAGCTTTGCAACCTATCGGGCTAACACGAAAAACTTGGCTTGCTACGCGCCACTCGTCAACCTCCCGTCTTGAACAGGGTGTTTTCTGCATTACAAGCGTACATATCAGCAGACATATCCCCACGTTCATTCTAGTAACACTACAATATTCGACTGTATCTTTTATAGGAAGAAGGAAGCCATTGTGACTATGCTGATCGAAAGGGGCGCCAATATTCATCACAGACACCAGAACGGACAGACAACTCTCCATCTGGCAGTACATAACAATCTCCCTCACGTCCTCAAAATGCTGGTAGAGAAAGGTGTGGACGTCAATGTAACGGTAGGTATCCTTACATTAAAGATGAAAGACTATGTAAAAGACTTGTCCATTCCCCTTACCCATTTAGCGCTAATTAACTACTGGTTTCCCTTGTTATCTTATCACTGTTGTTGTGTCACGTGTACATATATAGTTGTCTGTTTCCTGGTCTTTCATTCACCCGAAGAAGGAGTAAGAATATACAATGTACTCCGAAAAGTAGTGGTGTTCTGATGATCGAAAATCGATCGAAAGAAGGATTAAAAATAAATTTGTCGATCGTAAAGAATTGTTTTGTTGTATAATCGGAATATTGTTGTTTTTGTATAACACCCTTGACATCAAATTAACATCAAATTAAATGGCTAGTATACTTAATTCAAGTATACTAACCATTTAATTTGATGAATATTCACAAACAAACATCTGCTCAACAGCATAAAGCTATGCGCATTGTAAAATTTTAACCACTTTTATTGCTTAATTACAATTCCAGTGTCTTGCTTGCATGCGTGCATTTCATTGCATGACAGTATCAGTTATAAAAAGACATTAATTAGAAAAAAACTGGGAAAAAACTTAAAATTGGTGATTACATTAAAAATGTATATATTTCGATTATAATCGTTCACCTCAAGTCCTCCGATAATCGATAGTGGATTTGGTTTCCGATTCCCAACACTACCGAAAAGTCGTGTCCTTCAAAAGTTGACATCCATAAATTCTTGCCTTTAGGTGAAGACAAAAATATATGAATCGTGTGATTTTTCAGGATAAGGCCGGCGACACCCCTCTCCATGACGCCATCTTTATCAAGAACCACGAATGTGCGGAGGTGCTGATCGAATGTCCAAGAACCGATCTCCAGAAGTTTAACGAGCAGAACTTCAACCCACTGCAGTGGGCATGTCTCAAAGACGCTGTACCGTAAGTGAGAGTGAGTGAGTGAGTTTAGTTTTATGCCGTTGTTAGCAATATCCCAGCAATATCGCGGTGGGGGACACCAGAAATAGGCTTCACGCATTGTACCCATCTGGGCAATCGAACCCGGATCTTCTGCGCGAGGAGCGAATGCTTTAACCACTAGGCTACCCCACCGCCCCGTAAGATGAGAAAGGAGGTTACATCATAGCATTCAAGTAAGTGACTTAAGCTTTCTGCTTACTATTTTCCATTAGGGCGCTTGACTACAAAGGCTGTGCACTTTATTAGGCTTTAGACAGGTTGTAGCATACGTTTTGAAAGTTGGAGTGGGTTGGGTTAAACAGAATTCAAGTTATACCAAAGCGTGTCTGCTTCATAAGGAAGGGAAGCCCGAAATGATCACTTTGGTGGAACCCACGAGTACTAAGTGTGTGGTACTGACATACCTGAACACATTATCGTCACGAACCGGGATTCGAACCCACAATAATAAACAGCATTGACATACGACAAATGAAAATAGACGGTGTATCAGAAATGTATTGTGGCATATAAAAACAAATCTTTAATACTGTGCTTTCAGTTCCGTAGAAAAAATCCTGGAGAGAGACACGTCATTTGTAAATGATCTGATGTTCAACGACACCTTCTCTGCTCTCCACATCGCAGCCGCAAACGACCACGTGGAATGTGGCAGACTGCTCCTTGACAAGGTAACGCAAAACTCACTATTTTCAAACCTGCTATAATAAGAATACATTTATGGCGCTGAACGCCGCGTCACATGGGCATTCTCTTAGCGTATACAACATAGTAGACATTGTAAACCCAAGCTGCAGAGGAGGCGCTGGAAGGTTAATAGTAGACTTATCCCACCGGGTACCCATTCACTGATGTGTGAACAGAGGCAGTTTTCAATAAACTCACTTGCCTTTGGTGGGACCACATGCGTTAAGTGTGCTTCGCTCAGAGTCAGGATAAAAGTCATAGAAACTAAAGCTGCCAAAACGACAACCCATCCACGGAACTTGGGATGTCGTGTTACGCTCCTTGTTCAGTTCTACGCTTTACCGACTTGCGCTGATTAAGAATGTGTCTTTCATTATTTTGTGACATTTCTCTCATCCATATTTCTTCATCAGGGCAAAGCGGAGGTTAACAGGAAGGGACGACAGGGTCTCAGTCCTCTGCATATTGCTGTCAGCCAACCTTACTACAGGGCAGCGGAACTCCTTCTCCAGAAAGGTTGGACCTTTGTAAAATTATATCTGTAACGGATTATCTTAATTTGCTATTGTATTCACTATACGGTGAAAAGAATAAGGAAAGGCGGTTGGTAATGAAGAAGAGCAGTCGTAAGGCACCGTCATTCGCTGGCAGAATTGCGTCCCTTGGGCAAGTCAGAATCTGTACGTGGTTGTCAACAACATACCCATGCTCGTTGGTTTCATCATAATGTTAAACGTCTGAGACCCGCTTTCTTCAACATGAGTGATAAACTGGAACAGTTCAATGCGTCCTTAAACCCAACTCATTCATTCATTCATTATTTTGGCTTTTTTTATCATTTGACCGCAGGTTCGTTTCGCTTCAGGTGCTGATCCCAATTTTGAAAATCAGATGGGCGACAGGCCGCTACACGTGATGTGTGTGCATGCGTCCCAGAAGGTGAATATGCCGAGTCGTGCGGCGCAGCTCTGGTAGTTCCTGGTATCATAACTAGTTGATAGTGATTCAATAAACACATTCTCATGATATAGTCGGATCATACAACGGACATTGCGTTTAGCAAACATTTCTCATCAAGTAAAGACAGAACTCTATTGAGACAATTCAAACCCCACTGTGCTCATGGTTATTTTAACTTTTCACCCCTTATCTTTCAAATAAATTATTTCTAGGGTGCCATATCGTCAAGTGAGGCTGAGAAGTTCTTCAGAGTTGGGCAGCTGCTTCTTCAGAACGGTGCTGCGTACAAGGCCAAAAACGCACTCGGAATTGCCGCCCTTGATCTGTGTAATAACGGAGGTGTCAAAAAAGCAATCCAGAAATACATCGACCAGCAGTATGTACAGGCCCTTTCTTTTAAAGTGAGTGAGTGAGTTTATTTTTACGCCGCTGTTAGCAATATTCCAGCAATATCACAGCGGGGGATACACGAAATTGGCTTCGCACATTGTACCCATGTGGGGAATCGAACCCAGGGAATTAACCTTTACTAAGGTTAACCTTAACTCCTATTCTTTAACATTGCACTAAGGTTACCTTAGTGACTTACAATCACCTTAGTGCTTTGTGAAAGGAGGCCCGGTCTTCAGCGTGACGAGCGAACGCTTTGACCACTTAACTAACCACTAGGCAAATGCCACTTATCTCAATACAATAACACAGCCAAGCAAGGGTACACATCTGAAGCAGCAAATGTTACAGTATTGTTTTCCGTTGAACATGCATATTCGTATCACGTATCATGTGTCCGCAACCTCTCATAGTATTGTGTTCATAGTCATGCCCAAGGAAAGAAAGGTCCTCAGTTTCTTTGTTGTTGTTGGAGATTGTGTGTTATCGTATCCTGACTCCAAAGATCGATGCTCATGTTTTTAACCACCAATAGTGTTGCGATGCGGATTTGTGTGTGCGTGGATCTTTCTTCAGGCTGTCAACCCCTGGTTTTGTGCGGCCCAGAATCGAAAGAGGCGACTAAGTGGATCGGGTGGTCATCATATGCCAATAGCGTAGATCGATGCTCATGCTGTTGATAACTAGATTGTAGTGTGCACACTCGATTATCTGCAGACTTCGCCATCTGGCTGAATTAAACAAAAACAAGTGATGTTTCTAACCACCGATGGTTGTTGCGGATGATGTTGCTCACACTTTCAATCACTGGTTTATCTGGTCCAGAATCAATTTACATGACTGAAATTTACCGGCATGCATGTTCCCTGTATGAATGTAGTGTATCGTTCTTTCTACCAATGATTTCAGTCAAGACTCACTGAACACCACCACCACCAGCTCAGCTCACAGCGTGGCACACGGGTTAGGTGGGCTGAATCTGTTGGACATCCCGACGCCCTGCAGCAAGTGCTTCCTACGTCCGTCAGATGCCAAGTTCGTCCCATGCGCACACAAAGTCATGTGCAAATCGTGCGCTGATGACTGTTCCAAGTGCCCTGTATGTGATACACCCGTACAGACAGCGCGGAGAGTCACACAAGGTTGGTAAAGGAACGGAGTAAACATTACCAAATTCTTTTCGCGCTCATCTTCATCAAATAACTTTCAAGAAAAAGTCGTATTATCCTTTATGAAATATCCGGAGGTCGTGCATGCCTTATTGTACTCCAAAGTTGTAGATAGCATAGCTGGTGCAGCAGGAATACTGTTCAAATAGAAGCAAAAAATGAAAAATCAACATACATACCTCCTTGCCTCATACACCTTATATGTTATCGTTTGTGAAATCTAGTGCCATGTTAAAAAAAGCACTTTCAATTCTGAAACATG
Source organism: Haliotis rubra (assembly GCF_003918875.1). Classification (NCBI taxonomy): domain Eukaryota; kingdom Metazoa; phylum Mollusca; class Gastropoda; order Lepetellida; family Haliotidae; genus Haliotis; species Haliotis rubra. Next base: position 1,503,182 of record NW_025765303.1, read on the forward strand.
AAAAAGTCATTCAATAAAAAAGCAGTTGGTCAACATGATATAACGGTAAAATGACTTAGTCTATAAAAATGTATCATGATTTTAAAGCCATTTGAGAGCCGATCTAAATTATTTTATGTTTGATTTCCCAAAACGTGTATGCTGTGACGAGTTGTTTCCCTTGAACTAATGTGAGTGAGTTTTTCACATACTCATGATTTGGTCAGAATTGCACAACTGACTCTGCATATAGCAGAACATTTTTACGGATGTGATAAGAGTTTTACTCTTATTTCCATTAACTATTATTTGGTAGTCAAGGAAAGGCGATTTAGATTAGTACAGCGTTAGTTTCTCCTGGATTCGGTTATCATCCGGTATTGTTCAGTTATTTCTTATTTACAGTTATTACAACGTATGAAAGACAATATCCAGAATATATTGAAAATACGCGAATGTTGTAGCTCTAAAATGTCCTATTGTCATTTTAAATCAATCTAAAAGAGTGAAGAATATTTCAATTGTGTAACCGTAAGTAAATTCAGTCCATGTAGATCAAGGTATAGATGCAGTGCACAATGGTTGGAAATCCTTGTTTGGCCTCTCTTCGCAGATGATAACGATTCCCCTGGGGTGCAGTGTAAGATGCAGTAGACGTCGAGCGTGACTTCTTCTGACGACGTCGACGTCGACCGTGTCGTCTTCTGGCGTCGTCCCGACAGGATGTACATCAGCACTCAACAATAGCATTGAATGTCCCCGCACATGTACAAGCAACTTTTTACTTTACGTTCCTTCAACGCACCTCAGGACAGTGTACGCTGGTCAAATACAAAGGAAACTAACGGCAAAACGAAAATATACGCCTTAAATTGGATTTCACCAAATATTTACAAAGGTTATCAGAACGTTACATGACTTAAAACAAACGCTTAAGTTGATGGGCAAAAAGAAAATAAACGCCTTAAAATTGGATTTGACCAAATATTTACAAAGGTTATCAGAACGTTACACAGCTTAAAACAAACGCCGAAATAATGCAAACTTAAGGTCCAAGACCCGTATCAAATACATCGCGATCGAATAACAATTTCTTTTTTGTTTTTAGTCACCATCTTACATGGGTGTTTATGTTTCCAGTGGTTTACACACTCGCCGACCCAAACTCAGAGATGTTATTTGATTATATATCTGTCTAAATTGGATAGAATAGAAACCCATGAGCTAATGGTAAATGCCCAACCTTTCTCACAAATACCCGTGTGCTTTATATGCGTCATAGAGGCTTTCACTGGCGTGCAACTGACTTATACATGTATCATTATGAAGAATGTCGTTCTATTTATAAGATACTTAGCCTCAAAGACTAAATATCCTTGTGGGGTTTTGAAAGAAACTTGTTCTCAGATCAAGTCAGTGTTTGTTATATACAATCAAATACTGTCTCATATCTGTTTTGAAATTTATGTATCTAAAACTACAAATGTAATGTCTGTTTGTGTGACAATTTCAAACTGAAACATGTTATTAACATGAAAATTAATGAGCATCGCCATTTTTTTTATATGACAATAGTTTTTCAGCTTCTCATTAGCAGTATTCATATTTGTGAAATAGTATTTGATATCGGTGTATAAATGTTGTCTAGAAAGTAGTAGTGTTCTACATTATAATGTTATAATTTCTTGTAAGAAGCGACGTGCGGGTCGTGTGGTCAGGTTTCGTGACTGAGTCAATGCAAGTCATCGTAGCACTATTGGGAATATCTATGCTGATATTAATCACTGGATTGATTGGTTCAGGCTCGTTCATTTATAGACAGCCATCATATAACTGGAATATTGTTTGGTGCGGCAGATAACAATCTCACCAAGACTGTATGTACGTATCAGGATGTTTTCTACAATTTTAGGAAAACTCAAGTGTTCTCTAAATTCATTTCTAGGCATTTCTAAAGTAATGTGTCGATTTTTTAGATTTAAGATAAACTTATCAAGGACTAGATATTGGTTACATTTCGTGTTTCCATAAAATTGTGGTACCTTGATTACTGATTTCATGACGTTTTCATGAAATAATATATTCGAGAAGCTGTTGGTTAGATAATTGTTGTCCAAGAAAATCCTTACTGCATTTTCTTACTGCAAATAGATAATTATATAAATGTAATGTTTAACAGGGGAAATGTTTGCTTCGTTTTGTGGTGTGTGCCTTTTCGGTGATCTATTCATAAGCTTGGCACCTCTTGTTGGCCCTTGACATGGTGTCTGGGGCGGTGGGGTAGCCGTAGTGGTTAAAGCGTTGGCTCGTCACGCCGAAGACCAGGGTTCGAATCCCCACATGGGTACAATGTGTGAAGCCCATTTCTGGTGTGCCCCCGCCATGATGTCAGTCAGTAACATGGTGTCTTGATTCGGCAGACATACATGGCGGCAGAGAAGAAGACACGTACACTTACATGTAAATATATGTTCATTGTCAATAAATGTGAATGGACCGAAATTGACGTGGAGTCATTTATATCATCCACAAATATTTGAGTATATGAAAAATGTAACTTGACCGTGTCAAGATGCCCAAAGTAATCTGTCATTGCCCGGACTGATTGACTTCTGTCTTATGAGAAAGTTGAGTGTTCTTTCACTTGTTATGAATATTGTATATCCACCCATTCACGTGGTTCACACTTCTCATACCATCCATATCATCATCATCATCATCATCATTATCATTGTACCAGAAACGATTCCTAACAGGCCATGACTAAACTTAAATATTGCTCACTTTGGCTAAAACTAGCAATATACTCCTCATGCTGTTAACATGGACTACCTATCTCGTACTGTAGTGTGTATGATGGAGCCATTTTATGTAAAGATATTTCAGGCCGATCCAGACCCACGGCATCGCCTCCATGGTGTAGTAGACGATGAGAGTTCTACGGATATACAACAGTCCTTTATTACTAATATGAGCGACATTTCGGTGCAGCTACTAACACCATTATCAAGCAAGTGATCGTTTCGTTGAATCTACTATTACCGATATCAAGCAAGTGATCACTTGCTTTAAAATATGCTTTCGAAAACAGAACCCTTTCACAATTTCAGCGACTGGGAAGAATAACGCCTGTCCACGATGACGAACGTCAAAGACGATTTTTTAAGAACTGGCATCAATATCCATATATATTAGAATCGCTTCCGGGGCGAATGCTCACAAGGTCAAGCAGTTTTACCCGGCATATAAAATGGAACACAAACAGTTATTATTAATATAAAAACAGTTTTATAGGTGATAATACTAGAATATTTAATGATTTGGTGAATCATTGTGATATTAGTCATATTCGGGGTTTCTTCTTACTATGGACTTACACGTGGCGGCAGGTAAGATCGCTTGGCGATTATTCCCCTCGAATTAGCAGTCTTCCACCTGTATACAATAAAGATTTATTTAGTCCATTACGCTGAGAGCTTTTTCACTGTCCCTCCTCAATTCGGACATTTGACATGTTTTTTCGTTGCAATGTTCACTTTTAAAGTACATGTAGTGTACGTGGCATAACCCTATACTAACACAATGTTCAATGGAGTCCAATGTTTCTCCGACTGCAACATTACCGGAATATTGGTAGGAGTAGAAATAAACTACATGTAGAGTGCTAGGCCTACTTTTCCAACATTAAAAATAACAAGGATCACGAAGTACTTCACAGGTAGCACTTTTTGATGGCTGGCTTATCAAAGTATTTATGTTTATAAACGAACATAGATGCAGCGGCGACTTGAATTGAATAAAATTACCATGCAAAGGACCCGTGAAGATCTGGGGTAGAATAGGTCTTCAGCAACCCGTGCTTGCCACAAAAGGCGACTATGCTTGTCGTTAGAGGCGACTAACGGGATCGGGTGGTCAGGCTCGCTGACTTGGTTGACACATGTCATCGGTTCCCATATGCGCAGATCGATGCTCATACTGTTGATCAGTGGATTGTCTGGTTCAGACTCGATTATTACAGACCGCCGCCATATAGCTGGAATATTGTTGAGTGCGGCGTAAAACTAAACTCACTCACCCATGCAAAGTGAATGTGAAAAGTAAGTAAGAAAAGTAAGGAGTAATGAGGCAAATGTTTATTATACTAAACTTGTTATCTGAATACTTCATAATAATATCTGTATATCATGGTTGTGATTTAGGGGAGTAGATGACGCGGTAGGTGCTGGAGTGCTCTCCCGCCGTCCTGTCTCCGGCCTCTCTCGCCCAAGACTGGACCTCCCCCTTAGCAAACGCTAGAAACATGATGGAACCCATGACAGAAAAGTGCTGCACAGACGTAGAAGACATTCTGCCATTCTTCTGCCGTTTTCTGAACAAATAACAGGGAAAGGATTATAAACACAAACCTATTTTTCTTCAATATGTACCAAGTTTTAGATGTTTCTTCATAATCTCAGAGGCGATGGTAGCGTTATTGGTTAAACTAGGCTGGTTCTACTCCCCACATGGGTACAATGTGTGAAGGCCATTCCTGGCGTCCCTGGCCATGATATTGCAGGGGCATTGCAGAAGGCGACGTAAACCATACTCATCCATGATTTCATGTATGTTAAAACTCATACAATGTGACTAATACGTATGCTCTCTGAGGACAATATGGCCTACCAAAGAAGAGAAAGCATAAAGTAGTCAACCACGCGCCACCCCCAACCTTATACGTTTATAAGCAGGGGCAGAGCCAGGATTTTGGTTGGGGTGCGGAAGTGGGGTTGCACATAGATTGTTCAAAGTTTAGGGGGAAATGCTCCTCTGGGCAAATGTCCGGGAGATGGGGGCGGGGGCCGATGGATCCGCCCCTTATAAGACGCAATACCAAGTTCTTAAAAGTGACCATTATGATTTGATGTGTATAAAGTGACACTATTGCGAACATGTACTGTAACGCTGTGTTAAAACGGAAGATATGTATGACTTACATTTGGAGTTAACGTCCCTGCCACGAGCGGAGCAACCATTCCAGGGACTGTAGCCACAGTGTTCGTTATGCCATACAATACACCTGCGTGTCTGAAACAGTATCATACACATGTACAGTGTTGCAATTAAGCGCCTGTCCGTGACAGGTAGTTGTCGTGTCGGGCCAGTAGTTTCATGTTTGTATGGTCCTAATGATCTACAGGAATTGTCCGTGTCCGCTTTAGCTGCGGCCTTTTTTAAATGATCCCCTGGGCCCTGTTTCACAAAACTCTTGTTGCCTAAGATCTCGTTACTTTCCTCGTAGCATTCCTACCTCCTACACTCAGGTATGAATCTCCCGAAACCTTCAGCCAGACCACAGGGCTGGTTAGATGTAAAACTTGCCAGCCCTGACCAAACCTTACCTGCCGACAAAATATCTTCATATACATGTCTAAATTTTAACTCGACCGTCGGGAAGGTGAATTTGAGAATCGGTTAGTCCGTGTTGAAAATAACGCGTCCTGGGTGGTCGGGCAGGCGGGTACTTCGAACGTTGCTATACTGTAACATTGACTTACGATAGTCGTAGCGATACGAGAGCTTTGTGACACGGGGCCCTGGAGAGTGTGTGAGTGTCTGCAGCTTCTGAACTCTCCGGGTAGTGGTGGTTGTCTGACAGTGTCCCAAGCACCGTCATGTGGCTTTGTGTATTCTGTGAGGTACTTTTAAGGGCCCTTTGTTAGTTCCCATTGAACTTATTAATGTCGTTAGAGGCATTGGTCAGCATTGGCTATTATTTGACAACGTGTCATTTTTATTACCTGATGCTGCAATCATATACTCAGTATTCCAGAAAATTCAACGGCGGGATGTTTTTATTTAATCTCGGTATGACAACATAGTGATTGTTAACGTGCAGCGTTCCTCGTCGCTGGGGACGACGACATGAAATAAACTGGATCTAACCACGCGTTCAGTTTCTCTCACAGTAAGCACAGGTTAACGATGAACCCTTCTGATCTGTAATCATTCAATTTCATGTTTAATTTTATTTACCTGCGGTGTTGATTTTAACGTGTACCAACCTGGGAGCGATGTCAACATGGTTAACTGGAAACCCAGCTCGGGTGACTCCGGTACCACCGACAGCAAAGCACAACAGCACGACGGCGATATGGCGGAACTCACACGTCACGAAGCTGGCACCAATAAGGAAGGATCCGATAGTCGAAAATGCTGAAATGTTTAATGTACATCGGTTTCCTAGGTCACATTACGTGTATAGTACACTGTAAATGTGTAAACAGTTGATGCCCGACAGGAGTAATGCTGTGTGGGTCAGGTAGTTGATGCCTGACAGGAGTAATGCGGTGTGGGTCAGGCAGTTGATGCCTGACAGGAGTAATGCTGTGTGGGTCAGCCAATAAGTGCGTACTATTTGCATGCAAATTCTGTGAATGAAGGACCCTATTAAAAGCACACTACTTTCATTTTCGCGGACGACCTGTGAAGATCCGGGGTAGAATAGGTTTTCAGCAACCCATGCTAGCCACAAAGGCCCCTATGCTGTCGTAAGAGGCGACTAACGGGATCGGGTGGTCAGGCTCGCTGACTTGGTTGACACATGTCATCGTATCCTAATTGCGCAGATCGATGTTTATGCTGTTGATCACTGGATTGAGTGGTCCAGACTTGATTGTTTACAGGTTGCCGCCATATAGCTGGAATATTGTTGAGTGCGGCGTAAAACTAAACTCACTCACTCACTCAGTTTCGCGAACACCTGGTGTCATCACTGAGTTTTCCTTTCCTACAAACTTCACAGCTATTTTGCCTAAAGGCTATATGGAATTTTTCGAAGACTGGATATTGTCTGGCATCAATGTTTATGTTTTACCTTCATGACTTAGTGGATGTTAGTGAATAACATTTTAAGGAATGACCCCGACTGGATCTAAATCACACTAAATTGTCTGCGATAGGACACATAAAAGTAAATATGATACTGTGAGTAATGAAAACAACATTAACAAAATCTTGGCTTAATTGATGAGAAGCAATTAGACACCACCTCCATCTCTTATGGGATACACGGGGCGGTGGGGTAGTCTAGTGGTTAAAGCGTTGTCTCGTCACGCCGAAGACCCGGGTTCGAATCCCAACATGGGTACAATGAGTGAAGCCCATTTCTGGTGTCCCACGCCGTGATGTTGCTGGAATATTGCTAAAAGCGGCGTAAAACCAAACTCAGTCAGTATGGGATACACGGACTGTGGGGTAGCCAAGTGATTGAAGCGTTCGCTCGCCTTGCCGAAGACCTGGGTTCGATTTCTCATATTGGGTACAATGTGTGAAGCCCATTTCCCGTGTCTTGCCGGAATAATGCAAGATACGGGATATACCAAACGATGTATTCTGGACCCCTTCACCCATCAAAATATTTTCGGGGAGCTCTAGGTATTATGTCACGATATGGCCGAAATACTGCCGATGTGACTAAAATTCCTAATTCACTCACTCACTCTAGGTATTAGAATATGTCCAGTTCACTACTACTTGTATTACGACATAATCACAAATGGTCACTCACCCACCACAACCATGATCTTTCTCACTGTAACTGTAGCCAGACCTACTCTTGACCGCAGGCTATCTGCTACGTGGCCTGCTATAATGCTGGTGACGGCAGCGCACAGGTAGGGTACAGCCGACAGACTTCCATTCTGAGGGAAAGAGTCACGTAATTAGGGTCCTTTCCACGCTTGTTTTCACCATGGTTCTTGATTTGCAACACAAAATTATCTTAGATCCTGACGACACCGGCATTTTACTGCTTGCTTAAATGTTTATCCTTTGTTTGTCTACTTCTGGACATTTGTGTCTCTATCTACTTGGACCTAAGGACGTACCTTACAACACATTTGTTTTCATTATACTTCTTAATTAAACAACATTGCCCTATTGTTTCCTAACACTTGCGTGCAAGAACATATTGCTACCTGTTTCTGTTTATCCTCTCCTGCATCTGGACAAGGAAAACTAAGCTCAACACATGCAATCAAATGCAATATCCTACTTTTACTAGATTGAACCATACGCCACCGTTTAATTTCGAGCAAACAACTGACTTGTCTTTGCATGTGTTTGTGACGAATGCAACCATTGTAACAGGATACGCTTCACTTTTGGCGAACATCTGGTGTCATCGCTGCTTGACAGTAGTTTATAAACACATGCTCACGATACTGACATATTCGTACAAATGACTCAACTCTAAGCCGAGATTTCTTATGATTATATAGACGGTTTTGTCAATGTCAAGTTACAAGGTCGATGTCGCAAAAATCGGAAACCACGGATTATATTCAGAGATTCTATACATATAATCTAACAAGGGACTAAACTCTGCAATTTGACGTTCGTGTCTCCTTCAAGAAGAGAAATAAAATACCTGTTTAATGTCAAAGTTGAGCACTTCCTTCATAAATGTTGGCAGTCCCGTTAACAGTGTGTAGTTGGACCAGTTGTGGCATACGTGCGTCACAACAATTGCCCAAACAGGGGCGGAAGTAAATATGGCACGCCAGGGTGTGGATGTGTTCTGAAAAATTTATACAAAATTGTTCTGAAAATTCTACACTTAAGGTTAAAAAATCCCGTAGAATTGAATTTTGTTTCAAATGTATGTCGAAATGATATATTATAATAGTATCATCTCACAAATAACATGTCTGGTGAAAGTATTGAAAGAAAGAATTCCAAATCATTTGAAAACTGTCCGGAATACTCAGATCCGGATTGAAGACGTGCATGATTAATAATGAAACAAAAAGTGTACTGTGACGAGTTAAGTACAAAATATTCTCTAGAACTTGACACTCTCGTACAAATTTTGAACCTTAATAATATACATATTTTAATGGCAATAAATCACTTGCCTCTCTTAATATCCATCTTAGATGTTAAAAATTAAATGTTTTAGAAAAAAATAAGTTATTAGACTCTATATTAAGGAATTTATGTTGAATAACATATTGTATATTAAGTTAATATTCAAACACTCTGATTCCCAATTGTGCAGATCGATGCTCATGCTGTTGATCACTGGATTGTCTGGTCGATTATTTCGGACCGCCTCCATATAGCTGGATATTGCTGAGTGCGGCGTAAAACTAAACTTACTCACTCACTCACTCAAAACACTCTGTAGTAGGCCACACATTCTTATTACTTGGTTTATGGATCCGCCGACCGTAATTTTTGATAAAGTGGAAAAAAATAAAAATAAAATCCAAATGAATAATGTAAATCTACTTTACTGAAATCGACTTTCTGTAGCGAATTTAGCATTGTTGCAAATCCTATTATAATGGGAAATGAGAACACCTGAATGGCTGATGGCATATTCTATCTTACCTGGGGTGAAAGCCACTTAGGGGCAAAAAATCTGAAATAGCATGTTTTTTACCACCTACCGGCACGAATATAGCAGTTAAAAATTCGTTAACCAAGTAATAAAACAGTGTTGCCGTAAGAACAAAATATTTTACTCCAGTCACTCATGCTTGGCACTCCTATGCTATCATATATGGCTTATAAGCTTAGATTTGATGCATTTCTTGATAAAGCAACCACGTGACAAAGTCAGAACAGTTACCCCGCTGTACAGAGCGACTATGTTGTACCATGGTTGATGTCTTTGCTTCCGGGGGCGGTGGGGTAGCCTAGTGGTTAAAGCGTTGGCTCGTCACGCCGAAGACCCGGGTTCGAATCCCCACAAGGGTACAAGTGTGAAGCCCATTTCTGGTGTTCCCCGCCGTGATGTTGCTGGAATATGGCTAAAAGCGGCGTAAAACCAAATTCAGTCAGTCAGTCAGTCCTTGCTTCTGACAGTCGGACGCAGCTGAAATCTTCAGGCTAGCTATTATCGAAGCGTTCGTAGCCCTACGAACTTCTTAAGCCCATTCTTAACACATTGGCTACGATCAAAGATAAGAATTCTTAAGGCTATGAACGTTTCGAGAATCAGGGACGTATTGTCTGGTCCGGATTCGATCATTTACAAGAGGACGTTATATACTGAGAGAACAAAATAAGGGATCGCATAAAATTTCACATCTTAAGCACGTCAAACATAACAGTCTTGACTCGTTGTTTTCAGTTTAAATAAAGAAAGTCAGTATCGAGTATGTCCCTCACGTGCTCTCGCAACTGTCTGGCAACGTCTGTGCATACTTCCAATCAAGTAAGATATCATTCTCAAAGATATATGCGACCCTTTATTTTTCCTTCAGTATTTATCTGTGGTGCAACCGATTAGGACGTAAAGCATCTAACAAACATAGCCTTACCTGCACGTTTGTTTTGTAACCGATCTCTGTTTCAATGTATTCCAGCTCGGCGTTTGATATACGTGAACTGTCTCTCGGAGAGTCTGCCGTCAACAGAAACCACAAGACAACCCACACGAGGGTTCCAGCACCTGCAAGGGGCCACAGGAGAGAACGTTTGCGGCATGGTGTGAAGGTATTGTTTGCACTTACTTAACCATTTCTCATCGATGGAGACTGAAAGTCTTCACAATAACTTTGTATCAATGTACTACCCAAAATGATATAGTACTTTACAAGAAATATTCAAATAAATGAAGGTCCTCTGTGCCTTCTCGGGAACAAACGATGCATTTTGCTGTAGACTTTAACATACAAGTGTAATATGAATGCAGAGATCAGAGAAGCAATTTGACGTTTTACTATTGTGTGGCATCATCGTTGCATTGTTTATTGATGATCTTTCAATCATCATTCTATATCAGAAAATATGAATGTTCAACAAATAGTTCGACGGGTACCAATAGTATACCCGCAACAATATTAATACATGAATTATTTTTTAAATAATATGTGACTAATCGTGGACGATTCTTTTAAATTTGAGAAAAATGTATTTCAGTACCAAGATGAGAAAATACTCTGACTTGTGGATAAGGCGAATTCAGATTTTACTCTTGTCCCTACCGAGTATTGTTTCGGTCGAGATAATCTGCAATGAAGCGCTTCACTGGCGAATGGATAACCTAGTGGGTAAAGCGTTTGTTCGTCACGCCGAGGACCCGGGTTCGATTCCAAAGTCAATCAAGCAATCAATCAATCAGAGCTTCAAGGCTTTTCAAAATATCGTACCGTATCTTGCAGGATTCGGTGATAATTTATTTTTACATGAGAAACCACTCTGGTATCAGCGACACAGTCGTTCTTCTTTTCACTCACCAAACACGTAAAATATTGAGCCCCATCCGTTGTCAAATCCATATGCACACAGGTATCCCGATAGAGCAAAACCGGCTATCGTTCCCATCGCAGGCCCTGTGGAGAAAGGTAATATGGTGACGTACCAAACATACATAAATATAATTTTTAAACAAATACTGGGAAAAAGCAGGTCATACGGATGTCAATATGATTAGTGCATGAATGTCCGCTGTCTACATGTTTTGTACAGGGGTGGCAGGGTTGCCGATTGGTTGACGCATTCGCTCGTCACGCCGAAGACCAGAGTTCCATTCCTCACATGGGTACACTATACAGAGGACATTTCCAAATTTATCACAGTCAGTAGTGAACTGATGTCCGATTGTGACTTTCAGGTGAAGAATTGCCCTGCCTTTCCATGTATTTGTGCCGATGCCAACGGCAGTAGCAGGATATGCTCGGCTTTTTACTTGAGAGTGATGATTAATATACTCATTTATGTGATACAGCCACTCGCATACGTAAGCTCGCATTTAGGTAAAACCATCCCAGGTTACACCCATTTCACCTGACCTGATTTGCAGAATTATATGTTTAAAATCTGGAACAGTAAGAGGGGTTTGGATAGGTAAGGTTAAACTACAAAATGTCCACGTACCTGCCATGCAGAATGTTATCAACTTGCTTCTCTCCAGAGGAGGGGCCCAGCGGCCCCACATTGACTGCATGTTGGGGAAGGTGACCCCCTGTAAATAAACCAGATCTTGTGAGATACCAATAATCTTCCTGTTAAATGTACATGCTGGATCATATAGCAATGTGGTGCTCTTGTGTAGCCATTGGTTAAAGCATTCGCTCGTAACTTCGAAGGCCAGGGATCGATGCCGCACATGGGTACAGCATGTGAAGCATATTTCTGTTATTGTTGGATTATTGCTAAAAGCGGCGAAAAACAATATTCACTCACTTTATCGACATAAGGAAGCGACATACATTTAAATGCGCCATGCCATATGGCATTAACAGATTGGTGTTACAAACAGGTGGTTTTCGTTCATCCTTCGCTTCAGATAAATATATGTATTTCAGTATTTTACATTTTTTCAGAAATAAGCACGAAGTACCCAGATACATGGGTAAGAACATATTATTTCGCAGAACGTTAATGCACACGCACACACACTCGCACACGCACATGTAAATGGTTTAGTACTCGAAACCTACCGCCGCCAGCCCAACCAGGAAGCGAAGCACATACACGAGGGCCAGGCTGGTCCTCGCTGCAACAGGGGTTAAGATTGTGAACAACCCAAGTAGGAAGAAGGCAAGCCCCCAAACCCTCCTGCCTCCGTATCGCCCAGCCAGCCACCCTCCGGGAATTTGCATGATGATATACCCGTAAAAATACATAGCCAGGACCCGTGATCGGGTGGGTTTGTCCCAGTCAAATTCTTCTCTCTGCAAGCACACAAACAAGAAAAATGATCATTGACCATGCATTCCATGTGTCCAAGAAATATCGGTTCGGTTTTATCGGGCGATCGGAACTGGTTGTTTGTTTGTTTGTTTGTTTTTGTTGTGTGTTGTTGTTTTTATCAGCGTTTCATATTTACATCGCGGCTAGGGTAGAGGAGTGGGTGGGGCAGGGAGCACCATAAATTGTCTCCCATGTTGTTGGGATTTGAGACTTGGCTTACCCCTTGAGAGGCTTGTGAAAGGTTAGCGCAAAATTCTTTTTGTCGATTTATGTGATATAGGCTTGTAAACAGAGCATTTAAATGAAATGTTGGCACATATTTAGAAGCCAGAATTTAGAATTCTCAACGGAATGAAGGCATGTATACTTCATTGGCACATATCAATTGCTTACTAGTATATTGCAACAAAACGGTAACCTTGAATTATGTGCCATCAATAACATAATTGGTATTTGCAAGTCTCGTTTTACCGTGGCTGTTCTAGAAATTGATGTGTCCTGCCTTGCGCATGTGTCGTCTTCAATATGGTTCTCCGGAAGTGCTTGATTCGGCCATGACACGTCGTCCCCAAGCCGTGTTTGATTCAACGACAGACTCCCATTTCCTGATCTGACCATACAGATGATAGCAACACTCATGTTGACTCGTGTCGCGTACAGGAAGAACATTCCAAAGAAGCTGATGTACGCCAGGATCCATCTTCTTGAGCAGATACATGGCACTGAAACATTTAAAATACCATGAACTGAAGACAGTTTTGGTCCACAAGATGTGAAGGAACAGTTTCTAGATACATGAATGACCATTAGACTTGTTTCGTTTGCCCTCGTACACTTGAGGAAAACAATTATTAAACAATTAGGGGTACAATGGGTCTAAAATACTCATTTAGAGGCCTTGGTTGAAGCACTTTGGGGTTTTTTTTACATTGGATTGTTTTTCTTGTATATTAAAATAGTGTGGTAATTTATGGTGAAAGGGGTTTTCTTGGATCACGAATGTGATCACAGTTGTATTTCTTGAAGTTGAAAAAAATCACTCTTCATTTTTACCATGCTTGTGCTCTTGAACATGCCAAAAAGAAACCTGTAAGAAAGTGTAACAAAGATATGGACAAGTTATTTCATCATGTCTGACCATTTGAAAATCCGATTATCATTTAACCCTCCTCAGTTACTTGTAGGTTCGAATGCCTAATATTTTATAAAGAAGTCAAAACTGTACAATGTTTGGGGGTTTCATTTACCTTAGTGATTGGACCCCCCTGATGGACGGATTCGGACGCAGATTTGACGCCTAGTTTTAATTGTTCTCATCACTGTCGTAGTTAAGGGTATCGGGTGGTCATGTTTGATCTTAAATAACGAATTATGTCGAATAGATCCTACGATGCCACACAATTAGCAACGTCACTGATCTTGACCGCCCGAACCATACGTCGCGCCTCCCGTTGGACAAGAGTGGTATTTAGAATAATATGTTTGGGGGTTTGTTGTACTCTTACTGTCACCAAGAGACGTGTGTGTATGTGGGTGCGCGCGCGTTCGTAGGTTTGTGTATTTTTATTTACTTTCATCTTTCATTTTTCATTTTTTTTTTTGGGGGGGGGGATTTGATTTGATTTTTTTGGTGTGTGTGTGGGTGAGGTGGTGGTGGTGGTTGTTTTTCTTCTGTTTGGGGGTGTTTGTTGTTGGTGCTTGAATTTGGGGTAGTGGGTATCCATATTGAAAGGACGAATATTTGACACGATAATAAAGGGTTATTGCATCAGCGCTGGCTTAAAAATCACCTTACATGATGGCTGATGCTCCTATAGTTGGCGTCACTGGCGGAACGCCGTCCTGGTATACATCATCACAAAGTATTTCATGCACATATGTTTATTATATAGTCGCAATTGTACATTTGACTCCGCTTTCAGCCCATATTACTATGAACTTTGTCGGTTTTCATACTGGACATAATTGCCAGGTCCTCGTTGATGCTGACAACATCAACGTGCTACACAACACGTCATTACTTTTCATTGTTATAATCCAAACATTTGTGTAAACTCTTGTGCATGTTTCCCAACTGTGTAGACTGATGGTCAAGTGTTGATCACTGGCCATGGATTGTCTGGTCAGACTCGATTATTTACATACCGCCGCCATATGACTGGAATATTTTTTAGTGCCGCGTCAAACACTAAACGAACAAACCCCTGTCAATGATACTAGGCAACATCATATCATACAGATTGTACAACTGGCCAAATTAAAACCGCCAGGTAAAGTCCGTTTGATTTCATTTGAGACCGATGAATTGTTCACAAACTCTAATAATTGCAGGTGTGCGAGTTGCACGTGTGAAATCGAAATTTCACTACACACACTTGTTCATTACGTGGCGACCGCCTCCGTGGTGTAGTGGTTAGAGCGTCCGCCCGGAGAGCGGAAGGTCGCGGGTTCGATCCCTGATCGCGTCATACCAAAAGACGTTCAAATATGGTACTTGTTGGTCCCTGCCTGGCGCTCGGCATTAATGCGTATAACAAGGACTGGTCGGCTCGGAGTCAGTATAATGTGTCTGAGTGGGGTATTCATGCTTCACTGCGGCGTGGTATCTCAGTGGGCTAGCACTATAAAACCAGCTTAAGTCTGGGCTAGTACCAGCAGCCGCACATACACATACACACGCATGCACGTCGTCATATGAGCGAAATATTCTCAAGCACGACGTTAAACCCAATTTCACCTCACCTCACCTCATTACGTGGCTGTTCTACCAGCAAGTGGTCCCCCCTCGTAAAAAAATAGCGAAATGATCGTATGTAAAACAACTTTTTTTATTCGGGTGTCAAAATTATGACACAAATCATCGGTATTGGTATGTCGTTTTCATGTGACTGTGCAGAATTTGGTTTTGTTGCAATTATTAGATTTTGTTTAAGTGAGCAATTCATAGGTCTCAAATGAAATCAAACGGATTGAACTCAACAATTAAAAGACAGCACTTACCCCCTCTGTACGCCTCCGTTCTGTTCATCTTAAATAATATCGTGAAGCCGTTCAAGCAATGTTGTGACACTTATGACCCAAGCTTCCCCTACTTTGGACTAAAGGGTAATTATGCCTAGACACGCGTACGTATAGTGCTGAATTCCGCTGACTGTTCTATCACTTCATACCTGTTAAGTAGGGTAGGGGATGTGAATATTATTAAAGGGTCCTATGCAGCAAAAAGTAATCCTTGTAACGTATATCAAACATTGTTTCAAAGTAATATGCACGACTAATGTCTATACGTTTATACAATGTTGACAATGGCATTGTGTAATCAGTGTTTATACACTTTCCATAATCGTAAATATTTACGACAAATCCCACATCCTCAACGATTTCGACTATATCGTGAGAATGTATTTAGGAATCACTATCAAACAGTGACGATACCAGGTGTTTGCACAAAGGTTAGCGGATCCTGCCCCACCGAAAGCACCTGTCACACACAACTGCCACGGCTAGTCAATTGTTAAAAAACACGAAAACGTAAAATACAAGTCAAAAGAGGGAATTGCATCGCACATCATTTTTTGCTCTGATGCGTCAATTCTGGAAATACCTTCCACATGTCTTCCATAAAATCTTTACTGAGTCCTTGAATGTAGTGGCCCGTGATCCGGCGTAGAATAGGTCTTCAGCAACTTGTCGTAAGAGGGGACTAACGGGATCGGGTGGTCAGGCTCGCTGACTTGGTTGACACATGTCATCGGTTCCCAATATCGCAGATCGATGCTCATGCTGTTGGTCACCGGATTGTCTGGTCCAGACTCGATTATTTACAGACCGCCGCCATACAGCTGGAATATTGTTTAGCGCGGCGTCAAACTAAACGAACAAACCCTGTCAATGATACTAGGCAACATCATATCATACAGATTGTACAAACTGGCCAAATTAAACCGCCAGGTAAAGTCCGTTTGATTTCATTTGAGACCGATGAATTGTTCACAAACTCTAATAATTGCAGGTGTGCGAGTTGCACGTGTGAAATCGAAATTTCACTACACACACTTGTTCATTACGTGGCGACCGCCTCCGTGGTGTAGTGGTTAGAGCGTCCGCCCGGAGAGCGGAAGGTCGCGGGTTCGATCCCTGATCGCGTCATACCAAAAGACGTTCAAATATGGTACTTGTTGGTCCCTGCCTGGCGCTCGGCATTAATGCGTATAACAAGGACTGGTCGGCTCGGAGTCAGTATAATGTGTCTGAGTGGGGTATTCATGCTTCACTGCGGCGTGGTATCTCAGTGGGCTAGCACTATAAAACCAGCTTAAGTCTGGGCTAGTACCAGCAGCCGCACATACACATACACGCATGCACGTCGTCATATGAGCGAAATATTCTCAAGCACGACGTTAAACCCAATTTCACCTCACCTCACCTCATTACGTGGCTGTTCTACCAGCAAGTGGTCCCCCCTCGTAAAAAAATAGCGAAATGATCGTATGTAAAACAACTTTTTTTATTCGGGTGTCAAAATTATGACACAAATCATCGGTATTGGTATGTCGTTTTCATGTGACTGTGCAGAATTTGGTTTTGTTGCAATTATTAGATTTTGTTTAAGTGAGCAATTCATAGGTCTCAAATGAAATCAAACGGATTGAACTCAACAATTAAAAGACAGCACTTACCCCCTCTGTACGCCTCCGTTCTGTTCATCTTAAATAATATCGTGAAGACGTTCAAGCAATGTTGTGACACTTATGACCCAAGCTTCCCCTACTTTGGACTAAAGGGTAATTATGCCTAGACACGCGTACGTATAGTGCTGAATTCTGCTGACTGTTCTATCACTTCATACCTGTTAAGTAGGGTAGGGGATGTGAATATTATTAAAAGGTCCTATGCACCAAAAAGTAATCCTTGTAACGTATATCAAACATTGTTTCAAAAGTAATATGCACACGACTAATGTCTATACGTTTATACAATGTTGACAATGGCATTGTGTAATCAGTGTTTATACACTTTCCATAATCGTAAATATTTACGACAAATCCCACATCCTCAACGATTTCGACTATATCGTGAGAATGTATTTAGGAATCACTATCAAACAGTGACGATACCAGGTGTTTGCACAAAGGTTAGCGGATCCTGCCCCACCGAAAGCACCTGTCACACACAACTGCCACGGCTAGTCAATTGTTAAAAAACACGAAAACGTAAAATACAAGTCAAAAGAGGGAATTGCATCGCACATCATTTTTTGCTCTGATGCGTCAATTCTGGAAATACCTTCCACATGTCTTCCATAAAATCTTTACTGAGTCCTTGAATGTAGTGGCCCGTGATCCGGCGTAGAATAGGTCTTCAGCAACTTGTCGTAAGAGGGGACTAACGGGATCGGGTGGTCAGGCTCGCTGACTTGGTTGACACATGTCATCGGTTCCCAATATCGCAGATCGATGCTCATGCTGTTGGTCACCGGGTTGTCTGGTCCATACTCGATTATTTACAGACCGCCGCCATACAGCTGGAATATTGTTGAGCGCGGCGTAAAACTAAACTCACTCACTCCAACAACTTCTGAGCATGATTCGTATGGCGCTCTTTAAAACTTTGGTAAAAAGGGCATGCTCGATTGTTCCTCAAAAGTTCTGAATGGTAAACACCTGTACATAACTGTTGCAATATTGTACAACATAAAATCACCTTTTCTTGTTGAAATCATCCCTCTAGTCTTGTCGATTGTCACTCTGAAACTGAAATTTCGTCCGTGGGTGCACAAAGAGGTGATGGGTTTCAACAGTATTTGATTTGAATAGCTTCGGGGAGTGAGTGAGTGAGTGAGAATGGTTAACACCGCTTTTAGCAATATTCCAGCAACATCACGGCGGGGGACACAAGAAATGAGCTTCACATAATGTACCCATATGGGGAATCGAACCCGGGTCGTCGGCTTGACGTGCCAACGCTTTAACCACAAGGCTACCCCACCGCCCCTCGATTGATTGAAACCGTCAGTCCCGTATGTTTGATGATTGGGGGTTGATTTGACGTGATCAGAGATGTCAGATTTGCTGTGAGTGACGGAAGTATGATGTTCTTTCACACGTGTGTGAATGGGTCGGCATGTTTCCATCGTCTATGTCCAAAACCACAGTACATTTTATAAATAACACATTTCGCATAAATAATACATGTTATGAATAATGCATTTCGCATTAATGTTGTTGACGGTTGATGGTTTTCTTCCATTGTCATGAAGAAGGTTTTTGAGGCTGGAGGAAGAGGAGGTGGTATGCTTGTTATTTTAGGATTCTGCTGATTTGATGTGATGGTTTGCCAATGTAGTGAGACCTTCCATATGTTTATTGGGTATAAAACCATCTTATAGCAAAAATACATGGAATTATCATGAAACAGTCCTCCCATTATCAGAAATTTGCGGGCCGCTGCCAATGATATTGGACCGCTCAACCTTAACGACGGACCACTATCAATTCTGTTGTCAAGTGACGTCATAGTGGGTGCGTGGGCTTACGGTTCATTCGACATTAATTGGCTTTCGACTGGCAGATATTCTGGGTCAAACAAGTCAAAGCAACCCGAATTCCCGCTTTAAATAGCGGTAATATTGGCTTTCTTGTTGGTGCTAACCTTAACAATTGCACTATTAATGCTGTTGATGGACCAAAACCGAACACTGACATAGTTTGACATGTTATGGTCTTGTCAAAGGCCAAGGTCGAATATCGTCACTTTCTGTTGTGACGCCACTTGAATTGTTCGATGACGTAATTGCATTCGGGCAGTCAACCCCGTCAGAAGTTGATTTGGGTAAACTTACAGTCAAATTCCTTCATTGTTTCCTTTTTCTTTTCAACACAAATTCCATGTAATTTAGCAATAATAAGGGTAATGCTATTTTTGAGGGCATTATCATTTGCAGAAGCCCTCGGTCTTTTTCAACTGCCCTCCTTCGTCGGGCAGTTAATGGAAGACCTCGGGCTTCTGCAAATGATAATGCCCTCAAAAATAGCATTACCCTTATATTAGAGCGCAGGTTACAAATCAGTTGAAGTCTTGGATGGGTGTCCGTGACTGGCACCATGACTGGTTTCTAGGACTTCAGTCCTGCCCTACAACAAAGCACATGTGATTCGTGTGGTCTCACCTCAGGCAAGTGAATGTATTCAAACGTGCCTCTGTTCACCCAGGAGAAAATGGGAACCCTGTGGGATACATCATGTGACCATTAACCTAGCGTCTCTCAGGCAGCTTGGGTTATCCGGGGTAATAATACTCAGATTTTAGCGCTTTCAGCGTGCCCCTCCGTGGTGCGAAATTCAGCCCATTTCAAATGCCCATTATAAATTTGACCTGACCATACGGATAAAGGCAATATTTATATTGATCTGCATTGTGCACACAAAACAGACGTCTCCAGAACCCAGGATCCACATCTAGAACAGAAGCAGGGCACTTTATTTGTTTTAAATGAAGATAATAAGCCTCCTACCTGGACATTAGAGATTTATCAACTTGCTATATGCATGAACACGTGGAGCGTGACCTAATAAATGCGTGCAAAATCAGTTAATAAGGTATTGGATTGGTTAGTTGGTTTGTTGTTGAAATAATGAAGTCTGGACCAGACAACCCTGTGATCAACAGCATGAGCATCGATCTACGCAATTGGGAAACGATGACTTGTGTCAACCGGGTTAATGAGCCTGACCACCCGATCGCGTTAGTCGCCTTTTACGTCAAGCATGGGTTGCTGAAGACCAATTCTAACCCGGATGTTCACGGGTATAAGGTATATGAGCAATGGTCCACACGTGTGTGAGCTTTAAGTACCATGTATTCGACAGTACACGGGATGATAGATGTACCATGATGATAACATGTATTTGTATTCTTGCATGGTGTACTCATTTTGCTTTCTGAAGATATGTCACACGGTTTTTTGTGTTGTGTCCGCTTATCATTAACAAAACACAGGTCATACACTTCATAATTACATCATACAAATGTGATACTGCTATTTAAGACGTGTGTCTGAGCTCGCACCCAACAGGTGAGATGAGGTACAGTAAGACTTTGACTTCGTGTTCAACATTACTATGCATTTTCAGCAACGTATGTGTGTGTGCGTGCGTGCGTGCGCCTACTTGTACTAATACTGACGTATGCTGGGGTTGTGTCAACTGAGATACAATGCTAAATACTAGTCAACTGAGATACTATGAGATCAAAGGAGACATTTAAATTACTTAACTTGGCGTATCGTAAGGTCCGAACTAAGGTCAAAGCTAGCACGTGGCGCACTGGTGGTTAAGTTCATGTCAAGCCTCCCTGTTTGTTGCCACGGCGATTTCAGATGAATGGGAAATGGGAACGTGTCCTTGAATCTGTGTGACGTATGGGCAGACACATCTGATGACATGAACGCCCATATCCTCCTGCTAGGTTCGTGAGTTCCTAGCGGTTAAACCCTTCAGTATGAATGCTGCGCTTGGGGACTAGGTTTGAGTACAACATGAACATAATACAGCGAACCCGTTTGCGATAAATATAACCCTTAACGGGTCGATGTACTTGCTGAGTGATTGTCTTTAAACGAGCAATATTCGATCATCTGATATCAGTTAGAACAGAAATGGCAAGATCTAGTAACAATGTGGTAATAAGGAACTGTAAGGTTATCAAACTTGTTTTCATGTACGTAAGGGACACGGTCATTATCAAGGTCATCAGCACTCCTTAAACTACGTATCGTTGGTTGGTTGGTTTGCTGATTAACGCTGCACTCAGCAATATTCCAGCTATATGGCAGCGTCTGTAAATAATAGAATAGTCTCGACCAGACATTCCAACAGCATGAGCATCGATCTGCGCAACTGGGATACGATGACATGTGTCAACTAAGTCAGCGAGCCTGACCACCCGATCCCGTTAGTCGCCTCTTACGACAAGCATGGGTTACTTGAGATCAATTCTAACCGGGATCTTCACGGGTCGAACTTGGAATCAAGTCCTTGATCATTGTCAAAAGAATTAATCACACCAGTCAACTACTGAAGATCAATTCTAGCCCGGATCTTCACGTGTCGAACTACGTATCGACCTTCGAATCAAGTCCCTGGTCATTGTCAAAAGTATTAACTACACCAGTCAACTGTAATATTTCGTTATTGTCAATACATCTATGTTATCCCACCAACTTAATAACCTTTGAAGTATATGAACATATTTCAAGTGCAAACACTGTTGTGTAGGACATTAACGTGGAATCGTTTACTGCTGAGGGGTGGTGGGGTAGCCTAGTGGTTAAAGCGTGCGCTCATCATGCGGAAGACCCGGTTTCGATTCCCCACATAGGTACAATGTTTTAAACCCATTTCTGGTGTCCCCAGCCGTGATATTGTTAGAATATTGCCAGAAGCGCCGTAAAACTAAAACTAACTAACGTTTGTTACTGACGTTCGCCTCTGGCAAGACAAATATGGATATCACGAAACGTCCTAATGCTATAGCGCGACCGTGTCTAAGACGCATGTGCTTATGCAACAGGAACCACACGAATCCGTGTTTCTATCACGCGGACAAGCTCACTTCATGCCCTAGTTCGTGGATTACAACAGACTTTTTGAATCGCTGGGAGATACCGAGAAAATGCAGTCTTTCATTGAAAGGGAATCGGGAAAGGAGGAGGATGAAAAAGGTGACATTGCCCAGCCTCTTACTGTGTTATTAAGGAAGAGGGTTAGTCAGAGTTAGAGTGTGTCACTAGAATGTTAGCATCCCATTGGGTAGTGATTCATACACACAAGCTTATGATATTGTGGGGATCTTACAATGTACTCCTCTTTCAATGGAAACTTCTAATGATAATAGAAATGTATTTATCTGCTTCATTGTCCCCCCACTTCGTCTTCTTTGTCTTCCCTGTTTGCCCTTTTCTGGTCTTCCCCTCTTTGTCTTACCTTGTTTCCCGTCTTTGTCTTCCTTTGTTTTCTCCCTTTGTTTTACCTTTGTCTCCCTTCTTTGTCTTCCCGTTCCCCGCTTTGTCTTCCACTGTTTCCCATCTTTTTCTTCCACTGTTTCCCATCTTTGAATTCCCTTGTTTCCCTCTTCGCTGTTTCCCCTATTTGTCTTCCCGGGTTGTCCCTCTTTGCTTTCCCCTATAAATTGTCTTCCCTTGTTTCCCATCTTTGCCCTACCATGTTTCCCCTCTTTGTCTTCCCTTGTTTCCCCTCTTCGTATTTGCCTTATTTTCCCCCTTTGTCTTTCCCCTGGTTCCCCTCTTTATCTTACCTGGTTGCCCCTCTTTGCCTATCCATGTTTCTCCTCTTCGTCTTCTTCTGTTTCCTCTCTTTGTCTGACCTTGATTCCCCTCTTTGTCTTTCGCTGTTCCCCTGTTTGTCTTCCGCCGTTTCGTCTCTTTGTCTACCACTGTTTTCCCTCTTTGTGTTCCCTTGTTTCCCCTCTTTGTTTTTCCCTGTTTCCTTTCTGTCTTCCTTCTTAACCCTCTTTGTCTTACCTTGTTTCCCTCTTTGTCTTCCCGTTCCCCTCTTTGTCTTACCTTGTTTCCCTTCTTTGTCTTCCCCTGTTCCCCCTCTATGTTTTGCGCTTTACTCATCATTGTCTTCCTTAATTTGTTTTTCTTCTTTGTCTTCCCTATTTTCTCCCGTTTGTCTTCACTTGTTCTCCCTTTTTACCCTGTTTCCCCTCTTTGTCTTCCTTTGCTTCCCCTTTGCCTTACTCTATTTCTCCCTTTGTCTTACCTTGTTTCCCTCTTTGTCTCCCTTGTTTCCCCTCTTTGTCTTACCTTGTTTCCCCTTTGTCTTACCTTATTTTCCCTCTTTGTCTCCCTTGTTTCCCCTCTTTGTCTTACCTTGCTTCCCCTTTGTCTTACCTTGTTTTCCCTCTTTGTCTCCATTGCTTTCCTCTTGTCTTACCTTGTTTCCCCTTTTGTTTTACCTTGTTTTCCCTCTTTGTCTTTCTTCGTTGCATCCGTGTTTCCTTATTTCTTCATCGTTTTCCTTCTTTTCTTTGTTATTTTCTGACGGATATGTCGCACTTTTGTTTTTTGTCCCGGTCACTTGATGTATACATACATATGGACATTAATTAAGCAACACCCATATTTTCTCAAACTGAGCAACTTTAAGTAACTGGTGCATGAAATCTGTCAAAGATTTAGTTCCACACCATATGAATCTTGTAATGAAAAGAATGGGATAAGGAGGAACTCAGCCAAGACTAAATAATCAATACTATGTACACGTCTTGTTTACGGAATTGAAGGAACATTGACTTTCCACGCACACGAACAACTGAATCAAGACGCCTCCTCATTCCTTGAATCAATCTCCGGATTTGACTATGTGGAATCCTGTTCCATTCCTCATGCAAAGCAGCAGTCAATTCAGAGTCTGGACAGGTGGGTCTCTCTGTCGAAAACGACGGCCTAAAAATGTCCCTCAAATGCTCAGTGGGGTTGAGATCAATGGATGATCTCGACAAGAACTGGGTGACAGCTTGTGCTCTGTGAGGCCTGATATTGTCATCCATAAAGATGGGTCTTGTCACAAGAGAATGGTTATCAAAATATGGGACAGCAGCCCTCGCAAGGATCTCCTACTGATGCCGAGTCCTACTAAGGTTACACGAAAGGTAATGAGGTCCATCTCGCAACCCAAGGAAATGTATCCCCATACCATCACTGACCCTTCCCCAAAGAGAACCTTCTCCTGGATATTGTGGGGAACCATAGCTGTGTTCCTTTGTCACCTTGTAGCCTCTGACATTTTCCGACGTGCCATGACAATTATTGAATCTCCATAAAATATCCATGTCAAACAGCAAGATGCGGAATGTTCATTCAGAAATCATTGAGAAAATGTCTGTTTTCTCAATTCACAGAATTATAGGTCTACGAATTAGATGTTGCTTAATTAATTCCATGTTTATATGTTAATTGAAATGTGTGTATGCGAACTACGGTTCTAACGAACTAGAATAAGTGGTTCCTCCGAGTTCGTTATAACTGTAGTTGACATCAGTCAAACTTCAGGACGATTGGGAGAACCTTAATGGAAAAGTGTAAATTTTGTAACGAATATGGGTAAGGAGAATGCATGAATATCTGAAGATCGGAATTTCTCATGCACCTGCATTTACAGTTTATTTGACAAGGGTGCTCGTAACGATGATTTAAGAATCTTGAGTATTTACCGAGCTCGACTACACTTCTTTCCTCGATCACCCGTGCAAATACCTACGGTTGTAATGGGCCTACTGTCTAAACGTATTCAATGGAGACAGAGACTGTGCACGTATTGGCGTCGCGAGTTTTGCAAAAGAACGTTTAAAATCCACATATCGTAGTGCTTGAAACAAGATGAAGGTAACATTTGGGTACAAATGTATTAACACGGAAAAACTAGACAAAGTGTTACCAATATTTTATAACGATATGCATTATTGAAAACTGGAAATATTACAGACTAACTGACCACGTTCCTCAATCTTAAATCTGCCAAGGGTCACATTGATAACGAGCATCGGACTTAATCCGGAACCAGTATCTCTAAAGCTTATAGAACCAAGGTGCATTACGTTTATCTGTCTTTACGGCTGTTTGTATTCCACGTTGGTCAAACCACTTGCGTGCCACATATACCTTCGTGGCATACTCGCGACTGGCAATGGATGCTTCGGTCCAACTAAATGACATAATCTCACGTTCACAATAACAACGTTATCGTAAGTTTTATCTGTGAACGCGAGAATAGGTATATAATACGGATGACAGTCACAAATCAGCTGTCTAGTAAATTCACTTAGGTGTGTAACTTTACTTTCTTCAAGTTCGATAAATCTTTACCATTGCTATTCTATGTTAACTTTAATCTATTGTAAATACCTTCAGGTTTATGTGGAACGAGACATCCCTTAGTATGTGTCTCATATCTTCTGTATTACAGTTTAGGATTGTTTATTTAATACTGATTGACACTACACTGTTTCGTGACTATTATAGAATGTATAGAGTGTTTCGGATATTTTAGCTATTGTATTACTATTTAACTATGTAACACTATGCTGTCTTGTGACTGTACAGAATGTAGATTGTATGAACGCCACTGGGGTAATGTGTAGAATATTGAACTATTGTTGTGTACATTGGAATATGTATCGTGATGAATGTAGTGTGTAACGAATCTACATTTATTTTGATATCTGATTGCATTATGAACATGTTCTAATAATTCATTGTAAACCATACTGTTATTACCTGATTATACAAAATCATCCTGTGACTGCTGTCAGTGTAATAAACTCCTTGTTTATTTTACTCAGGTGTTGTGTTGTGTGTGGGTTGGTATAGTCATACCTCTGCCAAGCGAGCTAATTCCCCAACACTCGCGTTTTAACAAATGTAAGAATTTGTGAGGATGTAGCTGATTAAATGCCGCTTTTTCTATCATAGTGATTCACAATTCTTTGCAGTTAGCCCCTTCGCCAGACGAGGGATTCTGGCCTACCTGTCTTTCTTTGGTTTCATGTTTCTTTACGCCAGCTGATAAGATGTGTAGTGAAATTGCACAGAAAGAATATGACATAAAAGTCCTTGTATTGATACCTCACTGAGTCGACGCCATCATTATTGTTCACCATGATTGATATTTCCTTGCAGTTAGCCCCTTCGCCAGACGATGGATCCTGGCCTACGTGTCCTTCTTTGGTTTCGTGTTTCTGTACGCCACCCGTGTCAACATCAGCGTGGCCATCATCTGCATGGTGCGGTCGGCGACGTCCAACTCCACATCAGAAGACAACAGCACTGCACTCAATGTAACGTCGAGTTCCGGAAATATAGTGGATGAAGCATGTGGGATATTGGAACAGGCTGTCTCCACCACACAGGTAAACATTTATCAGGGCCCCAAGCCAGAACGGCTGGACGCACTGTTGTGAAGTTGGAATGTATGTTATTGTTACTGTTGTTATTGCTAATATGTTTTAGGTAGTTGGGTTTTTTGTACCAGCTGTATTTCCGTCCTATGATGTCATGAAAAAACATCCATACAGGGTTAGGAGGATCAATGCATTCAGAGAAATCCAGACTCACAGGTCTGGGGACTAAGGGCAGATAATCCATAATATATTAATTTCAACCGACATATCTTACTCTTTTGTTTCTCAACTGCTCATCCAATAACTGTCAGGCTTTTGTTTTATTTTATGTCATCCTTTGTGTTATTGTTTATGTCATGTGCGTGTAGTTGGTGGTCATATTGATGTTACGTCTGCATTTTGAACTGTTGTTGGTTACATGAACATCTGCATCCTCGATAATATCCAGGGTATACGTTACGATCACTCTCCACTATACCCTGGATGCATCCACGGCTTGGCCTGATGATTTTATTACCTCCCTTGGCTGGCTCCGCATTCTCACAGTAGCCAATCAGCTAAGCCGCCGTTACATCCGAGCTTGCCAGTGTCAACAAAGATAGCGGTCGCAGTTGCGAAGGTTTGTTCGCAGTGCCACTCAGATTTTAAGGAAATAATACAGACAAATTGACAGATCTGAAACTTTCAAAAACATATAAAGAACTCCTTCTACCTCTTTCAGGGTACCTCTGCATCAATTGTGTTGCCAAGTTTAAACGGTTAGATAATTTAAGAAGCAAAAATAAGTTGTGATTCGTTCACTCAACTTCCCAGCGTAGACACTTGATAAGATAAAAAGCCAGCCAAGGGAGGTAATAAAATCATCGGGCCAAGCCGTGGATGCATCCAGGGTATAGTGGCGGGTATCGTAACGTATACCCTGGAGATTATCGAGGATGGAACATCAGATACTTTTTAAAACGGTCATTTCAGTAGTCCATGATAATTTTTATTATTACGTTTATTAAATACGTTTTCATTAAATAATTTGGTGAAAACCTTGTTAAAAGCAGACGAATCGACATATTTCAGAAGCAGCTGGTTTGCATATGAGGTGCTGTTTAATTTTCACAGACAGTTCTAAACGTTTCGCAGTCATACTAAATTAAACATTGACTTCGTAAGGTTTCGTTGAATTTGGTTATACACTAAACTTCCTACTTTGAAAAGAGGAGAGAATATATGTAAAAAAAAATCAAACATATTTTTTCCATTGTCTTCTGTTTAATCAAGATTATTGTACACACAATTGATACTGCCGGTGATTGCGTTCCAGAGAGGAGAGTTTGACTGGGACAAGCCCACCAGGTCTCGTATTCTCGCTATGTATTTCTATGGCTACATTTTCACACAAATACCCGGAGGGTGGCTGGCAGGACGATACGGGGCTCGCCGGGTGTGGGGACTTGGGATGTTCGTGAACGGACTTGGGACCATTCTCACTCCTGTCAGTGCTCGTCTGAATCTGTATGTTTTGTATGCACTGAGATTCATCATAGGATTTGCAGCGGTGAGTTTCAACGTCCTCTTTCCATATATCAGATATGTTGGAGATAAGCGTCTGAAATCTAAATAACTTAAATCAACGAAGAATATTTTTCCATAATAATAATAATAATAATATATGTTATTATCACGGGATCCTTCCCGAAAGAACATTCCACTGTCCATAAAATACTAAGTCTTGATACATTTACTGAGGGCTTGAATACTGATGCTCTGATCGAGCAACTTTTATGCGAGAGTCCGCTCTTGGAAGTATTCGAAAAAAGACAATGCAGGACACCCACGGATAAACGTGAAGGGAAACTTGACCATTGGGCAGGTGGACGCATCCGTCTTGTCCAAAAGCCTTGTGGATAGTTTATGTCACTCCCACCTACTGTTTATTTTTGTTAGGAATTTTCCAGCTGTGTGACAGCGTCATGTAAAATAATCTGGTCTAGACCAGACAATCCAGTGAATGATATGATGAACGCCCCACACCATTTCGGTACAAAAACAACCAATCATAGCACTATCCGATCCAATAAGGTTGCTCGGGATCTGTTCTAATCCGGTACCCATACGGATTCCACACTTCTGGTACATGAATACAATATAATGGTGGAACCGTTCAACAGATGCATTTAAAAGACTATCTCAGCATACTTACATTGTATTAACCTAATGAAATCATAAAGTATAATTATCGCTATTTTATATGGATATCACAGGGCGTGTCATTTCCTGCTACACATTCACTATGGGGGAGATGGGCGCCTCCCCTCGAGAGAAGCAAACTCATGTCGGTTTGCTATGCAGGTAACGTAACGAAACGTAACAAATGTCACCTGTCTGGTAAGAAGTGACTTGCAGCGTTTGTTTTGGTGTTGAGTTCCAAGCCAACAGAACTACAATATGAACTTTTCTGATAAAGTGTAATACCAAACATAACACTATATTATATGTTACATATATATTGTTTTGTTTCATTAGTATTCTGTTTGTGAGGAAAATGTAATACGTCATTCTCCTGATAACAATCCTGAGAAAAGAATGTTCAAAGGGAAATGCATAGATTAACTTCCGCATTGTATTGATGTACGCCCACACATAGAGAAACAAAATCAGATGGTACAATTGGACCCACAACATGAATGAGGATTGCAGACACGTGTATATTTCACTTGACACTAATTCCTGCAGTATACTGACGATAGATCGTCTTCCATCATCTGCAGGACCACACGTGGGCACTATCGTCGCATTCGCACTGTCTGGGTACCTCTGTGCCAACGGGTTTGACAACGGCTGGGGATCCATATTCTACGTCTTTGGTTTGTATAGTTCCTGTATGGCTATTAAATATTATTTTTAACTAAAACACTTATTACATTTGTTCTTGATGATGTTACGTGGTATAATGTTTAATTCAGTTTAATTGACAATGGAAATTTGAAATCTGCTTCAGCAAGAATCATCATCAACACCACCATTACCATCATCATCATCATCATCATCATCATCACCACCAGCAGCAGCAGCCATTGTCGTCAGTAGCAACGATATGATTAACAAATTTTACTTTCGACTCTTACTTTTGTACTTTACAGGAATACTATGATAACTTTATGATTATTAAAAACTTCCATTCAGGTCTGATTCCACAATGGTTTCGGGTTGGACTGTTGTAATATAGGTGTTCCTGGCCAAAGACAAAAATCACTCAATCATGGTTGCAATCAGATGAAGATCGTGTGGTAGTTACGTGCATCACTGTCATTATTACAGGAGAAGCAGATTCTATGACAACGGGCCTTATTGCATTTTTATACACTCTCATATTATATATAGATGCCACGTTTTGCTGCAGGTGCTGGAAACTTGGTGTGGTTTGGTCTGTGGATGTTGCTGTCTGCTGACAATCCCCGCAAACATAAATTTATATCTGAGAAGGAGATTGCTTATATCGAGAAGAAGATAGGCTATAAGACGAACGTTAAGGTAGGCATGACTTTAGGAGTCCTGTGTAATTGGGCTCGTTAATAAGTGAGTGAGTGAGTGAGTTTTACGACGCTTTTTGCAATATTCCACCATTATCACGGTGGGGGACACCAATGGGTTTCAAACATTTTACCCATATGGGGAATTGAACCCGGGTCTATGGGTGACTAGGCTACCCCAGCGTCCCGGCTCGTTCATAAACAATTCCTAATCATGTAACACCGAGCCACACTTTAAGTATTGTGTGAATGAGTCAACTGCGGTCAGATTATAGAGGCATTGAATTTAGTACGTTTCAAGAAACACACTCTTTAGCACTTGTTAGGGCCTGATGAATGTGTCATTGAGTGAGTTGAATTGTTACAGGTTACACACAAAAATTATTTCTGGGTCTGTTTTACCAACGAGCAACGTTCCTAAAATGCTATGATATTTCAATTAAGGCAACGTTGTTCTGTATTATGACGCCAAATATTACCTCAATCACCAGCATAAAGGAATTCTATAAATGCCTTAGGTGACCCACCTGTAATTTTTGGCGTATGATGAGAATAAAGTATTTCCACACTCTATTTCAGACTCGATCGACCCCATGGTTGGCTATGGCCAAGTCCGGACCTCTGTGGGCCATCATCCTGGCTCATATGTGCAACAACTGGACCAATTATACTCTCATCACTGTCCTCCCTACTTTCATGAAGGAAGTTCTCAAGTTCGACATCCGCCAGGTTTGTTCATATTTAGAGCAACGACTCGCATTCGATACATCCACCAGTTTACTGAGTCCGACATGTGTACCTCCAGCCATTTCGTCTCCTTCCCCTTCTAGCATAGATTACTGGAGCAAGTCTGGAGTAGCCTTGTGGTCACACCAAAGGCTGTGGTTCGAGGTCCAGTTCTGGTTTCCGCCGCCGTAATATTGCTGGAGTGTTCCTAAAAGCGGCGTAAAAATAAACTCACTCACTCACAACCTCGCCAATAATCTTCCACGCGACGTTTTCCACCATTTCAGTTCAAACATTGAGAGGTGTATCCAGCATCATTTGTCATCCACAGTGTATGTTTGTGATAGTTTCATAGGTGACAAGGAGAAAGCGATCGTGTATGATATATGTATGTACAGTGAATGCAATGAGTTTTCACAACACTAAGGCTATTTCATTTGAAATAGTATCAGCTAACACTGCCTGAACAATGCTGAATTCCTGAAGTGCTTGCTGATCACTTGAATTACAGGCTTTGGTCCCACAATATGTTTCATATTTTTACAATTATTGCAACCATGGATAAGGGTAAGAACTGGTCTCCAGCAATATATATTTGCCGCAATAGGCGATTAACGGGACTGGTTGGTTAGGATTGCTGATGCCACACGTGTCATTGTAACCTGACTGCAGAGAAAGATTGCCGTGCTGTTACTCACTGGATGGTCCGATCAAGGGTCACAGGCAGCAATATCCCTCTTGAAATAGTTGAATCTGGGCCTGGGAAACGAGCATGATCATAATCACCTTGCAAAATATTTTAGTTTAATTTTAATTTAATGAATATGCCAAGTCAATTTTGCAGAGCGCCACTCTGTACGGAATGTACATGTATGTTACAGAACGGAGTGATATCCTCCCTACCCTATGTCTGTCATTCTGTGGTGGCAGTCCTGGCTGGTCAGTTGGCTGACTACGTGAGAGCCAGAACCCAACTCGGCACCACAAAGGTCAGGAAGATCTGGCAAAGCACAGGTATATTTATATGCTTGACACAATGGTGTGAGTGAGTGAGTTTAGTTTTACCCCGCTTTCAGGCATATTCCAGCAATATCAGGGCGGGGGACACCAGAAATAGGCTTCACACATTGTACCCATGTTGGGAATCGAACCCGGGTCTTCGGCGTGACGAGCGAACGTTTTAAGTCCAAGGCTAAATTGCTTAAAGCCGCGTAAAACCATACCCTCTCACTCTTGCGCGGAGCTGACAGTTTTATATTCTAACGCTGAATGACGTAGAGGGTACTGTACCATGATAGTTTTGCATAATCCTTGGTTTGCCAGCGCTGTGCCAAAGGCTAGAGAGATAGTGGGATAGCCTAGTGGTTAAAGCGTTCGCTCGTCACGCTGAAGACCCGGGTTCGATTCCCTACATGGATACAATGTGTGAAGCCCATTTCTGGTGTCCCCCGCCGTGATATTGCTGGATCATTTCTAAAAAGCGTCGTAAAACCATCCTCACTCACTCACTCACTCACTCCAAGAACTGGTATTCAACCTGGCTTTTGCTTGCATTAATTTACCCCACCGTGAAACACATGAAAATATGTTCTGAGCCACTTACTTCTGCTTCAGCGTTTCTATCGGTTGCCGTTTTCCTGGTGGCAACAGGCTTTGTGAAGTGTGAAAACAGGATGGTCGCAGTCGTCTTCCTGTGTGTTGCTGTTGGATGCATGGGAATAAGCAAAGGAGCATATCTTGTGAACCATGTCGACATAGCTCCCAAGTATATCATCACTTAAATAAAACAGAACTAATCGATCACATGTTCATTGAGAGTAGGATACATCGCACAGCTGTTATACTACTGAAACAAATGCATATTCATGATATAGTCAGAATTGTACAATTCTGCTTTTAGCTGAGATTTTGTAAAGATGTGATAAGGGTTTTGTCGCTTCTATTCGCTCAAGCATATATGTATGTATGTATGTATGTATGTATGTATGTATGTATGTATGTATGTATGTATGTGTGTGTGTGTGTGTGTGTGTGTGTGTGTGTGTGTGTGTGTGCTTGAACCATTTATCTTTAGTTAACATTAACGATGCGAGTATATTTTCTCAAAAAAGTCAAATAATACAGCTTTTTATACAATCTACATTTTGACAGCTTTTTTGTACATTAGCTTGTTTCGTCTATGAGCAAACCTGCTTGTTACTTGCAGGTATTCTGGTGTACTATTTGGAATAACCAACACAGTGGCTACTGTACCGGGGATGATAGCCCCTCTAGTAGCTGGGGCCCTCACTCCTAACGTAAGTATTTGCTTACTTATTTGTTGTTTAAGGCTGTACTATATTCCATCTGTAAGACGGAATGGGTTTGAAGGGGAGGAATCAGTGATCCACTTTAGGGCAGCATATTTATTTTCTGTGTTCCTCATCGCCCGACCGACCCTTCTAACTTTATTGCCGACACCCCCCAAAAACATCTTTAATTTTCATTCCAACACCGCCGACTCGAACCTAAAACGTACCGCCTCGTCATATAAAATGTTCATCTTGCAATCAGTCGCTGCCACAATTCCAAAGAACGCGAGAAATTGTAATGAGAATTACAACAAATGAGAATCAAGAGCGGTATTCAGTTAATTTAGTCTTTATTAAGTTTGTTTTTTGTTTTCTTTTGTTTGTTAGTTTTTTTGTTGCCTTCCGGAGTCGTTTGTGATGTCATGTCCAGACTCGGTTATTTACATACCGTTGTCATATACATTGTAGCTGGAATACCGCTGGGTGCGGCGTTAAACCAACAATGAGCCATCCATCTAAATAAATATAGCACGTCGTCACAAACAGACTGAAATTATTCAAAGACTGCGAAGATAACAGCTCAACGTGTTGTGAGTCTCTTGACTGATAATTAGCATTTCCATTAGAAAGCTGTGGCTCGTAGTCACGGTTATTCAAGCGTCCGCTCGTCACGCTGAAGACCCGGGTTCGATTCCCCACATGGGTTCAGTGTGCGAAGTCCATTTCTGGTATCCCGCGCCGTGAAATTGCCGGAATATTGCTAAATGCGGCGTAAAACCATACTCCCTCACTCATCCTTCATTAAATGTGTCAGTATCATAACCTAATATTCCAATCTTTTCTCAGAAAACTGCCGAGGAATGGCGTCTCGTGCTGTATATATGTGCGGGATTTCTGGTGGCAGGTGCGCTCATCTTTGCCATCTTTGCAAGTGGGGAGCTCCAGTCATGGAACGACCATGATGCCATAGAGCTTGAAGTCATCAAGGACAAGAACACACATAAATATGTCGTCATTGAAAATATCAAGGAACCAGGAGAAGAACACTAGATACGCCGTCAAATACGTTACCAGTGCTTCTTTGACAATGGTTCTTATGCCACTGACCCTCCGTGACACCAAAATTTGGTGACAGATGCCTTTATCAAACGCATGGCTGGGTGACCAACGCGGATTATGTAACCAAAACAAGCAAAGTATCCACGTGATCGAGGTTACTAAAGATTTTATTATTCTGAAGATGTATCATAAAGATTCTATTAGGAATATATTTCTTAATCGAATATATTTAAAAAATAAAGGACAAAGGCAATGCCAAACGACTACACCAGGTTACACTTGAATGCAAAATACACTAAATTCGTAAGACCAATAACATAATAATGTGTGTGTACGAGGTACACTCGTTGCGAAGAATATCCAGCTGTCAATGAAAGACGTCAAACCACAGGAACCAGTGATTGATATAATGGGGACCGATACCCCGTCGGGTACCCTGACACTCAAACAAACAAGTCAAAACATTGATTACACAACAGTCTCGTTTCCTGCTGACTGGGTTCCGTCTTATTGCGCAACTTAGTACAATAACCAGTCCAATTTTGATACCAACTTATTCAACTGGATATATAAATATTATAATATAAATATCAATCCGTATTATTAAATACATCTAATCACTTGTATATTGCAACACTACGTTCCTTCTTATCGTTGCAAACACGTCGTGCAGCGTGCTCTGTCGTACAGCTCTGACAAACGGAAATCTAGAAATCGTGGAAATCTCAAAACGAGGCTTGGCCGCGAGAAAAGTTTGGCGGTCTTGTACGGAATTGATATTATATCAGTCACATTGTGCGTTACAAAAATACACTAAATAAGCGCAAAGAACACATAGCAGGTGTAACCAGTGAGCCAGATAGATTGTGAATCATTTTACGACCTCATCAAACAGGGGCAGTCTGTGACGTCTTGCTGCATAAACTTTGCATGAAATATAGAAATCCGATTTTTAAAGTTTAAAATTAAAGTTCAATTGTAAATACCATTTTCGCATGAAACAAGGAATTGGAATTTCATGTAACCATAGTTGTTTGTAGTGTCTCTTTTCACTTTCACGTGAGAAAATTCGGAACGACTGAAAAGTAGGTCATTGTCTGAACTGGTTCATGAGACTCATGTGTAGGTATGCAAGACTGATCTCCCGGTCCTTTCAGTTTCTTCGAACGACGAGCACAGAATGCTAAGTACCAATTCTTGTCAGTCATAACTGTCTCCCAATTATCTTATCTGTTACCAGGATACTGTGATGCAATGTGTGAAGCCCATTTCTGGTGTCCCCCCGCCGTAATATTGCTGGAATATTGGTAAAAGCGGCGTAAAACAAATCTCACTCACACTGTTACCAGAATGCAATCTGTTAACAGCTGTTATGCTGACAAGCGTCGATGCTCATGATGTCAATCACTGGGTTATCTGGTCTAGTTCACAGACTGACGTCAGATTGCTGGAATATCGCTGAGTTGAACCATACTTTACTTGAAAAACGTCCGGCCATGAGCGGAACAAAACTTTAAACTAAATCAAGAAAAACGCCTATATAAATATGCAAGCTAAAACACTGACAAGGAATACACAGATCATCCACCATTATCTACATCCAATCCAAAGTGCGTAATTTTGGAAGTGCATAAATGCGCAAAATATCCTGAGCACTATTTCTTGTTTAGGTAGAACAGCGGTTTCAACAAGAACTCATGAGGGCATCTGCGAACGACGATTCTATTTCCAAACATATACCTGTAAACATAGCATGAAAAAGGCACATACAGCAGACGGGATTCAACACAACACAGGTTGACAGTATGGATTCTGGATTCATGTCATTGTGTGAGTGAGTGCGTGAGTGAGTGTGGAATCGAACCCGTGTCTCCGGCGTGACGAGCGGTCGCTTTAACCACTAGGCTACACCACCGCCCTTTCATTGTGAAGGGGAGGATCTGTGTAGATGAATAACCAACGCATAATAATGAACTTTGATGCATGTCTAAACAGAGACTCTGGGTATCTGAAGGAGAACACAAAATGTGTTAACGTTGTATACATTTTCATGAAATAGGCGGAACCTTTTTATCGACGCCTTTAGCAAAGATTTCTTATGGACGAGGAAATGATTTTGTCGCTTCTTCTTGAAACGCTATGATTGCTACCTCGCCAGTGTTTTAGGCCGAATCTTTAAGGATGCGGCGTCGAAACTGATTGCGCTTTCCGACCATTAACCTTGCAGTTGTAAATTAGAAATATCATGTTCTACCCTAGTAAATACACTAGTCCATCTTTATCACATTCGTGTAATACCACTTTTCATATCACATTCACTTTACAGTTTGATCAAGTTTTAGGCGAACCCGAAGCAAGCCTTGTGCTTGAAATGAGGAGTGAAACTTTAAAATATTGTGTACGCAGACTGAGTGAGTTTATTTTTACGCCTCTGCTAGCAATATTCTATCAATATCACGGCAGGGGACACCAGAAATGGGCTTCACACATTGTACCCATGAGGGAATCGAACCCTCTGGGTTCAGGGTGACGAGCGGACGCTTTAACCATTAGGGTACCCCACCGCCCCTGGGAGCTCAAGCCATTGTACCCATGTGGGGAAACGAACCCGGTTGTTCCCGCTTTGTTAAGCTACCCCCAACAGACTCACAGAGCCAATCAGTATAGATCCACAGACCTATAGCTAGTGTACAAGATTTATACCGTCAGTGGATTAACCGATATTTAGTCGTGTAGTGTTTTATGTATGTAGATTCTACTAATCTATATTCAGTGCATTTGTTGAAACGTCCGTGTATTGATTGCCCATTATTGGCTAACCACCACAGAAGAGACATTATGCAATTAGGTGAAGGTGTGTAAAGCATATCGCTAGTGTTCAAGATTTATACCGCTGGACGGGCCGGAACAAAACAGAGGAGAAATATTACTTAATGACATTGTGTATATGTTCAGTTGGATACTGGCCTCAGCTGATTAGCAGTAGCTGGCGATCTGTCGGTAGTGTTAGTGAAAACGATAGGTTAGTCATGGTAATGTAAATACGGTATTGAAATTATATGATATGGGCAACAGATTGTTGTAAACAGACGAACCACTCAACATGAATGTTAATGAACATCGGATACATTTGCATGTGGGAATCGACTTGAATAATACTAACAATATAACCTTTCAATATAGATGTAGATATAAGAGTACATTCATGTTCGTGTTTGTTTGGAAGATTGAAGTGTGTTATGAGTGAGTGAGTGGGTATGGTCTGACGCCGCTTTTAGTAAGATTAAGCAATACAACGGGGTGGGGGCGTGGGTGTGTGGGTTTTTGCACAGAAATGGGTTCCACACATTGTACCCATATCACACCCGGGTCTTCGGTGTGACGGGCGAACCCTCTTACCGCTCCAGTCAAAGTCCCTGGTTTCCGATAGACCCGACAGTATATCACCGATGCTCTGTCTCCAATAGTGTTAATAAGCAGGATATATGTGAACACAGACAGGAAAAGATAACTATGTCTATTTCTCATCTAAAACATTGTAATGTGATCATGTTCATGAAGTTTTGCAATATAAGAAAGCAACCTATTTTAATTCTGTCAAGACATATTTTACAACTCTGTACACTACTAATTAACCCACAGAGGCGGTGGGGGTAGCCTAGTGGTTGAAGCGTTCGCTCGTCACGCCGAATACCCGAGATCGATTTACCACATAGGTACCATGTGTAAAGGCCATTTCTGGTGTCCCCCGCCGTGATATTGCTGGAATATTGCTGAAAGCGGCGTAAAAAAACTCACTCACTCACTGATCCACACGACAAACCTGAGGGAACAATTGTATTCCTTTCTACATTGGGCATCTATCTGTCACCGAACGCGGTCACTACAGATACAGTTGCATCTCTACTATAAAAAAAATTCAGGACAATTTCTCAAGTTTGAAACCGATGTTTACTGAGAAAACAATATGTGAAACACTGGACCTCCTCACTGGACCATGAGTGGCGGTGGGGTAGCCCAGTGGTTAAAGCGTTCGCTCGTCACGCCAAAAGGCCTGGGTTCGATTCCCCACATGGGTACAATGTGTGAAGCCCATTCCTGGTGTCCCCCGCTGTGATATTGCTGGAATATTGCTAAAATCAGCGTAAAACCCAATTCACTCACTCACTCATTCCTCACAAAAGACAACTACATGCATGCTAAAACGGGGTTAAACATATATTTACATCTATATAACTGTTTCCATTG
Organism: Haliotis rubra; assembly: GCF_003918875.1. Classification (NCBI taxonomy): domain Eukaryota; kingdom Metazoa; phylum Mollusca; class Gastropoda; order Lepetellida; family Haliotidae; genus Haliotis; species Haliotis rubra. The sequence goes on from NW_025765303.1 coordinate 1,541,622, forward strand.
ACTATGTGAATCGTTAAGCTTGATTACCCGTCAGTGAGGATTTAGTCGTGTATTCAGTTCATTTGCTCTGACGTTAATTAACAACAGGTGAATTAACATAAAGTGAATTATCATTAAGTGCCACGTGATGCACAATGCCTTATGGTTCCTACCAGTTAGTTAACATCAAAGCGTCCGGCTGAAACGTCCGTGTATTCTGCCTTAACCACCACAGAAGAGAATTCGGTGAAGGTAAGTAAAGCATAACCCTCATGTGGTGAGTGAGTGAGAGAGAGCTTTACGCCGCACTCATCAATATTCCAGCTACATGGCCACGGTCTGTAAATAATCCAGTCTGGACCAGACAATCCAGTGATCAACAACATGAGCATCGATCTACGCAATTCATGTGATGGATATATATGAACTTCGGCTGATCACTGGAAAATGTCTGGACATATCATATAGCTGGAATATTGTTGCGTGCGGCCTTAAACAGCTTAACTCATCTTGGAGTTCTTGTATTCAATCAGAAAACAAACGTGAAGTTTTCTCTGAAATTTTCAAGTGGTAGTAGTAATATGCTTTAGGGATACCAATTCCGACTACATGGTGTCATGTACAGACCCGTGCAAAAAGTATTCGGACATTTGACGTAATTTCCTTACATGCTATTTCAGTGTAGCATAAATAATTTTCATGAAGTGAGCTTAGAATGGATCTTTGTAAAAAATGACAGGCAAATTTGAAATCATCTTTGCTCAGCGCACATAATTTCAGTTCAATTTTTCGACCACTATTGAACTAATGACACCACATTTATCAACTTACGTATGATTCCACAATGCACAATCCCATAGGCCGCCATGTTAAAGGCGTTCACCGCACTGTACGTATGTTGATTAAATTGTTGCCATTCGATAAATAAGCAATGGAAAATTAAACAGAAATTACGTGATTGTAGGTAAGATGATTCCTCACAAATGTGCAAAATTTGACTTGGATCTTACGAAAATTAAATTCATGAAAATTATTAATGCTACACATGTAAGTCTATGGAAATTACGTCAAGTGTCCGAATACTTTTTGCACGACTCTGTATGATGTGTGTGAACCAACGTTGAATGAGACGTTGGCCAACGTAAAGTTGAGGGCGGTGGAAGGTTGGCATGAAAAGGTCGAACCGCTTGGGATGTTGTGAACCGTTCTGGCTGGACATTGGTTCTTGCTATATAACGTCGTGTAATGATATGGATATCAATGGGTCAGGTGACTCGCGACAGTCTCCACAGTATCAGGTAATACAGATAGCCCTTTACCGGCTTGACATTGCTATACGGGTCATGGTTTGTTCGTTTTAAAATACTTATCAAAATTCTAAACGAACAGGTGTTATTTTAGAAGGTGTGAAAATATCGAATGCAACATTCTCCATCATTCTGGTAATAAAGATTGTTCCACGTTTCAAGACAATGCAGTGTAAGTTGAGATTTAGTGAATGTTATGTGAAGCATACTATTGTACATATTTTAATGCTAATATATCTTGTCTAATAAAACGTAATTTAGTTTATACTTTTCACACAACTTCAGTTTAATTGTATCGACAATCGAACAACATATGACTTTTGAAGTCAGCTTGTTGACTAAACATTTGTTATAGAATTCTTGACAGCTTATGTTCTTAGCCAGAGAGGAGTTTGGCCCAGAAACATACCATACGGCATTTGATAGAGTTAATTAGGAGTACCAAGTTCTCCATATAACATGTATAATGACGTGCGTCTCTTAACGGGAACTAATTTGCGTAAAACGTTAACATGAACGAATACGAGAGCTTTACAGTTGTTGCATATTTCAAGCTGGGAACAACATTGTGTAAACCATTTGGAAAAGTGTCATGTTGAAAAAGAATAAAAGAATATACGATCATTTTATTGTCTTTTATCTAAGTGGGGACCAGAACTTATCAGTCAACCATTGTTATTTTATGGATATTATTTGTTCATATTCAGAAGATTCCACCAATAGGAACACGGGTTTTGTCCCTGGAACACTGACCTTGTAAATAGTAAGGAAATCAGTATTCATTAATTTGAGCATGTGTCCATGAAAGATATTCTTGTCACTACTGATTGAAAATAATACGTTCAGTCAAAATGAGAGGTTAAGGCGTTCGCTCGTCACGCCGACGGCCCGGGTTAGATTCCCCATGTGGGTACGTGTGAAGCCAATTTCAATTGTTCCCCGCAGTGATATTGCTGGAATATTGCTAATTTTATCTGCCCCACCTGGTATATAAACTGAACCGTGGTGACGTTTGGGCACTAATGACCTCCATCCGATCGCCCGAGTGGATAACTCTATTTTGGTCATGGGCGTTGTTGCTCTTTTCAAAGAAAGAATGCCACCAACAGACGAATTGTGCCACTCGAACCTCTCTACATGCAACATTTCACCCTGATTCTAACACGCATGGAACTCGTCTCCGAAACGATATGATCCATATGGCTGGAATATTGCTGGGTGCAGCGTTAAACAACAAACGAAATAAGCGATATGACCCATGGACTTTATCATTTTCATCATTATAATACGTTTCAGGGAATCTATTTGAAACAGTTAAGTCACTTGAAACATGTAAGTAAACCAATTTCTGAACATATTTACAAACTTTAAAGTTTTAAAGCATTTATTCTAACACAGTTTCCAGGAATCATCAAAGACAATGTCTGACCAATCGAGCGATGGTCATCTCATGTGCCGGCAACCGGAAGGTCAAAAGGTCAAGGATGAGGACATTGGTAAGTAATCACTTGACATAACATTATCAGTAGTGTGATGTACGTTTCAAATTGAATAAGGTTCTTTGTGAACGACGGAATATTACTCATACTTCACATGTATCATGGAACTCGTAAAGGTCCGTGTTAGAATTTACGAATTAACGATACTCGGACTTTCAGCGACCTACGTTTGGCTGAACAGGCGACTATCGGAATCGGATGGTCAGACTCGCTGAGTTGGTTGATCCGTGTCACCGTAGATCGGTGCTCATGATGTCAATCACGGGATTGTATAGTCCAGGCCCAATTGATGGAGCTGAAATATTGATGTATGTTGCGTTAAGAAATAAAACGAAAACCTATATCTATCGTGAAATCAGCGCCCAAACTGGTTCGCGTTGATAACTACAATTCTGATGTTGAAGGGAATCGACCTTACACTTCTGTAACGGGAGCAGAAGTTTGTCCTTCATGAAACCATACAGCTTAAATCTGTTCTGATCTAGTATCATGATTGCTGACTGGGCTTCCAGAAGGTCCAAACATGGATTCCTTGAAGTTGATATAGTTTCATACATGAAATCCGGATTGGTAAATATTCAGAATATTAACAAATACCGCTCCAGAATAAACAGTTTGTGAATTTATATAAAACGTCTATATTCTAAATTTAATTATACATAACATCATTCCAAACGTTAAAATAGAGCTCGCCAAAATGATTTTAACCACATTTTCAATTTGATCTGATGTATAAATACACGACAAAAAATATCAGAGTATATCAGAGCGTCAATAGGAATATTGTTAAACGCGATACTAAACAGGATAGGCACGAAAGTCCCGCGCATGTTATGGAAACCGTGCTGATTAACAGTTGTAAATGGAAGCTCTGATTATATAACACAAGAAACGATCACACGTGAAGTGATGACATGAGTGAATGGATATCGCTTGTGTGTTGTTGTACAAAGGACGGACCTGGAAGGCAGGGTATATGTTTGACGAAGGTTTCGGTGAAGTGGTGAGTACTGTGTTACCTACACTATGGCGAGGCATCAGTGAAATACAACAAAGTGTATTAAGGACATCAGACGCTGGACGCAGCTTTAACATGGACATCACGTGCAGATCAAGAAAGCTCCTCATACCGTTGTACCCCAGTCCGTAAAATATGTCAACTTGTACACATACGAGTAAGTTTGTTTATTTATTGTTTTACGCCACACTCAGTAATATTCAAGCTATATGTCGGCGGCCTGTAACTAATTGTGTCTCGACCAGACAATCCAGTGATCAACAGCATGAGCATCGATCTCGATGAGGATGTATCGATCTACGAAATTGGGATACGAGCATGTGTCAACCAAGTCAGCGAGCCTGACTACCCGATCCCGTTAGTCGTCTCCTACGACAAACATGGGTAACTGAAAATCAATTCTAACCCGGATTTTCTCGGGTCTGTACACATAAGAGCAACAGTTTGTTGAGTTTGTTCAAAACAACATTTTCTTGTAATGGGTATTAAAATAACAAACAACAGGGTACATGGTATTCATAGCATAACGGTACCGCCATATAAAAGACTATTCCAGATTTTGCGATATTTTTTTAATTCATCGTTCTCATTTCGAGATAAACGGTAAACATTAACACAACACACAAATCAAGCAACATCAGGTGATGTTGTAATCTTCGGATACTGATTGATATATTACTGAAAAATGAATAAATAAAATGATCACGTGTTACGTCAGCAATAATGAGGGCGTAGTGGAGTAGCCTAGTGGTTCGTTCGATCGTCACGCTGAAGACCCGGGTTCGATTCCCCACATAGGTACAATGTGTGAAGCCCATTTCTGGTGTCCCCGCCGTGATATTGCTGGAATATTGATAAAAAGCGGCGTATATAAAACTAAACTCACTCACTCAGCAATAACGAAGGAATATTGGTCCACACATGACTGTCAATGTTTTCTTGTCAAAGTCTGGTTACGTACCTTTGCTGGATTGTAAAGATTGAGCACTATTTGTAAAACGATCTTTAAACTGTTCAATAAGTTTTGAATGTTATAACACCGTGTCCGAATACTTGATTTTTATTATATTTGAGGGTGATTTAACTGAATGCAATATATCTGGATTTTAAGAATGACGTGTTTTATGTTTGATGTGATAATGGACGGTTGTTTTAGTGATCTTTGCCATCGTTTTTATTTCTTTATAGAAATTGTTATTTGTTGTTCTTGGCCCAAATAGCTGCAATATTGTTCACGCTACTTAAAGCAACACTCACTCACATATGACGGTAGAGGTTATTCATAAGAATCATATTATAGGTGTTCTATTCCAAAACAATCAATGTATACGTAGATCACCAAACTCCAGGTGATCCAACACCAGTGAGTCTATGTTAAGGTATGAGGTGAAGTGAAGTCAGGTGAGGTGAGGTGGGGTTTAACGTCGTACTTGAAATATTTAACGTCGTACATATGACAACGTACGTATGTATGTGTGTATGTGTGGTTGCTTTGTATTAGCCCAACTTCAGCTGGTTTTATAGTGCTAGTTCACTGAGATACCATGCCGCAGTTAAGCATGAATACCCCACTCAGACCCATTATACAGACTCCGGAGCCGACCAGTCCTTGTTGTACCCATTAATGCCGAGCGCCAGGCAGGGACCAACAAGTACCATAATTTAACGCTCTAACCACAACACCACGGAGGCGGTACCAGTGAGGGGAAAAGCACACAACCGAATGATCAACATCTCTGTACTCCAATGTTAAATCCCTTTCCAAATTTTTCTTCTTTTGTTAATCGTGTTGTTTCTATGTTTTGTATTTTGTTTTGTTTTGTTTTGTTATTTTGTATTGTTTTTCTTCGTGTGCGTGCGTGCGTGCGTGCGTGCGTGTGTTATAGGTTTTGTCCACTTATCATAAGGAGTACAACTGTTATTTATATTAAAGATAAACACTATTACGGTACCATTGACAGTATTATATGACTGTACGCAGATTGATAAAATCATGACCACACCCGCTCTGATATAAAGCATTGAACATAAAACCATGATTTTGCCAATCAAACGGTTTCTCTATATCATGCGGCACATTATGGACACAAGAATGATAAAATTCCTACATGTACAGTTATATGACGCGAGTCCGTATCTGTGAGCTAACAAATACTCACATATTCAGCACCATTTGTTAACCAGTACCCACACATACTACCCCTGACCAAACAGATATGTACACTTTAAAGTTTGATGACTTAGTTTCAAGCATCTCCTTTCAGCAAATGTCATTTCGTTTGGACGCCTCATAACACTCTCCTCCCATCGTACCCGTAAAGATCCGGGGAATAATATTCTTCAACAACCCCTGCTTGTCATAAGAAGTGACTGACAGGATCGGGTGGTCAGGCTCGCTGACTTGGTTGACACATGTCATCGTATCCCAGTTGCGTTATTCGATGTTCATGCTGTTCAGCACTGGACTTTCTGCTCCCGACTTGATTATGATTTACAGACAGTGGTGTTATGCTTCGGAATATTGCGGCGTTAAAACAAACAAAACGAAAACCAGCTGATACCAGATGTGTGAAGTGAAATTTTGCAATAGAAAGAATATGACGCCGGGAGTCCTCATATTGATACCTCACTAAGTCGACGCCATATATTATTGATTCACCATGATTGATATTTCCTTGCGGTTGGCGCTTCGCCAGACGATGGATCCAGGCCTGCAATGTCCTTCTTTGGTTTCTGTGTATGTTTCTGTACGCCACCCGTGTCAGCATCAGCGTGACGTCATGCCGTGGCTGCCGGCGACGTCAACTTCTACATCGCCAACAACTGCTCGTGACGTCGAGGTCTGCATGATGCGTTGATGAGGATATGAGATATTGGAATGCTTATCTCAGGAAATAATCCCAGGCAATTGTTTTATCTTAATGATACAATGGCATGGAAGCCGCTACCTATTGATATTTACAGATTACGTTGAATGGTGCCATGAATGAGATGCTGAGTAAAGACGATTCTGGTGAACTGCTTTCTACCGAGTCTGACTGGTGTAATGCTCAGACCCTGTCCCGTTCCCTACGACTGGACACCGGATGGGACTTCTCCACTCAAGAAAGGACTCCCCGGTTCGAAACCATCAAGAACTTTTGGGTACAATGTGTGAAGCCCATTCCTGGTGTTCCCCGCTGTGATATTGCTGGAATATTGCTAAAATCAGCGTAAAACCCAATTCACTCACTCACTCATGCCTCACAAAAGACACCTACATGCATGCTAAAACGGGGTTAAACATATATTTACATCTATATAACTGTTTCCATTGACTATGTGAATCGTAAAGCTTGATTACCCGTCAGTGAGGATTTAGTCGTGTCTTCAGTTCATTTGCTCTGACGTTAATTAACAACAGGTGAATTAACATAAAGTGAATTGTCATTAAGTGCCACGTGATACACAATGCCTTATGGTTCCTACCAGTTAGTTAACAACAAAGCGTCCGGCTGAAACGTCCGTGTATTCTGCCTTAACCACCACAGAAGAGAATTCGGTGAAGGTAAGTAAAGCATAACCCTCATGTGGTGAGTGAGTGAGTGAGTGAGAGAGCTTTACGCCGCACTCATCAATATTCCAGCTACATGGCCACGGTCTGTAAATAATCCAGTCTGGACCAGACAATCCAGTGATCAACAACATGAGCATCGATCTACGCAATTCATGTGATGGATATATATGAACTTCGGCTGATCACTGGGTTGTCTGGACATATCATATAGCTGGAATATTGTTGCGTGCGGCCTTAAACAGCTTAACTCATCTTGGAGTTCTTGTATTCAATCAGAAAACAAACGTGAAGTTTTCTCTGAAATTTTCAAGTGGTAGTAGTAATATGCTTGAGGGATACCAATTCCGACTACATGGTGTCATGTACAGACCCGTGCAAAAAGTATTCGGACATTTGACGTAATTTTCTTACATGCTATTTCAGTGTAGCATAAATAATTTTCATGAAGTGTGTTTAGGATGGATCTTTGTAAAAAATTGACAGGCAAATTTGAAATCATCTTTGCTCTGCGCACATAATTTCAGTTCAATTTTCCGACCACTATTGAACTAATGACACCACATTTATCAACTTACGTATGGTTCCACAATGCACAATCCCATAGGCCGACATGTTAAAGGAGTTCACCGCACTCTACGTATGTTGATTATATTGTTGCCATTCGATAAATAAGCAATGGAAAATTAAACAGAAATTATGTGATTGTAGGTAAGATGATTTCTCACAAATGTGTAAAATGTGACTTGGATCTTACGCAAATTAAATTCATGAAAATTATTAATGCTACACTAAATTAACTTGTAACTCTATGGAAATTACGTCAAAATACTTTTTGCACGACTCTGTATGATGTGTGCGAACAACGTTGAATGAGACGTTGACCAACGTAAGGTTGAGGGCGGTGGAAGGTTGGCACTTTGCAACCTAGGTCGAACCGCTTGGGATGTTGTGAACCGTTCTGGCTGGACATTGGGTTCTTGTCTATATAACGTCGTGTAATGATGGATATCAATGGGTCAGGTGACTCGCGACAGTCTCCACACAGCCCAGGTAATACCGATAGCCCTTTACCGGCTTTACATTGCTATACGGGTCATGGTTTGTTCGTTTTAAAATACTTATCAAAATTCTAAACGAACTGGTGTTATTTTAGAAGGTGTGAAAATATCGAATGAAACATTCTCCATCATTCTGGTAATATAGATTGTTCCACGTTTCAGGCGTTTTCAAGACGAGACATTGTAAGTTGAGATTTAGTGAATGTTATGTGAAGCATACTATTGTACATATTTTAATGCTAATATATTTTGTCTAATAAAACGTAATCTAGTTTATACTTTTACACAACGTCAGTTTAATTGTATCGACAATCGAACAACATATGACTTTTGAATCAGCTTGTTGACTGAACATTTGTTATAGAATTCTTGACAGCTTATGTTCTTTGCCAGAGGGGTTTGGCTCAGAAACATACCATACGGCATTTGGTAGAGTTAATTAGGGGTAGCAAGTTCTCCATATAACATGTATAATGACGTGCGTCTCTTAACGGGAACTAGTTTGCGTAAAAAGTTAACATGAACGAATACGAGAGCTTTACAGTTGTTGCATTTTTCAAGCTGGGAACAACATTGTGTAAACCATTTTGGAAAAGTGTCATGTTGAAAAATAATAAAAGAATATACGGTCATTTTATTGTCTTATATCTAAGTGGGGACCAGAACTGATCAGTCAACCATCGTTATTTTATGGATATTATTTGTTCGTATTCAGAAGATTCCACCAATAGGAACACAGGTTTTGTCCTTGGAACACTGACCTTAAATAGTAGGGAAATCAGTATTCATTAATTTGAGCATGTGTCCATGAAAGATATTCTTGTCACTACTGATTGAAAATAATACGTTTAGTCAAATGAGATGTGTTGTTAATCTACGGCCAAAATAATAGCTCCATTTATTGTCCTGGGACAAGGCCAATGTCGCTTTTAGAAATACAATATTAAGGCATCCTATCCATACCTTAGCATGTCAGTCTGGCATAATTTATTCGAATAAATGGCTACCTAACTATGGGAAAACGTTATTCGTTGTTTCAACATATACACAGTGGGAGAGAGACAGTATGTTATATCTATTCATAATGTTCTCGGGTTTACTTGCCATTTAAGGGGCGGTGGTTAAGGCGTTCGCTCGTCACGCCGAAGGCCCGGGTTCGATTCCCCATGTGGGTACGTGTGAAGCCCTATTCTGGTGTTGCCCGCAGTGATATTGCTGGAATATTGCGAATTTTATCTGCCCCGTCTCGTATATAAACTGAACCGTGGTGCGTTTGGGCACTGTGACCTCCATCCGATCGCCCGAGTGGACATATTGTATTTTGGTCATGGGCGCATGTTGCTCTTTTCAAAGAAAGAATGCCACCAACAGACGAAGAGTGTCACTGGAACCTCTCTACATACAACATTTCACCCTGATTCTAACACGCATGGAACTCGTCTACGAAACGATATGATTCATATGGCTGGAATATTGCTGGGTGCAGCGTTAAACAACCAACAAATTAAGCGATATGACCCATGGACTTTATCATTTCCATCATTATAATACGTTTCATGGAATCTATTTGAAACAGTTAAGTCACTTGAATCATGTAAGTAAACCAATTTCTGAACATATTTACAAACTTTAAAGTTTTAAAGTTTTAACGCATTTATTCTTACACAGTTTCCAGGAATCATCAAAGACAATGTCTGACCAATCGAGCGATGGTCATCTCATGTGCCGGCAACCGGAAGGTCAAAAGGTCAAGGATGAGGACATGGGTAAGTAATCACATGACATAACATTCCTAGTAGTGTGATGCATGTTTCAAACTGAATAAGGTTCTTTGTGAACGAAGGAATATTACTCATACTTCACATGTATCATGGAACTCGTACAGGTCCGTGTTAGAATTTACGAATTAACGATACTCGTACTTTCAGCGACCTACGTTTGGCTGAACAGGCCACTATCGGAATCGGATGGTCAGACTCGCTGAGTTGGTTGATCTGTGTCACCGTAGATCGGTGCTCATGATGTCAATCAGTGGATTGTATAGTCCAGGCCCAATTGATGGAGCTGAAATATTGATGTCTGTTGCGTTAAGAAATAAAACGAAAACCTATATCTATCGTGAAATCAGCGCCTAAACTGGTTCGCGTTGATAACTACAATTCTGATGTGAAGGGAATCGACCTTACACACTTCTGTAACGGGAGCAGAAGTTTGTCCTTCATGAAACCATACAGCTTAACTCTGTTCTGATCAGTATCATGCTTGCTGTGACTGGGCTTCCAGAAGGTCCAAACACGGATTCCGACGTTGATATATAGTTTCATACATGAAATCCGGATTGGTAAATATTTAGAATATTACAAATACCGCTCCAGAATAAACAGTTTGTGAATTGATATAAACGTCTATATTCTAAATTTAATTATACATAACATCATTCCCAACGTTAAAATAGAGCTCGCCAAAATGATTTTAACCACATTTTCAATTTGATCTGATGTATAAATACACGACAAAAAAAAAGTATATCAGAGCGTCAATAGAATATTGTTAAACGCGATACTAAACAGGATAGGCACGAAAGTCCCGCGCATGTTATGGAAACCGTGCTGATTAACAGTTGTAAATGGAAGCTCTGATTATGTAACACAAGAAACGATCACACGTGATGTGGTGACAAGAGTGAATGGATATCGCTTGTGTGTTGTTGTACAAAGGACGGACCTGGAAGGCAGGGTATATGTTTGACGAAGGTTTCGGTGAAGTGGTGAGTACTGTGTTACCTACAATATGGCGAGGTATCAGTGAAATACAACAAAGTGTAGAAAGAGTATCAGATGCTGGACGCAGCTTTAACATGGACATCACGTGCAGATCAAGAAAGCTCCTCATACCGTTGTACCCCAGTCCGTAAAATATGTCAACTTGTACACATACGAGTAAGTTTGTTTATTTGTTGTTTTACGCCGCACACAGCAATATTCCAGCTATATGTCGGCGGCCTGTAACTAATTGTGTCTCGACCAGACAATCCAGTGATCAACAGCATGAGCATCGATCTCGATGAGAATGTATCGATCTACGCAATTGGGATACGATGGCATGTGTCAACCAAGTCAGCGAGCCTGACCGTCCGATCCCGTTAGTCGTCTCCTACGACAAACATGGGTAACTGAAAATCAATTCTAACTCGGATTTTCTCGGGTCTGTACACATAAGAGCAACAGTTTGTTTAGTTTGTTCAACAACATTTTCTTGTAATGGGTATTAAAATAACAAACAACAGGGTACATGGTATTCATAGCATAGCACGGTACCGCCATGTAATAGACTATTCCAGATTTTGCGATATTTTTCAATTCATCGTTCTCATTTCGAGATAAACGGTAAACATTAACACAACACACAAATCCAGCAACATCAGGTGATGTTGTAATCTTCGGATACTGATTGATATATTACTGAAAAATGAATAAATAAAATGATCACGTGTTACGTCAGCAATAATGAGGGCGGTGGGGTAGCTTAGTGGTTCGTTCGATCGTCACGCCGAAGACCCGGGTTCGATTCCCCACATATGTACAATGTGTGAAGCCCATTTCTGGTGTCCCCCGCCGTGATATTGCTGGAATATTGATAAAAGCGGCGTAAAACTAAACTCACTCACTCAGCAATAACGAAGGAATATAGGTCCACACATGACTGTCAAAGTTTTTCTTGTCAAAGTCTGTTACGTACCTTTTGCTGGATTGTTAAGATTAAGCACTATTTGTAAACGATCTTTAAACTGATCAATATGTTTTTGAATGTTATAACACCGTGTCCGAATACTTGATTTTATTATATTTGAGGGTGATTTAACTGAATGCAATACATGTGGATTTTAATGTCGTGTTTTTTATGTTTGATGTGATAATGGACGGTTGTTTTAGTGATCTTTGCCATCGTTTTTATTTTTTTTATAGAAATTGTTATTTGTTGTTCTTGGGCCAAATAGCTGCAGTATTGTTCACTCACTCACATATGACGGTAGAGGTTATTAATAAGAATCATATTATAGGTGTTCTATTCCCACACAATCAATGTATACGTAGATCACCAAACTCCAGGTGATCCAACACCAGTGAGGTGAGGTGAAGTGAAGTCAGGTGAGGTGAGGTGAGGTGAAATGGGGTTTAACGTCGTACATATGACAACGTGCATGCGTGTGTATGTGTGGTTGCTTGTATTAGCCCAACTTCAGCTGGTTTTATAGTGCTTACTCACTGAGATACCATGCCGCAGTGAAGCATGAATACCCCACTCAGACACATTATACTGACTCCGAGCCGACCAGTCCTTGTTGTACCCATTAATGCCGAGCGCCAGGCAGGGACCAACAAGTACCATAATTTAACGCTCTAACCACAACGCCACGGAGGCGGTACCGGTGAGGTGAAAAGCACACAACCGAATGATCAACATCTCTGTACTCTATGTTAAATCCCTTTCCAAATTCTTCTTCTTTTTGTTAATCGTGTAGTTTCTTTGTTTTGTAATTTGTTTTGTTTTGTTTTTTTTGTATTGTTTTTCCCTCATGTGCGTGCGTGCGTGCGTGCGTGCGTGTGTTATGGGTTTTGTCCACTTATCATCAGGAGTACAACTGTTATTTATATAAAAGATAAACACTATCACGATACCATTGACAGTATTATATGACAGGTTGTGCAGATTGATAAAATCATGACCACACCCGCTCTGATATAAAGCATTGAACATAAACCCATGATTTAGCCAATCAAACGGTTTCTCTATATCATGGCACATTATGGACGCAAGAATGATAAAATTCCTACATGTACAGTTATATGACGTGAGTCCGTATCTGTGAGTTAACAAATACTCATATATTCAGCACCATTTGTTAACCAGTACCCACACATACTACCCTTGACCAAACAGATATGTGTACACTTTCAAAGTTTGATGACTTAGTTTCAAGCATCTCCTTTCAGCAAATGTCATTTCGTTTGGACGCCTCATAACACTCTCCTCCCATCGTACCCGTAAAGACCCGGGGAATAATAGTCTTCAAACAACCCCTGCTTGTCCTAAGAAGTGACTGACAGGATCGGGTGGTCAGGCTCGCTGACTTGGTTGACACATGTCATCGTATCCCAGTTGCGTTATTCGATGTTCATGCTGTTCAGCACTGGACTTTCTGCTCCAGACAGACAGTCGTGTTATGGCTGGAACATTGCGGCGTTAAACAAACAAACGAAAACCAACTGATAAGATGTGTAGTGAAATTTCACAGAAAGAATATGACATAAGAGTCCTTGTATTGATACCTCACTGAGTCGACGCCATCATTATTGTTCACCATGATTGATATTTCCTTGCAGTTAGCCCCTTCGCCAGACGATGGATCCTGGCCTACGTGTCCTTCTTTGGTTTCGTGTTTCTGTACGCCACCCGTGTCAACATCAGCGTGGCCATCATCTGCATGGTGCGGTCGGCGACGTCCAACTTCACATCCAATGACAACAGCACTGCACTCAACGTGACGTCGAGGTCTCCAGATGTTGTTGATGATGCATGTGAGATATTGGAACAAGCTATCTCAACAACGACTCAGGTAAGCAATTATTTTATCTTAATGACACAATGGCATGAAGCCATACTATTGATATTTACAGATTACGATGAATGATGAATGAATGAATGAATGCAGTAAAGAGGATTCTGTTGAACCTTTCACAGTCTGGCTGGTTATGCTCAGACCCTTGTCCCGTTCCCTCCCAGCCCAGCCACCGAATGGGACTCCTCTCAAGAAGGACTCCGATTCGAACCCATCAAGAACTTTTGGGAGAATGTGGAGACACAACAACCTTCTGCATTACCCAGGGTGTCAGAAGAGCTGTGTTCCTGGAAGTAACCGCGGATACTTCACCAATGTCATTCAAGAGATTGGAAGGTAACAAACCAAAGCACCAAGAAGAAAGGGGAGTCGGCCAAAATGATACATGGGATGCAAGCCTTACATTTCGAATGTAAGGTCTGCATATTTGCCATGTTTTTCCTAAATCTTGTCAATTACATTTGTGTCGAATTGGACTGAAAGTTCATCGATATAAATAATTGTCAGTGGTTTCATTGAAGGTTACGAATGGGAAGTGCCTGGCCCTGATCATCGAACAGAAAGCCTTCTGTTTCAGTTTTCAGACGTGTCGACTTTAAAAAAACACACAACTCATACCTTGCTTTCATCATGAATTTTAACCCTGTGTGCATAATAAATATCTGTCATGAAGAGCCTCCATTTTAATCAACCCACGTCCTGGCAATATAAATGATAACTATAAGCAATTGAGGGAAGAGCAAGGGTGGTTAAATATATTGAATTACTAGTATATGAATCATCGTCTGAGTTTCTTGTTTCATCCAAAAAATATGAAAGGACAGGCACACTCAACTCCACATTTTCACCATGTGAGTAATACTATACTTTTGTATTCTGCCCAAGTATAAAATTCCTTCAATATGGAATCTGTCTTCAATCTGCATCCATTAGTACCTATAGGCCTGACTTTTACGTCGACTTCTTTTCAATGACATTCCATGAAGTTAGAAGTTGATCTCATTTTAATACAAATTTGGTGTATGGGCAGAAGTAAAAGCAGTTCTGAGCAAATTATAATTCTGACAGATCCATTTTCACAGACGGGTCAAATGATGTTAGCAAAGTATTAAAACTTTGAAGACCAAAACTGTCTGAACAATGAGGTTATGTAGTCGCTGTGTCAAGAATTTAGCTTCTGTCAGTACATACAAACAGCGATATTAACGAAAACAATAACTGTACGCGACGATGGTAGTTGCTCATGTAAAGAAATTAACTGTACGGGTTGTTGGAAAGGTACTGTACAGTTAGTTGGTTTCGTGTTATTTATCAAGTAGGAATGGGACCTTGGGTTGAAGCGTGCAGCTGTGTATTGAATGACATATTTGGTCTAATGTTTCTTTCCCCCCTCTTTAATCTGCTAAAATCTTAAATATGTTTTGTAAGTGAATATTATATCAAAGCTTCTTTAATACACCAACATTGTATATAGAACATTACAGTACATTTTTACCTTACAGAATAATAGACGCTGAAGCAATTGACGAGTCGTGCATCTCATTTCACACAACCAACCTTACAACAAGCACACCCATTAAACAAACAAGTAGAATCTAATATGTGAATCATGCGCGAAGCATTTTAAAATCAAATATGGACTTTCATTGCACATTGAACACATCCATTTGAATTCACGTGTAACGTATGTGAAAAGAAGTTTAAACAGCTGTGGAACTCCAAAAGCCAAATAAACAGCCATCACGACTGGAAACCTGAGCAAAGCACTTGGTGTAATGCCAAATATGGAAATAGAAAGGATCTCCAACGTCACCATCAATCATGTGAGGGTAAAGGTGGTTACAAGAGAGAAAGTCGTGTTGAATGTAATACTTGCAAAGTCACAGTTTCAAAATTATATCTGAAAGAGCATATCGAAGTCAACACAAGATGACAATGTTTCGGTGCCCCCAATCTTATAAACTTACAAATGGCGCACATCTCTGAAATGGCACAGTGATCACGCACATTGATAACCTTTATCAAATGACCATAATGGTCAATCCGAGTGCATTTTATTTTATGAACAGTTTTTCATTTTTGTGCCAAAGGTCGGGTCATAATTACCTGTAATATTTCCATCAACATTCTGTTTCTTTTTTGACGGGGGCCCTATATCTTCAACCCTCAATGTCAATGTAATGGGTCTGGTGTACACGACTTGCCACATTTTTTTATTTCCAAGGGAATTATACTTTCAAATTGTTTTGGTTTGAAGTTTTCTTTTTGTTGCTGGCAATATGAGATATCCTTTGGCGAACCTTGATGACATTATGTGGATGGTGCTTACACAAATATTTAATAATGTTACAAAAGTCTGATTTCTCTGCGCAATAATAACAATGGAAACTTCCATCCATGATTGAAAGCAAATAAACAGATCATCTCCGTATATCCTTTCGTTGTAATAGTGACCTATAATGGAGGAAAAGGGAACAAATCAGATAGCTGCAACTACCAAGACAGTATTGTGTCAGAAGAAACCAACAGCCCATACAGCAACTACCATCGATGCGTACAGTTATTGTTTTCTGTAATATCGCAGTTTATATGTATTGACAGAGTCAAAAATCTTAACACAGCGGCTACATAGCCTCATTTAACCTAAAAATGCACAATACGTGAAATGAATTCAATTGATAAATAAATGTTGTCGAACGCCGTCGAAAGTGGTCGATTTCCCGGCTTTTCCGATTAGCGCCGAAAGACGTGTCAAGAAATGCTTTAAATGCGAATAAAACATAATGTGCCATGACCAAATGATATAGGGGTTATAATCCATGACCATTCAGCTTATACGATAAGTCGATTTCATAAACATTTACTACTTGGAAATATCAAAATCTTACAAAGTTTGGGACTGACTCTCAACCGGGATAGATCTACCGTCTATCGGGGAATTGGTACTGGATGACGGTCAACTTCCGGTTGAGCATAGACAGGGCTTACCCCAAGTGAATTATTGAATTATTTTTCTAAAGTTACTCATAAGCTCCATAGAATACTATATAGTCGTCCCCGCAAAGTGTTAAAGAGCATTATATGTTTTACTAGTCTTGTGGAATTGTAGCTGACTAGACTTTCAGTGAATTCTTACACCGGTTCTTTACACAAAATACCAGCTCTTGAGTTCTTATTGGTTGTGTTCCAGAGAGGAGAGTTTGACTGGGACAAGCCCACCAGGTCTCGTATTCTCGCTATGTATTTCTATGGCTACATTTTCACACAAATACCCGGAGGGTGGCTGGCAGGACGATACGGGGCTCGCCGGGTGTGGGGACTTGGGATGTTCGTGAACGGACTTGGGACCATTCTCACCCCTGTCAGTGCTCGCCTGAATCTGTATGTTTTGTATGCAGTGAGATTCATCATAGGATTTGCAGCGGTGAGTTTCAGCAACTCGAACTTGTTTGTTTTAACACCAGATGTTGGTAAAAGATTGCGCCTTTGTCACAAACACTTACAAAGGCAAGGCAATTTTTCAAACTGATATTGGAAACATATTGTACAAGCTATAATAGGGATATGCATCAGACATCAGTATTGTCAGTGATTTGTCAAATTGTCTTCCACGTCTTTCATAAAACATGTTGTAAGCTTTATTACGGCATGGAGTACAATAGATCTGACCAAGCAACCTTTAATGAAACTAAAATACGAGAATCGATTTTCGCAAAAAGTGAAACCATGATTGTACTTCTTAAAGGAAAGAAATGCTGGAGCTGCCTGAAAACTGCCTGAAAGTCGAGCATGTCATTCAACACTGTAAATGCCTGACTGTTGTTTCCTTAAAACTCTGAATCCATCCCTCAGGAATTGAACACTCAAAGTACCTGTTTTTGTTTGTTTTGATTTGTGGTTGTTGTTGTTGTTGTTGTTGTTGTTGTTTGAAGTTGGATCATTGTCAAAGCCCGATTCCATTTTAGTTCTTCCACCCAACTAATCGATCAACATTCACCAAGCCTGATCACCCGATTTCTTCATGTTAGACACCTGTTCTAACTCGGAATCACCGTTCGGGTCCAGGCCGTATATATTGTAATGAAGTAAATGTGGGTCGATATAACTGAAGTATTTTATCACTTTCCCATAAACATTTTATATGCAATCTGATGAAATGATTTTTTTCGTAACGGATGCTTATCTTTTTGGGGATGTCTCAGGGCGTGTCATTTCCTGCTACACATTCACTATGGGGGAGATGGGCGCCTCCCCTCGAGAGAAGCAAACTCATGTCGGTTTGCTATGCAGGTAACGTAACGTAAAGTAAAGTACTGTAACGTAACAAATATCAACTGTTCCTGAAATTCTTGACTAAAACAGACTGCAGTTAACTTGTTTCCATGTAAACTGCCTGAATTGCAGCATAAACATTTCCCCTAATTAAAACCCCAAAATAGGAAGGTGCTTCACATTTTAACTGTCTGAGTTGTGATGAAACAAAATCTGAGAGATACAGACACGTGACTATTCAGGTGGAAACTCATATAACAATGGCGATACTTGCATCATCTGCAGGATCTCACGCGGGCACTATCGTCGCATTCGCACTGTCTGGGTACCTCTGTGCCAACGGGTTTGACAACGGTTGGGGATCCATATTCTACGTGTTTGGTTTGTATAGTTTTACCTAATCAACAGAATTATAACTTAAGAAAACAACTACAATTAGATGTGATGTTGATAATGTTACATGGTATAATACTGAATTCAGTATACTTGACAATGACAATTTGAAAGCTGCTTATATAAGAGTGTTGTCAAGGCAATCATTACCATCACTATATACATGCATCGTCATTGTTTTCAGTAGAAATGGACAAATTTAGAAATTATTCTCTGTTATTTCTGCACTAATATTCTGTCAGTTTTGATCAATGGATGTGAAAAAATGCTCTTACATGCGAATCCAGAGTCACCAGGTGTGAGTCCATAAGTTTCACTCAGTATAGTCCGTTTAAGGAAAAATCTCCCCAATGAATTGCACTCTAACTCAAAAACAAATAATCGTAAATGACTCAAACCTACGTTAAAGTAAATAGGAAAAACACACCAACTCTGCAGAATTTTGTCATACTTTTGTCTACAAAATGAAAAAGTTCTTTAACAAACCGTTATTGTTTCATTAGCTATATCACGATTTGTGACAAGGGTGTAGCGACAGCTCAGGTAACAGCCAGGTAAGCGAGAGGCACGTGCAAATTCGTCACGTGACTGTTTATCCTACTGATTGAGCGATTGATTCATCTCACACAATAAAGTTTACTGGTGATGTTAAAGCTGTAATTTACAAGGTCTACGACTTCTTCAAGTCTGATACTCAACGGGGCAGACCATTTTATGCACTTAACAAGTTTCTTAAACGTACATCTTGTGCTGTTGGGGTTCACAGAGCCGCAGCTGAAAGCATTATTAAAACAACGACAAACTCCATCTTCAAACAGTAGCGTCCAGGAGGGGGTCGTATTAAATGCCTTAGCAACTTTTTAAAACATTGATTCGTTTCAAAAACAACTAGTCAAGAACACAATCCGATGTTTGAACAGCAAGAATAGACATTTATCCTTACGGATACTGCAAAAAGAAAGGGAATTGAACATTCCCTCTCAATATCTAAGTACCAACTTTGGAAATTGCTTCATAAGTTCGGATTTCGGTACACCAAAGGTAGTGGGGAAGTGAGACGTGTTCTTTTTGGAAGATCAGATATTGTGCGAATGAGAAATAAATATTTACGCACCATACGTCAAAAGAGGGAAGAGGGGTTTGAGCCTGTTTATCTTGATGAGACTTGTTGAATGCAAGCCACACTGCAGAAACAGAATGGGTTGCTAGCACTGAAGAGACATGTTCCAGAAGACTGCCTTTAAACAAAGGAGAGCGACTCATTTTACCTGGGTGTTCTCTTGTGTTTAAGGCGAATGCCAAAGACAACAGAGATTATCACACCGAGATGATTGGACATGTTTTTATGGAATGGGTAAAAAAACAACTGATAACGGCGTTGCCATCAACGAGCTTGATTGTCATGGACGGTGCTCCATATCATAGTGTCCAGGATCCTGATATGAAAGCCCCAACTTCAAATTCAAGGAAGGGAGGGAGACATGATAGCGTGGTTAGAAAACCATTATATACCGTTTCCACAAAACACAACAAAACCAAAACTTTATGAAATCATTAAAATCAACAAAAGAGCACATGTGTATAGAATTGACCAGTATCTGAAATCACAAGGTCATAATTTCTTACGTTTGCCTCCTTATCACCCCGATTGAACTCATCTGGGGTATCATCAAATCTGACATTGCCCTGAATAACACAACGTTTAATATGACAGACGTTTAAAATCTAGTCCACGAATCCATGATACATGGCAAAAATCAGATGAGAAAGTTGAAAATGTTGTGGAGCATCAGTACTGGCTTCAAAGCGGTTTACAACAGGTGACTATCAGTCCTGTTATCATACGAGTGCATTCTGATGACTCTGACATTGACTGACAGCAGTGAGTCCATGTCCAATTCATAATCAGTGTGATGACTTTTGATACCATCCCCTACCGATGAAATCAACATCACACGTGCCTCTCGCTCGCCTGGCCGTTACCTGAGCTGTCGCTGGTTTGTTAAACAATTGTTTATTTTGTAGACAAAAATTATGACATATTTCTGCAGAGTTTGTGTTTTTCCTATTTACTTTGGCGCTGGTTTGAGTCATTTGTGATTATTTGATTTTGAGTTAGAGTGCAATTTATTGGTGAGATTTGGACTCAAACGGGATGTATGAAGATATATGTATATGTTTACTTGCTAATTTTAAACAACATCTGTGAAGGTCTTGTTATTTTGCCGCCCTTTGATGACAGTATTTTCAATTAACAACATGCGTTCATTATGTATGCAAAACGTTTCTAGTCACGATATGGCAGAAATACTGCCGATGTGACTAAATTTTAACTCGTTCACTATCTCTACTCATAATGGGCCCATAATGTAAAGCAATTGTTAAATAAATATGGTTTTAGTTATGTGTGGCACAATCGAGATGGTTATATAATAAGTTCTTATTTGGTTTTAAAGAAAGGTGTGTATCACTAGATCAACAAACATGGTTTGGATTAATATGTCAAACATTCAGGTGTGAATGTAACTCATATAGAATAGCCCTTACTAAATTTTGGTGTTTAAATCACAGATTAATGATAGACCAAGGTAGAAAACTTCCTATTGATAAAGAGCAACGATTTTGTACTCTGTGCATTGTACCCTGTATTGAAACAGAGTACCATTTCTGCATAATATGCCCCTTTGTCATCCAAAAACCCAGATGTTATTGTCAAGGAATTTTTTTTATGGATTTTATGTGTCTCGTAGGCCTGTAAAGGCCGGACAGGTGTTTTATATGTGATATTGAAGATTTAAATATTATGTAAACATTTGCGTGACACAATAATAAAATAACCTCTCTCATCATTATTACCAACTGCATCTCATATATAATATAAAATGATGTATGTTCCACGTTGCTCTTAGGTGCTGGAAACTTGCTGTGGTTCGGTCTGTGGATGGTGCTGTCAGCTGACAATCCCCGAAAACATAAATTCATATCTGAGAAGGAGATTGCTTACATCGAGAACAAGATAGGCTACAAGACGAACGTTAAGGTAGGATGTATGTCTGACTTTTTACGTAAGATGAACAATGGCACTCTGGAACTCACAAGGCAAATATGATACGTCTACCAACTAGATGATGAGCGATACAACCCCTTACATGCAGTTATCTCAAGTTCCGATCCAATGAGACCGCCTCCGTGGTGTAGTGGTCAGAGCGTCCGCCCGGAGAGCGAAAGTTCGCAGGCTCGATCCCTGGCCGCGTCATACCAAAAGACGTTAAAATATGGTAGGCCTACTTGTTGGTCCCACCCTGGCGCTCGGCATTAATGGGTACAACAAGGACCGGTCGGCTCAGAGTCGGTATACTGTGTCTGAGTGGGGTATTCATGCTTCACTGCGGCATGGTATCTCAGTGGGCTAGCACTATAAAACCAGCTTCAGTCTGGGCAAGCAGCCGCACATACACATACACACGCATGCACGTCGTGATATGAGCGAAATATTCTTAAGTGCGACGTTAATCCCAATTTCACCTCACCTCACCCCATTCACCCCAACGACAAAACATTTTGAGCGATTGTTACCGATGGAGTGTGGCTCTACCCTCTTTACGATGACCTTGTATCTCCACTGGGTTTCAGTGATTCCTTCATATCACTATCAAATTCGGAAATTCGTGAATAATAACATAATATTCGGTATGTAATGATTGATCGAAACAAAGCAGTTGTCTATAGGCTATAACAGTGAGTGAGTTTAGTTTTACGCCGCTTTTAGCAATATTCCAGCAATATCACAGCGGTGGACACAAGCAATGGGCTTCACACATTGTACCCATGTGGGGAATCGAACCTAATCGAGTCTAATCATTAGGCTACCCCACCGCCCCATAGGCTATAACAACACATGGATGACAACTTTCAGACACTGGAATCAATACAATGCTTCAATATCCATAGATAATGTAAACCATACCTGTAATACCATCTGGAAGCATCAGGTTCATATTTCACTCTTGTTTTACCTAGAACCGATATGTACGTTTAATTTTACCTCAGACAGTCGTCTTGTCACCCGGGAAAACGCAGAAGTGTTTGAATTGATTTAATTCCGATAAATGAAAGGACTTGGGTATTGCTGGCAGGTAATGATACTGCAACAGAGTAACACAATCTAGCATTGCAGTTATCTTGGCGTATTCGTGACTGTCACACTACTTTTACATTCCGTTCAATAAATTCCTTTTTCGATGTGACCTACTTCCCGAATGTACCGAACCTCATACAAGAACTCACTGGAGTTAGGCTAAATTGTTTTGTATCATAAAGTGCTGTGTTCTGTTGTCTAATAATTTAAAGGAACGACTCAAGTGAATTCTTGTTTTGTCTGACATTGACCTTCACATGTGCCACATGCATGTTAAGTAAAAAGTATGCCTTCTCTCTATTTCAGACTCGTTCGACCCCATGGTTGGCTATGGCCAAGTCCGGACCTCTCTGGGCCATCATTCTGGCCCATATGTGCAACAACTGGACTAATTATACTCTCATCACTGTGCTCCCTACTTTCATGAAGGAAGTTCTTAAGTTTAACATCCGCCAGGTTTGTTTAACGCAGTTTCAGTTCTATTAACGTCACCTCTATCGAGTCTGGATCAGACACCCAAGTTACTGGTATATTGAGCAGCAGCAGACAATCGACATGTCAACCAAGTTCTATCCAGTTGTCTTTCACGCATAGAATAGGTTTTGAATTAGAAATAAATTGTCTGCGCTTGGTAGAAGCAGCATTTCTTTTGTGCTTTCACAAACTTGGACTTTTCACTGGATTATTGTACAAATTTGATTCTGCAAAGTTGATCATATTGTACATGATCATTTCCTTCACATATTGGTGCAATTTTGAGACTTTGGGGACTGAAATGTGGATTTTGTGCATAATTTTCTCATTCATAAAGGTTGATTTTATTGTCAACTTGAGTTCACCACCAATCAAGGGTGTAGCTGAGGCCTTCAAAACCCAAGCTGACTCAGCCAGTGTAACAATGACCAATCAGTCAACATTTGCCTACAGCAGGGAGACTCTGCTTGCCATTGGTGAAAAGTGTTCAAGTGCACATCTTGGAGCAACTGCCAAGGGACCGAACTCTGAACTACTTCACCATCTGAATAATCTTAGAGTACTGAGACCGCCTTACTACAAATTCTGGATGACCGGAGATGCCATGCGGACTTGGGTAATGTGTCTCTTCTCCTCTTGCTCGATCTCTCAGAGGCGTTAGACACGGTCAACCATCAGAAGCTCATCAGCAATCTTCAGGACGATTATAACATACAAGGAGATGCATTGGCCTGGTTCCATTCCTATCTGAGCACGAGGAGTCAGTCAGTTCTTGTCTCTGAAAGCATGTCTGAATCAACGATCCTAGAGTATGGTGTATCCCAGGGCTCAGTCCTTGGGACACTTCTCTTTGTGTTATACACAAACCCCTTGGAGAAGGTCATTGATAACTTTGATGTGAATCATCACGCATTTGCAGACGACCTTCAATTGATGGATTCATTCCTTCAAACCAGAGGATGTACAAATTGCCAGATCAAGAGTGAGTCAGTGCACGAAGGCAATTAGTTCATGGATGATGACAAATGGGCTGAAGCTCAATGATGACAAGACTGAGGCTATGTTGATTGGCACATCGCAACGTCTGAAAAGGATAAACTCTACGGACATCACAGTAGCCAACTCAGATATCCCACTTTCATCCAGTGTAAAGAACCTAGGTGTTTATCTTGATCCTTGTCTCACCATGGAGCAACATGTCAACCATCTCTGTAGAGTAGGCTACTTCCATCTCCACTCTATTGGTAACATCCGCTATCTTGTAACCACAGATGCAGCTAAAGTTCTCACTCAGTCACTTGTTCTCTCCAGGATTGACTATTGCAATAGCCTACAGCTTGGAATCTCTAATGATCTTCTCTTCAGACTTCAAAAACTTCAAAATGCTGCCGCCAGAGTTGTCACAAAAACATCCAAATGGTCTCACATAACCCCAGTCCTCCAGAGTCTGCATTGGCTGCCGGTTGAAGCCAGAATTCAGCTCAAGATCCTCACTCTTGTTTTCCACTGCAGACACGGCCTAGCTCCTCTATACCTCTCTGAGATGTTGTCAACATATGTGCCTGCCCGTTCTCTCCACTCCCAGAATCAAGATCTTCTCTCAGCTCCCCAAATTCATATCAAACACTTTGGCCATAGGTCATTCACATTTGCAGCACCAACCCTGTGGAACAGTGTTTCTACTCCCCAAAATGCTTCATCCTTAGAAGCATTCAAATCGGGACTCAAAACCTTCCCTTCAAAAAAGTCTACAACCTATAACTGCGAAATATTCTCATAGTCATTAAACGAACTGTCATATCTTCCTCGTGAACTCTAGTGACTCTTTTTATATGTAGCGCTTTGAGCCTGCTCTGGATGGACTATGGGGAACAAGATATATCCATTTATTATTATTATTATTATTAGTAGTAGTAGTAGTAGTAGTATATAACGGTAAATAGGGATGGTATAATCTTGATTCGATGTTGTGCGAAATCGTAATTCGCAGTGAGGGTTTGATTGTTCAGCCCATGAACAAGCAAAGCAGATGTCGCTGCCTTCTGCATAAACGAGGGAAAGCTGAAGAGTTTCCATCTTTGTTGACTTGCATTGATAGGGTTTGCTGTTATTCTTTAAACTTGTCCCTTCGATAAAGTCAACACATTGCTTCCAACGATGCTAAAATGTTTGAATCCCAGTGGTAAAGGTTTTTTCCTGGAATGCTTGATGCCAGTGATAAGCGCTTCTTCCTGGAATGCTTTGATCCTTACTGTTGAAAGTTTCTTCCTGGCCTCCACAGCAGAAACTACATCAGCATTACTTACTTTAAGCTTGCAAGGCAGTTTTTTCTTCATGTTGGAAACGGGTGAAATTCTGATTCAGCAAAACCTGGTGAATACGGAAGGTGTTCAATGCGCACAAAGCCCCAGACTTGTGCTCATCAGGTGAAAGAACACACCCTTGGTGAATTTTCTACGACGTTTGGTGTTGATGTCATCACAGTTAGCAGATTAGTAAACCGTTAGCCATTAATAGCTTGTCCTTTCAGTAGGTTGTGGAATCCGTTTGGATGACACAGGTGGCGAAATCACCTTGCAAACTAAGAACGTCCCTCAGCATATCTAATGGAATAAATGTACATTATGTTGTTACAGAACGGAGTGATATCCTCCTTACCCTATGTCTGTCATTCTGTGGCGGCAGTGCTGGCTGGTCAGTTGGCTGACTTCGTGAGAGCCAGAACCAAACTCGGCACCACAAAGGTCAGGAAGATCTGCCAGAACACAGGTATTTGTGTGTGCTTTCAGAATATACTCAAGGGCGAAAGTAATTGCGACCATGTCACCTTGATTTTACCTGAATGTATAGGAAAGGTACTCAATAAATGGATCATCATCTTTGTGTTTGTACATTCAGGTATTTGAAGAAAAACCACAGTAAATTGAAGCTGTTTCAGTGCCATTTAAGGCATAAGTTAGTGCCATGACTAATTTACTTTCTCGCCCTTTCACGGGAGAATTTTAATTACATAAAGACTCTCCATCTTCAGCGTTTCTCTCGGTTGCCGTTTTCCTTGTGGCAACAGGCTTTGTGAAGTGTGAAAACAGGATGATCGCAGTCGTCTTGCTATGCGCCGCTGTAGGCTGCCTGGGAATAAGCAAAGCAGGATACATGGTGAACCACGTCGACATTGCCCCCAAGTATGTTAACACTTGCATAAAATCTTGGATGGTTGCGTGCCCCTTACTTTATGTTTTGAAAACAACGTCGTTCTGTGCGATGTCAGGCAACAAATACATTTTCAAACGAATGCGTGGGTTGGAGGCGGCGGACTAGCCTAGTGGTTGAAGCGTTCGCTCGTCACGCCGAAGACCCGGGTTCGATTTCCCACATGGGTACATTGTGTGAATCCCTTTTCTGGTGTCCCCTGCCGTGAATTTGCTGGAATATTGCAAAAAGCGGCGTGAAAACTAAACTCGCTCACTCAAATGCGTGAGTAGTGTGCTAACGGCAGGACAAGCTTACCCTTTTCTCGAACACTACCACTTGCATAATATTGATTAATAAGCTACAAACCCCTGGATACGGATATGTGTTCAAAATGTGAAAATCTTAACAATAAATAGAATGAGTAACTGTGGTTTATATTTCAAAAAGTAATTGAAAGAAAAACTAAAACATGATCGTGACACAACATTTTGCAGTAATATAACCATTCCCATATGATTGTGGCTATAACTAAATCTAGTTTCAACAATGTCTTCATTGTCTTGCAGCTATTCTGGTTTACTATTTGGTTTTACCAACACAATTGCTACTATACCCGGGATGATAGCCCCTCTTGTAGCTGGGGCTCTCACACCAAACGTAAGTATGGTTGTTTTGTTGTTGAACGCCCCACAATATTCCAGATATGTGTCGAACTGTAAAATATTGTAGCTTTGATCAAACAATACACTGATTCCTATTGGGAACCTATCATATTGACCACAATGAATACATATGTATTTTCAACCGTGAAGATCCGGGATGGAATTGGTATTCAGCAACCCATGCTTGTCCTTGTTTTGTACAGACCGCCTCCGTGGTGTAGTGGTTAGAGCGTCCGCCCGGAGAGCGGAAGGTCGCGGGTTCGATCCCCGATCGCGTCATACCAAAAGACGTTAAAATATGGTACTTGTTGGTCCCTGCCTGAGGCTCGGCATTAATGGGTACAACAAGGACTGGTCGGCTCGGAGTCAGTATGTGTCTGAGTGGGGTATTCATGCCTAACTGCGGCATGGTATCTCAGTGGGCTAGCACTATAAAACCAGCTTCAGTCTGGGCTAGTACACACGCATGCACGTCGTCATATGAGCGAAATATTCTCAAGCACGACGTAAAACCCAATTTCACCTCATCTCACCTTAACAGGCGACTGACGGCATCGGGTGGTGAGGCTCACTGACTTGGTTGACACATGTCATCGCATCCCAGTTTCATAGATCAGGGCTCATGCTGTTGGTCATTGGATTATCTGATCCAGTCTCGGTTTTTACTGGGAGCATATTGTAACCAGTACTGACCACTTGATATTCTGGCAGGGTTGGGAGTGATGGGATTTTAGCATAAGAAATACTGTTTAAAAGAGAGGAATTGTAAGCCCCAGTAAATACCCTGTTGCATGACGATTTTCAAACACGAATATTAATGTTCATCGTTTTTATTGATATGTACGCCATCGTAGCTGACAAAATATCTACCCTCCATTCAAGTTCACAGCCATCACAACGCCCAGAATGCCACCCCAAACATTTACAGAGCACCATGAAGTGTTTGGAATATTATTTTTTGTGATAAAACGACCAAATACAAAATAATTGCGTGAAATTAAATCCTTAAACAAGACAACATATTAAGAATTCCGTCTTTACTGTCATGTTAGCCACCTTCCATATTAACTATGATTAATATTTTACACCTTCTTTTCTCAGAAAACTGCCGAGGAATGGCGTCTCGTGCTGTACATATGTGCGGGATTTCTGGTGGCAGGTGCGCTTATCTTCGCTTTCCTCGCCAGTGGTGAGGCACAACCATGGAACAACCATGGCGAGGTGGAGCTGGACGTAGCAAAGGACAAGAAATCACATAAATATATCGCCGTGGACACCATAAAGGAAACAGGAGAGGACCCTCGGATGTAGCGCCAACGACTTTGCCACTACAACAAGAACTTCTATTCTATATTTATGACAAAAATATGTTGTTTGGTCTTGTACTTGATTCTTTGTCTAATCATTGTTTTGAAGAATAAACGACATCGACAATGTCAACTCAAATCGTATGTAATAATTCGTGATATACATCAGTCTTAAAATTTAAATTTTGACGTTCGAAATGACATCTCACGAGAAACGACATAGAAGTTGAAGATTGTTGACGGTATCCGGCCATTGAGAACGTTTTATACGCTGGGTGTGATCGGTGCAATTTCCAAATAGGAGCGGGACGGTGCAGTGGCCAAGTGGTTAAAGCGTTCACTCCTCACACCGAAGACCCGGTTTCGATTCATGGGTACAATGTGTGAAGCCCATTTCTGGTGTTAAGTGCCGTGATATTGCTGGGATATTGCTAAATGCGACGTAAAACAAAACTCACTTACTCCAAATGGGAGCTCAAAAAAATGAAAATATTATAAGATTAATAGAGACAAATATAGCGATGTCGGTCTCCATGTTCTTTATGCCCCATTCTACTAGTTTATCCTTCCAGACCTCATTCAATTTGCCTTTTGCCATTTTTGCAATCAAATGATTATTGTTGAATGGTTTAATTTCTATTTGAGAAATCTTTTAGAATGCATTGCAACCTATAGGCTTTTTTGCAATCAAGCTCGTGATTATTGTTTGAATGGGTTAATTTCTATTTGAGAAATAGTTTGGAATGCATTGCAGCCTGAAATCTGTAAGTCACCTGGTTCTGATAACATAGGTATGAATTATGTCACTTACAGTGTCATAATCTTAGTGTTGTGTACTCTGGTTTGGAGTATGACACTTGTGGCTATTGAAACCGATGCTGACTTTATTAAAACTTTAAAGGAACGAGTATCATGGTTCTTGGTTTTATTGAAACAATGTTGTTTGTTCTGACTGAATGGACGAAATCACCTCCGGTTTTGACATATTTACTGTGCTTGTGTAAAACGTTTAAATTTGGAAATGTTATAAGTTTGTATCAATTTATTACAAAGCGGATATTGCTGGATTTAGGAATATATTTTGTTGTCTCAGGAAAACTTAACCTGAAACGAGATAAACGCGTTTTTGAAACTGTCAGTAAAATTTGGTGACCTCAGCTGAATAAGGTAAGGGTTCATTGTAATTTACTTCGTATGGATTTATGCGTAATTTTATCTTTAACCCAAAAAAGTACGTATAATACATATTGGTGTTCGAATGACAATAGTTGATCACTGGCTTGTCTGGTCAAGATTCGAATATTTACAGACCGCCTTCATGTAGCTGGAATATTGATGAGTGCAGCGTAAACTAAACTCTCCTCACTCACTCGAATGACAATATTTAGCGTTTCCATTTCTAAAGCATAATCACGAAAATATAGGAAGGGTGCTAGAAATCATAATTCTGTTGGGAAATTATTGATCATAAATTCCGTCAACATAGTAAACATAAATGCTATTTAATGAGAAGAACCAAGATTTCACACAAACAGATGCCATCTGGATAATAGCATCAATATGCATTACTTTGTCTCTGTTACTGTGTCAACTGAACTTGACTAAGTAAGTCCAAAGCAAGATATTACCAAAGATATTCTGGTCATTGGTACTTGAGTTATTATTGGAACCAAAAACGGCGTAATAATGATAATAATTAAAGAAAATATTTGCATGAAATGTCGATTGTGCAGTGAATTTACAGAGACTGTTCAACACCATGTCAGTGGATGCCCTTCCTTGTCACAAACAGCTATTATCTTAAAAGACATGATGGCATGGCTCGCTGCTTCTACTATCGTCTTCGCCATGCATGAGGCTTTGACTCTGAGGTCTATCGATGGTACGACCCTGAACCCTGAATTTCTTGAGTCAGATCAGGAGATTGCCTGAGTGGGGTTCTCCACCGGGAGCACAGCCCTGACACTCTGGGTAATGCAGAAGGCTGCAGTGTTAGGGAGTCTACATATTCTCCGGAAAGTTCTTGGTGGGTTCGACTAGTCAGCGCTTCCTGGGAAGAAGTCCTATTCGCTGTCTGGGCTGCGTGTAGAGGGGGCTGCTGATGAGCCTTAACCGCCTGACTGTGCCAGGATCACCCGAACCCTCTCTGCTGCATATTTATCTTAATCTGTAAAACATAATAATAATAACAATAAATCAAACAACTCCAGTAGGGCTATACAAGAATGTATGTCACACTGGTTACGAAACGCTCTCGTTTATACAAGAGTTTGTTTCGTCAAAATCAGCATGACACACATGCTTGTATAATAATCCCATTCGTAACAGGAAATATGTATCCTATATTATGTACAAGTTAGCCCATATGAATACACAAATAATCAGCACTTACTCCGCTCAAATAGTAGACATTCTGACGAAACATTACAACTCGAAATGCGTGTAAAATTCTTCATGCTAATATGTCCAGTTTCAGAACCCAAAATACTTTCACTGTAAGGACAATCCTAATTTACACATTGTATAATTTCAGTGAGTGAGGCGGATTTTACGCCGCTTTTGGCAATATTCCAGCAATATCACGGCGAGGAACACCAGAAAAGGGCTTCACACATTGTACCCATGTGGGGAATCGAACCCGGGCCTTCGGCGAGACGAGCGAACGCTTTAACCAGTAGGCTACTCAATCGCCCCTTGTATAATTTGAGCTTGTAGCACTAAGTTCACTAAACGTAGAAATATGACACACTACTGTCATATATATGCATCAGTTGTATTTTCAATACTGCATTTGGGGGCGGTGGAGTAGCCTAATGGTTAAAGCGTTGGCTCGTCACGCCGAAGACCCGGGTTCGAAACGAATGTGTGAAGCCCATTTCTGGTGTCCCCCGCCGTGATGTTGCTGGAATATTGCTAAAAGCGGTCAGTCAGTCAGTCAATACTGCATTTGGGCATTATAAGGCTTTAGTTGAAAATTCAAACACAAAATGTTGCGTCTTTCGATTTCAGTTACTTGTCCAGAATAAACGAAAACTGACTAGTGTTACCGAAATAAGATTTTTACAAATATTACTAATATAAGCTGATATCGATGTGTTCCCGACTCCTACGTCCAGAAGACTTGGATCTTGACATGGATGTTGATTTTGTTGTAAATGAAGACAAGTGAGTCACTAGAGTTAACTAAAACTCTTTAACTCAGTTTGTCACATTACTTATATTGTATAGTTGTTAAAATTTAGGGTCTACACATTCTGATCAGGACCTTTATGGTTCTGGGTCCTTAGGGCTTGCAGTTTTTCAGGGTTAAGGGGAAGTCTCAGGGCTCCTTTTCATTATATATTTTTTTTAACTATGAACTTTTTTTTCAGTAAAATATGTTCATTTCAGAGAATGGATGTTAGTCTAGGAATATAGCTACAAGCGGGGTAAAGAAAAATTAACTCACTCACTCATACGTGGCACTATTTTGGTGAGTTGCTACGGTATCTGATACAGTGATGTTTAACCATACATAACACTGATCAGCTTGATTGGCATTTTAGAAGTTGCTTGACAACGGAAAAGAATCTATACCGAAACATCGCATCACAAAATAATACGGAAGTTGTTATCCTTACAATATCATACCTTTCTTATCATACATTGCAGCGTTTTACCCAGGCATGAAATGTTGCATTAAGGTATTACTTAATTTACTTAAGGCAAAAATTGCCTGAAATTCGATGTGTAGAGTTGCGTCCCTTGGGCGTGTCAGAATGTTGTGATGTCAGATTAGCACTGAATGTGTCCCCACGTTCGTCAGCATCCTATACATGCTTTCACCACAGACCTGTTTTACTTATCAAACAAGCTGGCACTCCTTTATCAAATCAAAGATGTCTGAAACCGAACTCACAACATCAGTTTATAAGTTCACTAGTAGCAATGATGCAATAAACAAGTCATTTCAGTTTCGCCGATGTCATCGCCGAATTTCGTGATCCATTAATATGAGTTTACGGATGTATTACCCTTTACGTCAAATTGAATATATGTCTGAGGATCATCCAAACGGTGCATTATTTTGCACTGACGTATATCTTTATCAATGTGGGTGGTGGGGGTAGCCTAGTGGTTAAAGCGTTCGCTCATCATGTGAAAGATCCGGGTTCGATTCCCCACATGGGTACAATATGTGAAGCCCATTTCTGGTGTCCCCCGCCATGATATTACTGGAACATTGCTAAAAGCGGCGTAAAACCAAACTCACTCACTGTTAGTATCCTGCTCTGTCTGTTTCCAGATATGCGGGTGTTTTATTTGGAATGAGCAATATAGCGGCCACTATCCCTGGGATGATTGCCCTCTCGTGGCTGGAGCCATCACACCAAATGTCAGTATGTCCAGTGCCCCCTAGCTATATTACCCCTTGTCATAACGCCAACCTGTTTATAGTGCCATTACCTACCTAAACGGATTTCCACCCACTGAAATTCCCTATACAACACGCCAAACCAGCTATAAAGGCACCGCCAGTGTATTTTCGAAAAAAAAAGATCACATTCTCTGGTTATAATGACAATTTTTAAGCCAAAAGGTCGACATGGCAAATCAGCTGCTTTGATCAGATGAATCGCTAAAGTATGTACATAGGTAAATGAGGCTTTTTATCATCGAATAAGCTTATCAATAGTTAATGTGATGGGTCTTCTCACGGACAGTGTGTTAAACCTGATTGGCATAAATCAAGATAATTCATGAAACTCAATGCATATTGTAAAAATACCTGATTTGGATTTTATTGATAAAAATATTTGCATTTATATGGCGCTATTTCCAAACAAGGATGCTCCAAGCGCACAATATGGTTGAATATTAACAGTCAGGAAAGCTTGGCGGAAGAGGAAAGTTTATAGTAGGGATTTGAAAGATGACAAGGTTTGAGAGTCTGTGACTTCTTGGGTCAGATTATTGTATTGATGATATTTATGTGTTGTTTACACTTTACCTGATGACTAAATTAAAAAAAGATACATCTTCAAATTACACTGTCTAATTGTGGTTTTATTATAGGTTTTATGATGTTTGAGGTGATTATGACTGACGCATTTAGCTTCCCTGGGCCCTTATTCTCGAAACGTTTGTAGCCCTAAGAATTCTTAACTTTGATCGTAGCCAATGTGTTAAGAATGGGCTTAGACCTGGTTATAACGCCATCCTGGTTATAACGTCACCCTGGTTATGACGTCATCCTGGTTATAACGCCAGCCTGGTTATCACGTCACCCTGGATATAACATTACCTGTGCCCCGTTCCTCAAAGCGATCGTAGCGCTACGACAGTCGTAAGTCTATGTTAAAGTATGGGAGTTACGATCATCTTAGCGCTATGATCGCTTTGAGGAACGGGCCCCTGGTTATAGTTACCTTGTTATAATGCCATCTTGGTTATACCGCCATCTTGGTTATAACGTCACCCTGGTTATATCGACATCCTGGATATAACGTCACCCTGGTTATAACGCCATCCTGGTTATAACGTCACCCTGGTTATGACGTCAACCTGATTATAACGCCA
This sequence comes from Haliotis rubra, assembly GCF_003918875.1. Classification (NCBI taxonomy): domain Eukaryota; kingdom Metazoa; phylum Mollusca; class Gastropoda; order Lepetellida; family Haliotidae; genus Haliotis; species Haliotis rubra. The sequence continues at coordinate 1,575,656 of NW_025765303.1, forward strand.
TCCTGGTTATAACGTCGCCCTGGATATGACGTCACACTGGTTATGAAGTTATCCTGGATATAACTTCATCCTGGTTATAACGTTGGCGTTATAACCGGGCAAGTGAAATCTGAGACCATTCTGTTTCGTTGGTTGTGCATGAGATAGAGCTGTTGGCTTACTGCTAAATGTAGTCATCATTTACGTGACAAACATATGCATAGAGTACGATATAACCGCCAATTTTCACCCACCGAATCACCTGATGTAAGTAATTGACGCCTTTGGACAGGTACTAAAGCTTCAGTAATATTAAACAAAGCAATGCCATCATTGTAATATGATGTAAATGTCAGCTATTAAACAATGTATGAAGCTTCAAGATTATCTTGTGTGTTTAACGTTCTTTTGAGTCAACTCATTATTTTAGAGGTAACACAGCACTTGATTGATGTGCAGTCACGTGTAAATTTGTTTTGATACGGGTGTAGGCGAAATGAGGACAGGCCAACGGGAGAGTCAGGGTCATTCACTGGCGTTGACCTCTTTATCTTTGAATGATTATCCAATTGTGAAGATTTTAATGAAATCATTGTGTGACTAATCTTCAGAACACTGCTGAGGAATGACGTCAAGTGTTGTACGTATGTGCTTGGTTCCTCGTGGTTGGTACGCTGATATTTTCCCTGCAAGTGGCGAGACACAGCCATGGAACGCCAATGGCGACGGGCGTGACGTCATCAAGGACGAGAAATCAAATGACTCTGCCGTGGCAGAGAGTTCCAGTATGTAGCTTAACAGAGACATGATAACGTTATTGGGTTTTCAGAAATAACAAATAAACACTCACTTTACTATGTAAATTGAGTGAATAGCGAGAGACATGCTTATGCAAATATATGGTATCATCACATATTTTCAGTGATCCATTCATATAATGTCATTGTTGTTATTCATTTAGGTCCAATTGAGTTTGTTTCGGCAGACATTCAGGACAAATAAATCTCTGGCCTTGACGTCACGTATTTAATTTAACAGGTGGTCGCGAAAATATGGAAATGAGTAAAAGTTGCTTTAAGCAATATTGCAGCTGTCCGTGGCTAGCGAAAAAGGACTTGCATGACCGGTCTACGAGTAGCACCCACCATTTCCAGTGTAAAATCATAACGTTGGTGTACGTGAAGTTTTTGGCTAGATGACATGATGAAAGTAGAGAGAATCGTAGCAGAAACAGGACAGTGGGCAGGTTGGTGGGTACAGCGTTCAGTCGTAACAACGAGATCTGTTCCATTCCGTGGTAAAATGTGCGGGGCCTAATTTTGAAGCCCCCATTTGTGATGTAACGAAAAAAGGGTTTGGAATAGGCATTCACTGATTATAAACAAATTACAGAATGTCACAACTATGTGAAGAATACGTGTAATGGTATGACGTATTACAGATGTTTCGGAATGGATATGAAAATTTCATCGCTGTACAACGATCATGAGAACCATTTCGGCAGATTATTGACACTGGTTGACACTGGTTAGAATTGATCTTCAGCAACCCATGCTTGTCGTAAGAGGCTACTGGCGGGATCGGGTGGTCAGCCTCGCTGACTTGGTTGACACATGTCATCTTGTTCCAGTTGCGCAGATCAATGTTCTTGCTATTTGATCACTGGGTTGTCTGGTCCAGACTCGATTATTTACAGACCACCGCCATATAGCTGAATATTGCTGAGTGCGGCGTAAAACTAAACTCACTCAGATTTGTGTGGACACATCCTTGAATTGACACAATTTGTGCTGTTGTTTCAATCATGTATTTGTTGTGAATGTGATCTAGATGGTATTCTGTGTAGGATGATATGTACCCAAATATTGGAATATTATATGTTAAAACAAATAAATATGTCATCAAAAGAGCCTTCTCGTTGTTTGTCATTTTATTATTGGCAGTGAAAATCGCTGTGGAGATGTTCGTCATTTGGACAAACTAGAAACCTGTTATCGTAGATTCGAAAACCTGTTTGTCTCGATTATGTTTCAACGTTTGTTAGCGCCATACCCATGCTCGTAATGATTTATTGTACTGTGAAGCATTTCGAGTCAGAGGTCATCTTGATTATTTATTTTTTTATCTTTAATCCACGCAAAGACACGAGGGCCTGTGATGCTCGTGTGTTACGCCAACACGGCAAACGTCTGATACCTTCATTTCTTCGGACTTTCCCCCAAATTTAAATGCCATATAATGATGAAGCGGCGTTTATCCAAACCCACTTGCTCGCTCGTGATATGAAATCCTCTATGAAGCATCAAATGTCCATCTTTAAGCGGTTCATTGTTGAATCTCAGAGAAGGGTCATTCTGGTAAGGGTTCGCTTGGAATATGTATGCCGTACATCAAAGGCCAATTTCGGTTTCTACACTGTATGGGCTTAAATAAGCATGTAGTCTTGTAACATAAGTCTTGTTCAATTTGATGAATGTTATTTCTTGCAGCAGCCCCATAACGTAAGTAAAGATACGGCGGTACGTCACAATCACTATGACGTTTGATTTGGTGACGTCATGATTTACTACAACGTCACTCAAAGCATTCGTTCTGCTTGAAGATAATGAAGACCATGGCCTGTTTCACAAAGAGTATTTAGTGAGCACTAAGGCTGTCGTTAGCCTATGTGCTTGTGTCTGGTTGGGTGGGCAGGTGAGAAGGTGGGTGGGCGGGTATGTCGGATTGCATGCCGTGTGTCTTGATGCACGTGTGTTGGATAGTGGTTTGATGCTTTTACACGTACGCTTCGGTTGAAAAGTGTTCACCCATTTGAATGAGTGAGTTTAGTTTTACGGCGCACTCAGCACTATTCCAGCTATATGGCGGCGGTTTGTAAATAATCGAGTCTGGACCAGACAATCCAGTGATCAACAGCATGAGCATCAATCTGCGCAATTGGGAACTGATGACATCACCCATTTGAAAGCTGCAAAGATGGCCTGTGGCTGTGTGTGCGGTCTGTGTCTGCGGGTGTTCCTCTTTGAATATAACTATGTATGATAGAAGGTACATGTGTTCGATTACACCTGTAACTATTTGCATATATGTTTTGTGTGATTGGGCAGTATGTGACGTATGTGATGGCAGAAACCTTTGGTGTGAATGTGCATGTACGTATATGTGTAAATGCACTTGGTATATGTGGATTTATGTGAGCGACAACTTTATCTAAATATACTTTTTAATTTGTACGTTATTTTAACTCAATAATAGTTTTATGAATAAATAGTTTCTCGTAGGCCTGATGGTCGGAGCCCCCTCAGCATATCAGTGTGTTTTGTATTCATATCGGGGCGGTCGGGTAGCCTAGTAGTTAAAGCGTTCGCTCGTCAGTCCAAAGACCCGGGTTCGAGTCCCAACATGGGTACAATATGTGAAGCCCATTTCTGGTGTCCCTCGCCACGATATTGCTGGAATATTGCTAAAAGATTGGTAAAACCACACTCACTCACTTGTTTATATACAGCGGTACGACCGCTTTGTGGAACGGAACGCAGTTCTGAAATATAACTTCAGTTTCTTATGGGCCTATAAACAAACGCGAACAAATAATAGATTAGTACAAAACTTGCATACGTTGTTCCGTATATCGGTTACCATATCCTTTGATATTCCAACAACAATCCGTTCAATAGATCCGTAGCAGAACCAGCCTGAAGAAACGAGTACCGAACGATTGGTAATAAGAAACATATGTATATGAATTTATTCATCTGATTGTCATTAACAGTTTATGTACAGTGGAACCTATTGCTCTAACACGCGTAGATTCGTTATGTCAGTCAGACCCTCCTTCTGAACTGCCGACCAGAAGACTTGAAGACCGGCTTGACAAAACATATACAAACGTTATGTTAATCTTGCAAGACTGAAACCCGTCCTGAACCACTGTGTATATTACCCGTTTGATATACACCATCATCGTGTACCTGTGTTAAATATATCACAATCGAATTACTAGTTGAACCCTGAAGGGCCGGACTCAGCAACCCATGCTTATCGTAAGAGACTGACATATTTAGTACATGGGCTGAGGAATCTAGGACATTGGGTGATTAAATCTGTCATAAGGGTGACAGATATGGGATGAGGAATCTACAACATGATGTGACAAATCTAAGTCATAGTGTGACAAATCTCGGGCATGGGTTGACGAATCTACAACATGGGGTAACAAATCTCGGGCATGGGTTGACGAATCTACAACATTAGGTGACAAATCTCGGGCATAGACTGAGGAATCTACAACATGGCGTGGCAAATCTACTGCATGAGCTGAAGAATCTACGACATGAGGTGACAAATGTCGGGCATGGGTGGACGAATCTACAACATGGGGTGACAAATCTCGGGCATAGACTGAGGAATCTACAACATGGGGTGACAAATATACTGCATGAGCTGAAGAATCTACGACATGAGGTGACAAATGTCGGGCATGGGTGGACGAATCTACAACATGGGGTGACAAATCTCGGGCATAGACTGAGGAATCTACAACATTGGGTGACAAATCTCGGACATAGACTGAGGAATCTACAATATGGCGTGGCAAATCTACTGCATGAGCTGAAGAATCTACGACATGAGGTGACAAATGTCGGGCATTGGTTGACGAATCTACAACATGGGGTGACAAATCTCGGGCATAGACTGAGGAATCTACAACATTGGGTGACAAATCTCGGACATAGACTGAGGAATCTACAATATGGCGTGGCAAATCTACTGCATGACCTGAAGATTCTACGACATGATGTGACAAATCTAGGGCATGGGCTGAGGAATCTACAACATGGGGTGGCAAATTAAGACATGGGCTGAGGAATCTATGACATTTGGTGACAAATCTCGGGCATGGGGTGACAAATCTCGGACATGGGCTGAGGAATCTAGGATCATGATCAGGTCTAATCAGTGGCAGGAACAAACCATCGTAAGTTTTCTGCATGTCAATGAGCGCAACACGGCGACGTCCCAATCCAACTCACCCAACTAAAAATGAGCATCATTTGGCACTCAACGATTCCTCAATATTGTCCTCTTAACCCGTGAAGATCGGGTTGCATTTGGTCTTCAGCAACCCATGCTTGTCGTTAAAGGCGACTGACTGAATCAGATGTTCAGACTCGCTGACTTGGTTGACCACACAAATGGCATCGTATTCCAATTGCGTAGATGGATGTTTGTGATGGCAGTCACTGGATTGTCTTTTGCCGAATCGATAATTTACAGATCACAGTCATATAGCTGGAATATTGCTGAGGGCGTTAAACACCAAACAAACATTTCTGGTGTTATTGCTGGAATATTGCTAAACTCTTAACTCACTCACTCACTCACCATTCAGTGAGAACCAAATCACAGGATTAGCAATGTCTCCTGGTTATATATGCCGACCAATGATGGCAGGCCTAACAACACGTCCACCGTGCTATATGTGTCAAACTCTCATCCGAAGAAACTAGAGTTTCTACGTGGGGCGTGTGTCATTGAGTTTCATTTGAGCGTTATCACGTGACTTCTTCATATATCCGTGCACTGTACCTTCCGCGATGATTTTCATCGCTAAACGGACGCGAATGATATTTTTCTGTAAAAGATCACATTAAAATTGTAATTAGAAATACAAGAAAGTAAACACTAAAACGTTTTAAACCACTGAAGGCAGAGTCAACTGTTCGATTCAAACCATAATATCATGTGTTTATAAAGAATTTAAAACTATTATTATACGAGTCCACTGAAAGCAGAGTCAATTGTTCGATTCAAACCAATATGACATGTGTTTATGAACCATTATTAAACTGTGACTCCAGCTGTTAGTGAACACAGAGTATTCAAACGGTTCAAGTATTACAAATGTGTAACGCAAAACTCCATAAAAAATACAAACAAAAAATAACAAAAACTTTATTTATTTTTGTTTACATCTAATGATAATGCATGTATGATCATCGCATTTGCTGTGTTAAAAATGCAATGAGCAGCATTTGTATTACAATTTACAGTTATTTGGTTGTTATCGTTGTTTCTGTGGTAACATGTGCCCCTAGACCATTTGTGTAGTACTTTCTTGCCCCGCGGCCTGAAATATACAATGATAATACATTGTGCTTTGTAGAAATGCCTTCCTTAAGTGGCATTTAGAAGCTGGTATGATGAAGTGGAACACTTTTTATGGAGAGACAGCTTCTTTGTTGCAGTAGTTGCGACGTTTCGGTGTAGATCCTAACACCGTTATCATTTGCTTTATAACGGTGTTAGGATCTACACCGAAACGTCGCAACTACTGCAACAAAGAAGCTGTCTCTCCATAAAAAGTGTTCCACTCCACTTTGTAGAAATGGTTGAGTATTAAAATGATTAAATATTCAATTTGTTACTTATTAATCTACCCATTCCAAATTGGAAAATTATGTCATATATTTTGAAGTACTATACAAATCAGGTTGGAGGGGTGGTGGGGTAGCCTAATAGTTAAAGCGTTGGCTCGAAACGCTGAAGACCCGAGTTTTTATTCCCTACATTGGTACAATGTGTGAAGCCCTTTTCCAATGTCCCCGGCCGCGACAATGCTGCAATATTGCTTAAAGCGTCGTAAAACCATACTCATTTTGCTAACTCTTCCGATACACAGACACAAATGTTTTATTATTTCACCTATAGTTTTCTTATCCCGGGACCCATTTCAATGGAACCCAGTGGTACGACAGTTGATTTGGTTATAGAAGAACTTGTAAATTACGTATATAACGAACGCGCTTCTATCGATCTAACGGTAACAGTTTACTTGCAACCTGAGAGGAATAACATAAACGAGAACATCCCCAATGCCGGAAAGAATGTTCACCATGACTAGACCACCAATCGGATTGTCGTTCAGGTCTCAAATAATGATTGTTGTGTTTGTATGAACCAACGTGCCACTGGCGACCACATCAGCAACTGGTGTAGCATAGACAACAGTTGACAGTCTCCTCTTTTAGTAGTCCAGGCCACTTGCTATATATTTAGTAGAAATGCATAAAACGAACTACGATTAAAACGAACTACGATTAGTGGTCCCTGCGAGTTCGTTATAACCGTAGTTTTCTGAATAGGACAACAAGCGTGGTTTGTGACCATGTGCTTCCTATATAAGTGGGAACTTCAGTTAAATATCGTGTCATGTATCTTCTTATCGTCCTTGGTGTAGTGGTTAGAACGTTCGATCCCCAGCCGCGCCATGCAAAAATACGTTAAAGTATGGTACTTGTTGGTCCCTGCCTGGCGCTCGGCATTAATGGGTACAACAAGGACTGGTTGGCTCGGAGTCAGTATAATGTGTCTGAGTGGGGTATTCATGCTTAACTGTGGAATGGTATCTCCAGTGAGCTAGCATTATAAAACCAGCTTAAGTCTGGGCTAGTACAAGCAGCCACACAAACACACGCACGCACGTCATCATATAAGCGAAATATTCTTAAGTACGACGTTAAACCCCATTTCACCTCATCTCACGTAACCTCACCTTATTATCAAAGGAAGTAACAAGTTATATTCTTTCCAAGTCATAACCATTATTTTGCCTCCTGTATATTTACATTTCGTATTCACTAACACACCATCAAATACAATCAGCTTTAACACTGAATGAAGGATGAAGTTCATGAGGCCTTGTCTTCAATTGTAAATGTGTTGGATTGTCTTAACATATGATTGACATTCGACTAAAATGCTCTTATTGATATTAATAGAAAAAGAACTCTACACGATTAACATATTCTTATATATTATTAATAAGTCAATGATGATTAATTGTTAAAATAAATTACATCTCAGTGTTGACAAATAACGAGCCACCATGACGTCAGAGGGAGAATGTTGTTTTAAGAGCATATTCTGCAATATTCCAGATTTACCACTGCATGACAAATTCTAACCCGGAACCTGAGAGAGTTTATTATATACTCTTATTATTATATTAAAAAGTAGAGGAACCTGCACTTTCAATTTGGATAAGAAGTATAAGCGATTACTGTACAAACAACTATGGTCATAAGGATGTGCAAGTGGTGATGTACTCTCAAAACATCTCTCAACATTGATTGACTCCAATATAGCTCCCAATTTTTTCAATCGTAAATTAAAAATGAAGTTCCACTACTTTTTTTAAGAGTATAGTATTACAATAGAAAGTTAAAGTTACCGAGCCTTACGGCTGGATCAATCAGCATCGCATATTACAAGTAAGAGTAGCTGGGGACGGACAAGTTGAAAACCCCGGGGGAAAAAAAACAACCCACGCACGCACGCGCGCGCACACACACACACACTCCATAGGGGAACATTACATGTGAGCATGGCTTACCGCTAGTTTCCTGTTCAGTCTCCTCAGGTCGAAGAGTGTGAAGCAGAGGTTCCGGAACTGACTTTCAGCATCTTCCAGCAGATTTAAGGGGTCCTTCTCCCAGTCTGTAAGAATGCGTGAGTCAGTTAATACTGCATGGTGTTGTCAGTGATAATCCAGTACTATCGCGGTCGCCTCTAAATAGGGGAGTTTGTGCTATACCAGTGGTTTATGAATAGGAGTGAAAAAACATTTTTATTATCATCAGAATCTACGCAATGAAGGAATATGGTACGAGTCTATACTATACGGGGCTGTACTATACGGGCCTGTACCATACGGAGCTGTAGCATACGGGGCTGTACCATACGGGGATATACCATACAGGGCGATACCATACGAGGGTGTACCATACTGGATTCTACTATACAAGGATATACCGTACGAAACTGTACTATATGGAGGTTGTACGACACGGAGCTATATCATACTGGGGTTGCGGGGCAAAGCCACGACGCTGTACCATCCAGGGCTCTACTATATGGGGATTACCGTACGGGCTGTACCATATGGGCTGTACCATACGGGGCTCTACCATACTGAGAATAAAGTACTATACCATATTGGGTCTGTTTGTCTACAATGAGAACATGTTCTACTGATGCAGTAATGGGGAACCAAACCGCTCAGTGATCGAAGGCACATACGTTTGCTGTGTATAGTTCACACATTCCAGGATCCGTTGTCACGGGTTCGATTCCCGAATAAAAACCAGAGTTTGTCAGCACGATACCCGTAATCACGAAATTACAATATATGGAATCTGTCCATTACGGACTGCCTGGGACCGACTAATTTGCCCGGATTATAAAGCAGTCGGGATTAGTCAACTTGTGTCCGTTAATGTCAATAAGTTTCACTTTGTGACAAATCAGACCGCCTACGTTTCGCTGAAGTGAATGTGAAACATTCATGTAAGCTGTCATTTATAGGACTTCAAACTGACTCTGAGTTAATCTTATCACATTAAATAAGGTGTGTTTAAAGAGTGAGTAAGTGAGTTTAGATTTACGCCGCACTCAGAAATATTCCAGCTATATGGCGGCGGTCTGTAAATAATCAGACAATCCAGTGATCAACAGCATGAACATCGATCTGCGCAATTGGGAACCGATGACATGTGTCAACCAAGTCAGCGGGCCTGACCACCTGATCCCGTTAGTCAAGCATGGCTTACTGAAGATCAATATTCTAACCCGAACCTTCACGGGTATGTGTTTATAGAATTAATTAACCATTGAGAACAGAAGTAACGGATATGTTTATTCAGCGACTGTTATTTAAGTCAGCTACGTCCGGATTGTAAAGCAAGCTTGTGTAATAAATTAAGAACAATTTAGCCTGGACTCAGAGAGTAGTTCGGATTATGGAGAAAACCGGTTTACAAGGAATCCGGATTTGACAGATCCCACTGTTTATAGTCAGCGTTATACCAAGTCTGGAAAATACAACACTTAATATGTACTGACCCATTCCAGTCGTCATAGGGGCATCTGTTGACCTCTTGGTCCTCAACAGATTCAACAGCCGGCTTACCAGCTTCTCCGTTCGCGTGGTTGTTGGTGTGTGTCCTTTCTCTTGGCGAAGGTACACCCCAGACACAATACAGGTTTGGAGAACCATGTCGGAGATGAACGCCTTCTGCATCAAACCGAATGCTGGAAAGAAATTCGATTAAACCTTTATACTTCTCATAACCAATAACAATATTTAAACAAATATATACTTACTTTCTCTTTAGTTGCGGGACCTGCTGTTAGAGCAGGGCATGGCGTCCTTTTCGCTAAAACCTGGGTTCACTTGCACAATGCATTGTACAATGATTGTAACTCCCATAGTCTAACCTAGGCTTAAAATAGTCGTAGCGCTAAGATCGCTTTGTGCATGTGGGCCCTGGTGTCAATACTCATTTCCAGTGAGTGAGTATGTTTTTACGTAAGGTTTAAGCAAAATTTCAAAGGGGGATATCAGAATTGACCTTCACACCTTGTACGTATGCAGGGAATTGAACCCAGTTCTTCAGCGTGACAAGCGAACGCTTTAACTATCAGGCTACCCGACTGTTCCTCTCCTTTTTAGTGATCAATTCACTGTATTGCCAATGTAGGGCCCAATGGATATTGTGTCTCCAGTAATGTGCAGGATTTATGAACCATCTCTCAATAATATAATTTCCCATAATTTCGCTTATTCAACCCGTTAAAGAGGGTATGGCTATTGCAGATGATTCAAAACATCGTACTTGTTCTGTGAGCTACTTACTTTCCAATGGTTTGACATCGCTTGACGTCCAATGATCTTTTGAAGCTATTCCTTCAGATTCGTCCAAGAACGTATCAAATTCCTTGATGAATTTCTTTTCATCGTCCTGCAGGTCTATATTTCGACGAACCGTCCTAGGCCGTGCTCCTGGCGTCCCAAAGCACGCCATCAATAAACAGAAACACAGCAATACCCGCATACTGTCCTCAGATCTACTGCGATTCACCCTTAATCTGAAGAAAAATAATTCATCTATGATTTGGTGCAATCGATAAACTTAAACACAGCAATGTCCGCATACTTCTGAAAAACAAGGGGCAAATGAAGTAAGGCTGATGTCACTGAATCAACGATGCCAACAGTTGATGAATAGTTACGACTGTCCAATACAGAGATATCTACACAAACATGTAGCCTTGATCCAAGACTGTACTGAATGCTAAGCCCATGGATATAGCAATTCTATCCTTTGAAGAGTGTGAGTGAGTGAGTTTAGTTTTACGCCGCACTCCGCAATATCCCAGCTATATGGCGGCGGTCCTTTGAAGAGACAAGTCTAGATGAGCGAGACATGGCGCCAGTCAGTTATTTATAATTTTTAGAAATTATCATTTAAACTAGTCTGTTATTTACATTTCTTAGAAATTATCCTTTAAACTGATAATTATTACCCTAGAAACTATCCTTTAAACTAATAATTATTACATTAGATACTTATGCAAGTCTAACGAACATTTAATGTGGTTTTCTAACCCATTAATCGTTATTTCATCCCAAACAAATCAAGATATATTTCACATTTTACTCTAAAAAAAAAGATGTTTTGCATTGTGGCCACGACTTAGTCATTGCAACAGTAACATGTCCGTATCGTTATTTACAGTGGGTTGGGTGAACGCCTCTTCCAACTGTATTCCATATGTTACACACCGCGTATGTGATCTAGTGGACGGAGCGTAACAGACAGGTGGTTCGATCCCCGGATGCATCAAACCAACAGACATCAAAAGATGGTAGTCATCGGTTTCCAATTGCGCAGATCGATGCTCATGCTGTTGATCACTGGATTGTCTGGTCCAGACTCGATTTTTTACAGACCGCCGCCATATAGCTGGAATATTGCTTAGTGCGGCGTAAACCTAAACTCACTCATTCACTCACTCACTCACTCAAAAGATGGTACTTGTTTTTAAACTGCCTGGTGTTCGGCACAATATGGATAACACACGGTCTAGTCTGCTGAAAATGAGACACCGTGAGTATTTGTAAAACTCGGTGCCAAAATATAATTTATATACATGGGTTGTAAATGACCCCAAATATTTTGCGGGAATCCATGTTACATCTGGTGTGTCAGTGGGATGAATGCATGGTAAAACCGATAGTTGAAATACGTCACTCCTTGTACGGATATCGTTCGTGACCAACTCGTGTTATTCCGGGACAAACCGACTTGCGACTCGTGTCTTCTTGGAGCATTCAAAACAACTCGTCCCTTTCCGTAACCAGAAAGAAAACTCGTACCCCTCTCGTAGCCATTTTATTGAACGTGGCTCTGTCTGAGTGCAAAAGCGCAGAGAGAAAACAATAGTCTAGTCGCCGAAGCATTTTCAGGGGCTTGTAATTCTAGTTTACTTGGAAAACTATGGAATCCTGGAAGGGACATTGTCGCGTTGTCGCATTGTCGCGTTGTCGCTCTCTCAAATACAAGCAAAATGAGGCAAAATTAACCAAAACGCGACACGCAACATCGCGACAACGCGACATTTCGCCCATTTGTCGCATTGTCGCGATGTCGCGTGTCGCGTTTTGAATAATGTTTTTTTTTATTCCTCCAAAGGGCGACACGCGACATAGCGACAATTTTCAAGGTCAAAATATGTCGCGTTGTCATGGGTGAAATGTTCAAAGTGATGAGTGTGTATGGTGCTGGGATTAGAACCTATGATCATAGTTATCTAGTGTGACTAAGAGACACAACCCTGCATAGCAAATTGCCTCGCCTTGAATGACAGGGCCACCGTGTGCCGTCATTACAATGAATAGTAGCGCCAATGATTTGTGTTGCTGCTAAAACACACTTGATTGGACAAATACATTTACAATAGATGCAATAATATTCAAAGCAACAATGAAAGATTTGCATTAAGTTCACGAAAAGCAGCCCCATTATCATTACGTGTACTACTTCATTGTAAAAACCATTGGAGGTAACAAAAGACCACTGAAGTGTGAAATAGAGTATAACTTTTCCTGCGCATGCGTAGACTAATTGACTTTCTACGCATGCGCACCGGTAATCGAAAAGGGCGACAACGCGACACGCGACAATGCGACATATTGAATATGTCGCATTGTCGCGTTTTAATCAATTTTTAGGCTTCTTTTTCCACATCTTAGATAGGGCGACAATGCGACATATTTTGACCTTGAAAATTGTCAAAACGCGACAAGCGACATCGCGACAATGCGACAAATGGGCGAAATGTCGCGATGTCGCGTGTCGCTATTTGGTTTATTTTGCCTCATTTTACTTGTCGCTATTTGGTTTATTTTGCCTCATTTTACTTGTTTTTGAGAGGGCGACAATGCGACAACGCAACAATGTCCCTTCTCGGATTCCATAGAAAACAAAGATGGCATCCATGCCAAGGAAATTCTTCCGAGTGAACGGTGAATACTTTCCTACGCCATAATGTTAATACATCCCGGTTATGAAAATTCAGGAAACCCAGGAGGACTATGCAATAATTAAATATACTGGAAGTTTCTGGGGAAAAATTATGCAAACCGAAATGAAAATTATTCCAACAAACTATTTTGACCCAATTTCTTCTCTACATACGCGAATTCTGATTGGCTGGGGGAATATTTTTCCCGGACATGGCTACGAGAGGGGTACGAGTCTTCTTTCTGGTTACGGGACCGCCTCCGTGGTGTAGTGGTTAGAGCGTCCGCCCGGAGAGCGGAAGGTCGCGGGTTCGATCCCCGATCGCGTCATACCAAAAGACGTTAAAATATGGTGCTTGTTGGTCTCTGTCTGGCGCTCGGCATTTATGGGTACAACAAGGACTGGTCGGCTCGGAGTCAGTATAATGTGTCTGAGTGGGGTATTCATGCTTAACTGCGGCATGGTATCTCAGTGAGCTAGCACTATAAAACCAGCTTAAGTCTGGGCTAGTACAAGCAGCCGCACATACACATACACACGCATGCACGTCGTCATATGAGCGAAATATTCTCAAGTACGACGTAAAACCCAATTTCACCTCACCTCACCTCTGGTTACGGAATGGGACGAGTGGTTACGAATGTTCTTGGAGGTTACGGAAAGGGGCGAGTAATGACGAATGGTACGGATATAACGGACACAACTCCGTGCAGCTATTCACGATCCCTTTCCAGTTGAGCACGGTATCCTAATTGAGTCACTGCTGTCGAGTAGAAATACCTAACCACTTATATTCCTGCACATCTGCACAAATCTTCTGCTCTGCTAAACACCTTAATGTAATTTCCCGTGAAGAATGCACGTTTTATGTTCTCGTGAAACACCCGTTATACACCCGGAAACCCTCTCTCCGTGGGAGAATTACATTTAGCGCTGACAACAACAAATTCTTTTTAAAGCTTATGAAATGAGAAAACATTAAAAGCAGTTTTAAATGAAGTTAGAAATTCGTAATTGTGCGTTACATAGTCGAGAATCGACCAGAGCCATTTCGATCGGTATAACATGAACATACTTATATTTTAATTAAGGCTCTTAACTAGAAAACAAGTAACGTTTTCGACAGGGGGTAACTGTGTGTTACTTCATGCAGTGCAAAATGTTAGAGTGCTCTAGACCTAAGGAATAAGTAAGTGGGTAGGGTTCATAAAATTCCAGCAATATCACGGCGGGGAACACCAGCAAACGGCTTCACACAATGTACCCACGTGGAGAAATGAACCCATGTCTTTGGCGTGACTGGAGAACGTATTAACCACTAGGCTGCGCTACCGCCCCATTAAGGTAATACTGCTATTCAACTCAAACCTTCCGTCAATCACGACCGGTACACGAAACAAGTTTGGACCATGAGTGTTATTGTCGAAATATGTTGTTTTTTTCGGTCACACCAATTACCAGATTTCTCATTATTCCCTCTGGGAGTCAGTCCCCTACCGTGACATGGTTTGGATTGGATACAATCCTGTTAACAACACAAACCCAGTTTCAAAAATGCAAATAGTGTCATGAATAGCCTCGACGATAATAAAGCCACACACTCTTTTTATAACAAATAAGTATAAACGACTGTGTTAAGAGCGAGGATGGTGACATATATTGTCTGACGATTATGTCAGATATCTTGGTTCGCATTATCAACAACACCAAAAGAATATGAAAAGGCGGGCACAGCATACGAATTGTTGGTTTGGACTTTATTACGAGAGTTCAGCAATCCTATGTGAATTGGCTAAACCTCTCTCTTCTGTCTTGCCACGTGTAATAACGTTGCATTTGTTGAGTCCCAAGGGCATCAAATATGTGTTACAAAGAGGAGAACCTGTCTTTTCTGTGTCTCCCTTAGTAAGACGTCATCCATGTAAAGGGAAGTGAATAAAAGGGATCTATGCTGAGGAGAAGATAATGATCTTCTCTTTTAAGTAAAAGGCTTAATGGATTTAGTGACAGGCGGAAACGTAAAGGACAAAATGAATCGTTCCTAATGACCTCTTCTAATGGAAATAGTTTCTGGAAAAGGATGCCAGCACTTACCCTCAAGTTGAGTAAAACAAGTAATAACCTTAGGCGGTCACTGCATTCTAGTGACCTCAAAGTCCCTTCGCGAGGTTCAGAATCACAAACTTTCCTGTAGTCTGTCCAACACATTGAGAGAAGAAGATGGTGCATGGCTTTAACCAACAATTGATCCTTGCAACCCGAGCATCCCTTTCTGCTCCATGTTGATGTTATCATTGGAGGTGCAGTATGACGTCACAGGATCCGTAAGACACTCAGTGAATATTTTGTAGTGACAGATAGTAGGGCGTCTTGGGAGGGAGGTCAGTCAGTGCCTATTTTGGGGAATATTTTGTATTTTCCGACCTTTGTATAAACAAAGAAGAACCCACTCTGTATCCACGAGAGAACAGTGAAGTAATGGTCTTTGGGAACATTTTCCAATACCGGTTTCGAAAACCATTTACAGTTTGACGTTTTTATTACCCTACTTTGGGTTGCAAGGATTATCCACCAGGAGAAGGGGCAAGAACTAGCCCAGAAACGTCGTACAAACAAAGAAGTTGCTATCCATAAGATTTGTCTTGTATTACTACACCGACTTCTAAATGCCTTTGAAGAATTTACCCTACTTTTATTACAACTTATCATTTTACAGATGACATGCAGCAGAGAGGGTTCGAGTGATCCTGGCACAGTCAGGCTGGTAAGGCTCATCATCAGCTCAGGGCTCTTGCGCCCTCTACACGCAGTTCAGACAGCGAATCGGACTTCTCCCAGGAAACACTGCTTTGTCGAACCCACCAAGAACTTTTCGGAGAATATGAAGACTCCCCAACACTGCAGCCTTCTGTATTACCCAGAGTGTCAGAAGGGCTGTGCTCCCGGTGGAGTACCCAGACACTCTCCAGATCTGCGCCAAGAGATCAGAGGTACCAAACCAAGGGCACCGAAAACAATGGGGAGTGTGACGACAGTGTACTTGGGATGCAAGCGAGACATTTCAAAGGCGAGGTCTGCATATTTAGCATGCTTTTCCTAAATCTTGCCAATCACATTGCTGTCAAAAGGGACCGAAAATTCAATGGTATAAATAAATTCATTGGCTTTTTCAAAAAGGACAAGATCAGATTTGTTGACTGGAATTCATATGAGGCTGTGTATGTGCCTACTCCAAAGAAGTTTAAAAGCATCATTTTCCATGACGCCCTGGGTCAGGGTCGAAACATGGATGGACCTCGGAGTCAAAGCCACAGGCAGGGCGAAGACGGTAGTAGAAACAACGAGCCATGCCATCATGTCTTTTAATACGGTCTTTGTAAATTCATTGCAAAGTCGACATTTCATACTGATATAGGCAAAGGAGTCGGTGAGATTGCTATTATGTTCCACACACTGCATGTACACACGATGCAGTGGTTCTTCTGAAAGCTTCTCAACAAATGACCGACTCTGGGCAGACTTGGCGAAGGACTTCACCTGGTTGACTCCCATCGCTGTACCGTCCAGCAGTACATCGCCATCACTAAAATCAACCTCAAATTTCAGATGCTGTCGAACAACCTTGGCACGCTTACAATAGCTGTGGAAATAGTTGCTTTCACCATGATTCTTGACATGCATCACCAGAGGATTATCCAATAAATAAATATGTGCAAAAATACACCATAAAAGTATGATTTATTACTACCTAAAATCCCAGCTGAACAATTATTTGCATATGAAAGGGCTGGGGCATTTGAGAGAGGAACA
This sequence comes from Haliotis rubra, assembly GCF_003918875.1. NCBI lineage: Eukaryota > Metazoa > Mollusca > Gastropoda > Lepetellida > Haliotidae > Haliotis > Haliotis rubra. Next base: position 1,592,812 of record NW_025765303.1, read on the forward strand.
GAAACCCAGTCAACATAAAAACATACGTGTAAGTTGTGGAGGTTATATGGATCAATATCTATATATCAGAAAGTTTGAGCTGACCTACCTTTCAAACCGATGACAACTGTACTCTGTGTGTCCCCGGGTAGATTGGGCATGGTTTTATACTCCAGGTTCGAGCAGTACAATGTGGTATTACCACAGCCAATAGACCGTGTAGCTGTCCGTTGGAGATATTTACCGACAGGAGGATTTGGATGTATTCACTGAGCCGTAACATTATTTATACCGTACCTTCCCTTATCAGAGACCGTGGTCCCAGCCCAAATAAAACTTGTCAATTAGTAGTAATAGTTGGTTTAACGCCGCACGCAGCAATATTCAAGCCATATGGCAGAGTGGTAGAAGTAGTAGTAGTAGTAGTAGTAGTAGTAGTAGTAGTAGTAGTAGTTGGTTTTGTTTGTTGTTTAACGCCGCAGTATTCCATAACATAGCCATATTCCATCTATATGGCCTAGTAGTAGTAGTAGTAGTAGTAGTAGTAGTAGTAGTAGTAGTAGTAGTAGTAGTAGTAGTAGTAGCAGCAGCAGCAGCAGTAGTAGTAGTAGTGGTGGTGGTGGTAGTGGTTGTAGTGTTAGTAGTAGTAGTAGTAGTAGTAGTAGTAGTAGTAGTAGTAGTAGTAGTGGTGGTAGTAGTGGCAGCAGCAGCAGTAGTAATAGTGGTTGTGGTGGTAGTGGTAGTGGTTGTAGTGTTAGTAGTAGTCGGAATTCAAAATGATGATGTTCTGTGATAAAGTTCAGGTGAACAGAACAAAGGAGAGGGGAGTGGGGGCCGGGGAGTGGGCCTCATTAGGCAGTTTACGGTACAGTAATACTATTATCGATCTCATGGATATGAACACGTCAACACGTGTAGATCTATTGTGTATTATGACTAAGTGTCTTAATGGCTTGCATTATGTGAAGGCATCACGGGTCGCCCGGCAAGTCCCTGATTACACCAGTCGTGTGATGGAGTAATGTAATCATATACAGTAGTTAAGTAGTGATCTTTGATACTTGAGTGTAAAATGAACCACTCATCAAAATAAAATTGATTATACACTACACATTACGCCCAACAACCCATAACAACCCATAACTCAATAATCAACCCTCCCACACAGTACCACAAAGCCCAACTATACACACTTATAAACTATGGTCCAGTATGCTACTATGTACCGTATCCCCCAGGCGTCACAGACCAGTGAAGATCCGGGTTAGAATTGGTCTTCTGTAACCCATCCTTGTCGTAAGAGGCGACTAACGGATTCAGGTGGTCAGGCTTGCTGACTTGGTTAACACATGTCATCGTATCCCAATCGCGTAGATCGATGCTCATGCTGTTGATCAGTGGATTGTCTGGTCCAGACTCGATTATTTACAGACCGCCGCCATATAGATTGATTGATTGATCATTAATAGTTTAATAGGTGTTCGGACAACTAGGCTCATTTACACCTTGCCCATCATAAAGGTTTGCTAGGTTTCTAAACTTATATAAAGTAGTAAAGCTGCCACACGCTTTAATACAATCAAGAATGACATTCTGAACATCGCGAACGATATCCTTGAGCACAGTAGTCCAGCCAAAGAAATGGCAATACAGAGCTTAAGACATTCCACCATCCTCTTACGATGATTTACATATTCTTGGCAAAGGAGTAAATAATGCGGCACATTATCTAGCTGTTTGCACACGGAACCATTCTCAAAAATATCTTCATTAATAATACTTAGATATGCACCAAGACTATACTGCCCATGACGAAGTCTGGTTAAAAGAACCTCTTCTCTCCGATTTTTTTAAATACGTGTAATTTAGACAGAGCCGCCATATAGCTGGAATATTGCTGAATGCGGCGTTAAACAGCAAACCAACCCAACATTTCACGACCAAACACTTCGCCAGCACACTATATATATACACACTACGCTCGATAAACAACATGTTACACACGAAAACGCACGCAAGCACACACACGCACACACACACACACACACAAACACATCCATACATACATACTGTCAATCTAATTATGGGTTGTATCAAGGAAAGATATTTAACTCTCACGTCACGATGGTTAAAGCGTTCGCTCGTCACGCCAAAGACCCGGGTTCAATTCCCCACATGGTTACAATGTGTGAAGCCCATTTCTGGTGTCCCCCGCCATGATATTACTGGAATATTGCTAAAAGCGGCGTAAAACCAAACTCACTCACGGTTAGTATCCTGCTCTGAATGTTTCCAGATATGCGGGTGTTTTATTTGGAATGAGCAATATGGCGGCCACTACCCCTGGAGCCATTACGCCAAATTCCGTCAAATATGAGTATAGTGCCCCCTAGTTATATTGATGTTCCCCGCCGTGATATTGCTGGAATATTGCTAAAGGTGGCGTAAAACCATACTCACTCACTCACTCACTCACTCACAATTTAACCTTCTACCTGAAGTATTCGATCTTACACTGCACAATTAAAATCCATTGTCTGTCCTTGAATGTTGCCATCAAAGATAATACCCTGAGCTACCACATTAATCTGGACTGTAAATATATGTCATATTATATAAACGTAATCCTTGGAGGTGTTCTCTACAAACAGTCATCTGTCTGGACTTGTCCTTCTGTTCATTATGTTAAATCGTCAAAGTATATACGGACATTAGGTTTTATGCTAACGAGAAACGTAATAATCGTCTTAGTACAGTAACTGTGGTCGTTTGTAGTATTCATACAAAACCTGCCCAGGTAGTATAAAGAATTAAAATATATATGTGTGTGTGTGCGTTGGTGTGGCCCAGACTCGATTATTTACAGACCGCCACCATATAGCTCGCGGGGTTGAATATTCTAAGTGCGGCATTAAAAGGTTTTATCACAAAGGTTTTATCACGTATTCAGTATGCTGTAACATAACCATTCAAACGCTCAGTATCATCTCAAAGGAGCAAGACAAGGGATGTCAGTTAGATATTTGATTTCCGGCATGAAATAGAAAGCAAGGCGATGTTATCTGTATGTTAAAGCTACACGCGGCGTATGTCTAAGTGTTTTATGCACATACATACGACTAAAGCCATCTCCATACTAACAACACATATAGGGGAGTCGGGGTGGTAGAAGCGTTTGCTCGTCGTGGCGTAGGTCCGGGTTCAATTCCCCACATGAGTACAATCTGCGAAGCCCGTTTATTGTGTCCCCCGTCATTACATTGCTGGATTATTTCTAAAAGCGGCGTAAAACTCAACTCACTCACTCACAGTACAGTAAAAGGACATCATCAACATGTGTTTATGTATTATTAGAAAAACCTGTTTTAGGATCTGTTTCCGAACTTGTTTCAGGATCTGTTTCCGAACTTGTTACAGGAACTGTTCCCGAACTTGTTTCAGGAACTGTTTCCGAACTTGTTTCAGGATCTGTGTGATAGACTTCGTCCATCGGAAACTTCGTTAACTCGAAATCTTTCGAAAATGCGTGTTGAAAAATGTTTCAAGAAAAGTGGAGTGACCACAAAACTTAGACGCTTTATGTCGATATGTAAATAAAATCGAGTTAAGAGAAATTGTAACTGTAATTTCGCAGGAAAGGAAATACCAGAAATTCAGATATGTTTTTTTTTGATTGCTGGCTATGTTTTGTTTGAAATTCAACTTTGTTTATTGTGGATGAACTAATTCTAAACTATTTTCTGGAAGTGGGTGGCTAGTATGGTTCTAATTATAAAAATCAGTTTTGTGTTAGGAGAAAATTTAATCTCGAAAGTCGAATTCCGATGTATCGATGTATCGTTTATAAGGATTTCACTGTCGGTCTGGAAACAGTCGTAAGTCGTAATTTCTACTCTTCGTTAAGGAGCCGTAGCTTTCGCTCGTCACGCCGAAGACCCAGGTTCGATTCCCCACATAGTGAAACCAACTTGTGATGTGCCCCGCCGTGATTTTGCTGGAATATTACTAAAAGCGGCGTATAACTAAATTCACTCATTGTTCGTTAATGTCAAACTACTGATAATTCGACATTCGATTACCGTTAATTCGAACTATGCGTTTTTCCCCCCGGAGACCATATAGAACCTGAATAAACGTATGATAATTCAAAATAATCAAAACAAATTATTTACTGAGTGCGTGACATGTTCAAACTCGATAAGGGAGATTTGTTACAATATATGCGACGTTTCGGTGTAGATGCTAAGACTGTTATCAAACGAGCACAGCTGTTTACATCTACAATGAAACGTTGCCATGCAGAAGCCGCATATCCATAGAACCCTCTCCCTTGTTCATCATATCAACTTCTGAATGTCACGCAAAGAAGTCAATCTCGTTTGTCTGTACGTGACCCAAGCATTCGTCATTTGTGTTATGTACTAAAATGCGTCACTGCGCATTTGGGCACTTAACATTCCACACACACCCAACATATAGAGTGCCGGGAATAACATTTACTCGGTAGCCGTGACGACCTGTACACTAAGAGAACACAGATAGAAGTATGACAATCGACGTCAAATGAAATCGGGAACATATTGTGCTGGAAAGGTGTTCAATCGGTCAGCCGTGGCGCCGCTGAGAGCAAATGACGTTGTGTTTGGCCCCATGCGGCGTTGAGTTCAAACGTGATGAAGCAGGTTTGTAAACTACTCATGCGTTGAGCGGTAAATCTCAAGTGACGTATAGTAAAGATTAAACACGTATTGATGACATTGTATATATTCCACGGGGTATATTGATATAATTAAGGCGTTTATGATAGCCTATTCGTGTTGAAATGTTGATGTAAAACATTATTATTGCAGCCTTGACTGGCGCATACTTTCTGAAAGGATATTTATTCATTCATAATTTTGATAAAAACAAAGAAACACATTTAAATTGAAAAGGCGTTCCAGTGAGGTTTAATATTTTGGACTTGCTTCGTTTGGGATTTAGCATTACAGTAAGGCTAGGTAGAAAGGGAAACGATATGGTTCAGGGTGTGTGAGAAAAAATATATATCTAAACATTCACAGTGTCGTCTATACAATCGAAATATCAGGTGCACACTCTCTTTAAAACTTCAAGTTAATATTTCATCGTATCCAAATAAATGCACTTCAAATAATAAGGCGATTGCATTTAATGATGTACTCATACAAATCACTGGTAATTGTGGAGAATCATTATTTGAGTGTTTAGCGTATATAACACACTGATGTCCACATGTTTATTCTATGATGATTGAGGGGCGGTGGAGTAGCCTTGTGGTTAAATCGTTCACTCGTCACGCACGGGTTCAATTCCTCACATGGGTACAATGTGTGAAGCCCATATCTAGTGTCCCCCGCCGTGATATGGCTGGAATATTGCTAAAAGCGGCGTAAAACTAAACTCACTCACTCACTTTGATGATTGTCGTTTGGAACTATGGTGCAACTATGACGTAGTCGGGGATATAACCCGTTCCTGGTTCGGTCCATACCTTAGGAAAGATTGCCTAATGCATCCATTTTTCTAGTTGCTTTCAAAAATATGAAATCAGAATCAACACGAACGATTCTAAGTCCTTTTACGAACGCTTGAAGAGCTTTGTCCACCGCACGGAAAGCTGGGTTTCGTTGTAAAATTAGAAACTCCACATTTGTACCGCCACCCTGTCTGGTGAGGATATCCTACCAGGTGATGAGCCTTGCTGACGTTCCATCTAGTTGCGGCTCTTTGTGTGTGTGTGCGTGCGTGCGTGCGTGCGTGCGTGCGTGCGTGCGTGCGTGCGTGCGTGCGTGCGTGCGTGCGTGCGTGCGTGCGTGCGTGCGTGCGTATTTTAATTATATGTTTATTTTTTTTCATATGTTAACATGGGCATAAGTATGCATAGGTTGATAATATTGTTCATATTATATATGAAGTGCAGCTAATATAGGTTTGACTATATCTGGGCGGTGGGGTAGTCTAGTGGTTAAAGCGTTGGCTCGTCGCGCCGAAGCCCCGGGTTCGAATCCCCACATGGGTACAATGAGTGAAGCCCATTTCTGGTGTCCCCCGCCGTGATATTGCTGGAATATTGCTAAAAGCGGCGTAAAACAAAACTCAGTCAGTCAGTTTGACTATATCTGATAGCCATAGGGCATAAGTCATTTTTACATTACCCACTATTTTCCAGCAGATGTTTACATATACATAGGTATACGTAGATACAAAGTACTGTTCATGTTGTATCGACTGTATCTAATAACCTGCAAGGCATAAGTCATTTCTTACATTACATTATACTCTTTGAAGTTTACAAGTGAATATTGAGCTCACAAACCTAAAAATAGTGTGTGGAAATGCGAAGAATTTGGACTGGTTATTGTTTGTACAAGAAATGCATTTGCATGACTGAAAGTAACTTCATATTTCTTTTTGGATGCTTTTAAAATTGTTTTTTCTCTTTTCTGATCATATTGTAGATATTTTGTTTCACCATTAGACAGATGGCATTAAGTGGGTTATTACTTCTCCCCGTGAAACCAAAATAATATCTTCTGGTGTTAAATCAATGTATCCTTCAGCCAACTTTCCTAATCATTTAGCTAACTCTTTCCACACTTTTTGGGATGAGTACAATCACATAATAAATGTATAACAGTCTCGGGCACATGTTTACAAAACGAACACACAATGCATTAATGTATCCAATCTTGTGCAAGTGATTATTCGTTGTCAAAATATCCTGAATTAACTTGTACTGAAACCATTTTAGATTAACGCTTTGAGTACATCGATTTGCCATCAAATCAATAATTCCCATTCGTTCTGTTGGAAGTCTCTATCAAATATTTCTTCCAATTTAAAGAAATTGGCCATTTGTTTTATTAAATCAAAATTGACATAGTGTTTTATAAAAATGTTTACTACTAGCTATTTTGGAAATATTAAAGGGTAAAATAGGGCAGGTAAGTATGTTTTGCACATGTTTAAAAGTGAAATTTCTCTTTTTATATATTCAATTATTACTCTTTTAAGCATGAAAGAAAATCAACATCTATATCATATTTATAATTCAGTTTTTTTCAAAGATAATATATTACCGTTATCGTTTACTGTATTTCTCAAGTGTGTTATTCCCTTTTCTCCAAGGTTTCTGTGATAGACTGTTCTGCCGCCAATCAAAATATTGTTGTTGTGCCACAGAGTGATTGATTTAGGACATCTGTACTATGAGCTTCATTCTGATAGCAAATTTTTTTAGATAGTCAGACAATGCCTCCACAACATCCCTCCAGAATCTATTTGAAACATTGGGTAACATACATCTAATATACTCATGCCAATAATGGTTGTCACACCCCTCCCCACCCCAACCAAAACCACACCCCACCCCCACACACCCTCTCCAATAAAAAATTGAAGGGGGTGACAACCATTATTGGCATGAGTATTTAAACACCATCAGCAAGCCATAATCTATGAATATTTGGAATACACCGTGAAGCATTTTCCATCCATGTAGAATTGTCACACAGCAGTCTTTTAATCCATGCAGGTTTTGGGAATTTTATAATATTTTATTACTATTGGAATATTGAAACATACATATTCAGCAGTGGTGGTAGCAACCTTTATTTTAAGTTTATCCTTCTTGCCCTTACAAATAAAATGAAAGCATTTCTTCTGAAAAGATGTAATCATGTCATTAGATGCGCTTGGTATAGATGAGTAGAGATAATTTAATTTGGACAGTAATAATGATTTCAACACAACATTTCTTCCCAAAGGTGTTAGCAGTCTTGGTTCCCAAGTTTTCATCTCTCGCTAAAATTTCCCAACCTTGTCAGAATGATTATTGTCTGGATTAGATTCTTGATCAACATCAAATTTGATCCATAACAGATTAAATTATGATTGTGACCAATCTAGATTATACTCCTTGCAAAGTTTGTACCTTGACCTTTTGTGATTCCGAGTTAAAACTTTAAAAAGTGAGTAAATATTTTATTGAGTAAAACGAAGATGGGAGGTCTGTTGTCTTGTAAATTCTCCTGTTTATTGGTGAAATGTCACACAACTATATCCCGATCGCTTCATTCAGTCATGGGGGAACGTTTACATGATTTGCACTCAACTGAGCTGATCAACATGTATGTATGACACTGAATACCTGCTCGGCTTTGTAGAGAGTGCAAAGCTTAAAGGCTACCATAATGCTTCACTATGACGCGTGTGTGAGCAATGTGTTAAAAAAGGGCAAAGAAATAGTGCTAGAAAGCTTAATTACATAATGGACCCATGTGTGTTTTGTAATATGTTAGCATGTGTGTGAGTGAGAATATGCACAATATTTATGTATGTATATAAATTGATAAAGAAGTGAAGTTCAGCAGTGTACAGTAGTATATAAAGAAATCCGGATGTCAATATAATAAAACACGAATTTCCTTCCTTCGCGTTTCCATTTTATCTTCAGGGATAAACATGTCTGAAGATAGAGTTGAATCGCGTTGGAGGGGAAAAGGTATTTCTGGGCTAACGAGGTCCAAATGAAAAGCGCTTCACCGTACAATAATAGAAAACCACAGCTCGATTCAAAGTCCGTTATTCTTAGGTTTTATTTCAGTTTGCTTTGAAAAGGCCTCGGCGTAAGATGTCTATGATTCATACAATGAAACAGACTATATTAATAACATCGACAATACACATCCGGGCAATAACTCTGCCTGCAGCTGAGCCTGCACCAGTCGTTCAGCTGGGGAATCCCCCGCCAGTTGTTGATGGCGTGGCATCTGCTGGAGTCGACGTTTCCAGCCGTGGCGGGAGGGCGGGACGGGGTAGCCTGGATTGGTACCCAAGGACTGTTAGTGAGGAAGGGGTGTTGCCCTGGAGTCAGCAGCGGTTTAAGGGTCGGGGCGGGGGTAGGGGCTGGCGTTCTTTGAGTTGAGGGCATGGTGAACAACGTCGGGTTTGGTCTAACCGGTGGTCGTGCCGTTGCAGGAGGTAAGGTTCGAGGTCCCCATGCATCGGGGCAGTCGCACTGGACAGATGGACAGTTACCCTTAGCGCAGTTCTCCATACACCATGTATCCAGGGCTGGAAATCCTGCCCAAAGATTGACACCGTGGCAGGAATGGAATATCGCTGGAATATGTCCCACGGAAGGAACCGTGACCTGTGGCGTGTGTACCGGTGTGGTGACGGGGCGTGCAGTTGTCTTCCTACCCTCTGTTGATCTTGGACCAAATGCGTCCGGACAATCGCATACGGCTGCTGGGCAGTTTCCTTTCTGACAATTGGACTTGCACCATTGGTCAAGCTGGTCAAGGCCTGCCAAGTTGTTGACTCCGTGACACGTCCTGAAGACGCCATAGTTAGGGGTATTAACCGTCGGTGGCTGTGTCACGACAGTGGGCCTGAAGGTAGGTCTGGAAGTGTCGACATGGGACTGGGTGGGTCTCACAGTCTGTGGAGGGAGGGTGTTGGCGGGTGTCTGGGGCCGAATGGTCACGGGGACGGGTGTCCCGGACCCACCACAGTTGCCGATGCAAATGTCGGAGCAGCTGAAGAACTCTTCCTGTGGTCCGCATCCCCGGCACTCGTGGCCGCTGCCATCACGACCCTCGTTGTTGCCTACAACATAGCGATACCGTCAACGTTCCTACAACGATAATGAGTGAGTGAGTGAGTTTAGTTTTACGCCGCTTTTAGCAATATTTCAGCAATATCACGACAGGGGACACCAGAAATGGGCTTCACGCATTGTGATCCCGTTAGTCGCCTCTAACGACAAACATAGGCTGCTGAAGACCCGGATTCTAACCCGGATCTTCAAGGGTGTTACATGGCAGTTGGCGTAGTTGAATTGTGTGCTTATTTATAGTAGCTTTAAATGAAGTTGAACATGCTCGTGTTGCCTGGGAACATTGTTTGATAATATTTGGATTGAAGCAGTTAATCAGATATGTTCACGTGTCACATTCAAATAACCCTCCCTATGGAGTACCAAATGATATCTTAAGGAGGCTTCTATCGTGTTTTCAGTCAGTGACTGAAATTCAAAATCACCATTTTCTTCTGGTTTATGCATTGGCACATAACGCCAAGGCTTGGTTCGACATATGGGCACAAGTGAAGTAAAATCTTATCATGACAGCAGCTTAAAACTACACTCCTTTGTCGCATATATATATTACCTGCAACCCATTTCCATTGAAGAACACACTGGGAGCACGTTAATCCGACCGGAAGTGACGCAGTGAGGTAAAGTTTCCCGTACTGAGATCTTTGGAGATAATACCTCGTGCCGTTGGCGTTCTTCAGCTGAAGGAGGTTCTGGTCTAAACATGCCTGAGTGACAACCTTCTTGACGTCGTCATTCTTGCAAAGCCGGAACTCGAAGTATCCCTCGTGGTTGGCAGTGATCTCAATAGTGATAGGGAGATCCTGCCCGGTCTTGTACCCTCTGGCTATAACCCCAAGCCCGTATCTTCCGCCAGCTTCGTTGTCGCGAGGAGGGGCTTGTTCATAGGGATCTCCGCAGACTCCACATTGTCCGTGCTCGGCAAACCAGAGGTTCTGGAGGTAATTCATGAATTAGCATATACATTTCATAGAGGTCAAAGTAATGATGGCGATACCTAGTTATCTCCCGAAGTATTTACACTTAAGATGTTTTATTCCCATGGTATTTCGAAGTTCAGGACAGATATTAGGTCTCATCAACCTCTGCTGCACAAAATGACTTGACCGATAGATAGGTGTGTTTGTTTGTTATTTAACGCCGCACTCAGCAATATTCCAGCTATATGGTTGCGGTCTGTAAATAATCGAATCTGGACCAGACAATCCAGTGATCAACAGCATAAGCATCGTTCTACGCAACTGGGATACGATAATATGTTTTATGCAAGTCAGAGAGTCTGACCATCCCATCCCGTTAGTTGCAGCTTCGGGTTAACAATCACGGGTCTTTACGGGTTTTAACGGATAGAAATATATCAATAATTGTCCCATAAAATGCTTGCAAATAAAATGATAATTGAAATTCATTGTTTCATTGTTTGCGCCTGTAGTTGATAAAAAGCAACAGCGTCATTCGCGTTAGATTCATGAGTGCCGAGTTAAACCAAACCAAACATAGTTATCTTTCTTTTCCATCTGAGTATTATTCCGTGTGACTGATCCCGTTATGTTTAGGATTAAGCACTATCTGCATTCTGTGGTTGAGAGGAACAACAGTCCTCACAAACCAGTTTTTATCACACCTCCCAGAGGCGGACACTCAGCCAAACAGATAACATGACATCTCAGATATGTCAACACCTAGTTTCAGTTCGAAACACTTTATGACATTTTGAAATATAAGGGCAAAAAGCCACATTCAACTCTTTTTACATTGAACAGTGTTGTATTTGGTCGCTCGGTCTTAACAATAGTTTGTTGTGTGATTCATTTGAATTGAATTGATTCATTTGTGCTACGCTGAAACATCATAGGTCCGATGTGGAGAAAACGGTATTCAATGCATCGCATGAAAGACGTGTAAGGAATAGTCCCACACAACCTTCACTGTACATGACACTTGTCGTAAGAGGTGGCTAAATTGATCGGGTAGTCAGCATCGATTGATGGGGGCTTGATGAATGGCATTGTCACTGCACCCGATTTGTGGACGAAGGTTATGCAATACTCATCTGCCGGGTTATATAAAAAAGACATGATTCTATTGCTGAAATGAAACCAACTCTGTACAGGTTTCAATTTGAGAACAATTGTAAAAAAGCCTCCCCCACTACATATGAACAGTAATAGGCAAGACGCTGCCATAAACCTTCATTTTTACTTCGAGTTACTATCTTTATCGGCTTTGTACAAAGTAATTAGTGTGTGTGCGTGTGTGCGTATGTGCGTGCGTACGCGCGCGCGCTCGTTCGTCTGCATGCGTGTAGTAGTAGTTGTTGTTGCTGCATGATGTTACTGGGGTGAAACGTGAATGAAATATACGTCTGTAGATTTATCTGCAAAGATGAATGTTCAAGGCGTCATTTACTGGGTTGTCAGATTGACTCGATCAGTAACAGAACACAGAAACTTCCTGAACAACACGCAAACGAATGTAAATCGTGATTAATTAAAGATCTTCAGAGCTTCATACTTGTAACCAAACATTTGAAACTGTTGAAACTCTTAATAATCCCACCCATCAAATCTTGCCTGTGGAACTTCTTTATAGCCCCCACCTATCAAATTTTGCCTGTGGAACTTCTTAACTGCCCCACCCAGCAAATTTTGCCTCTGGAGCCTCTTAATAGCCCCATCCATTACGTTTTGCCAGTGGAACCTCTTAATACCTGGGGCGGTGGGGTAGCCTAGTGGGTAAAGCGTTCGCTCGTCACGCCGAAGACCCGGGTTCGATTTCCCCAATGGGTACAATGTGTGAAGCCCATGTTTGGTGTCCCCGGCAGTGATATTGCGGGAATATTGCTGAAAGATGCGTAAAACTAAACTCTCACTCTTAATAGCTCCGTCCATCACATTTTGCCTGTGAAACCTTTTAAAAGCCCCATCCATCAAATTTTGCCTGTTGGAACTTCTTAATAACCCCACAAATCTTTTTTTTTGTCTGTGTAATGTGTTAATAACTAAACTCACTCACTCACTCACTCACTCACTCACTCACTCACTCGAAACTTTAATAACCTTAACAAAACTAAAGGTTCCTTTGAATGTGTCTGGGATATAATTTTACAACACATTTTTATTCGAACCAAGCGAGTGCGTTATACAGGGCGGTACTTTTTCGTCCTTGTTTCAATACCTCGCGATAAATATTTGGTGTTCCTTGACCGAAACCGGTCAAGGGGGTTCACCAAATTAATAGAGGAGATAAGCCATGTTTTCAGTAGAGATCTTGGTTATCAGCAGATATTTTAACCTCGCTAATTTGAATATATAACCACACGGTCAGAGTGAAGTTCCTAATGTCAACTTTAGCGGGGTACAGTGCTCATTGTCTTCTCATATATACTGAGTGAGTGAGTTTGGTTTTACGCCGCATTTAGCAATATTCCAGCAATATGGTGGGGGACACCAGAAATGGGCTTTACTCATTGTACACATGTCGGGGAATCCAACCCGGGTCTTCGGCATCACGAGCGGACGCTTTAACCACTAGGCTACCCCACCGCCCCCATAAAATACTGAGATTTACAGTGGCGGTGACTAGCTAACTGGTTAAAGCATGCACTCGCTTCAAACCCATAACCCCCGGTTAGATCCTGCCATAAGAACAACATTTGCAGCTGAATCTAGACGTCCTCCGCCATGATTTTTTTTGCTAAAAGCGGCAATAACACAATTTCACTCATTCACACTAATACTTACAGAGTATCCACCACAGTTGAGCGCGTTATCGTTGTAGTTGATTGGCACCTTGAACCCCCATCTCCACATCGTTGATCGTCCCGGGGGGTCATACATATACCCATGGCCCCACGCCCCTCCGACCACGCCTAGAATCACGAGAGCAGCTGCCAGCATTGTAAAGCCTTGTCAGTCCCGAGGGAGACTGTTGAAAACCTGTCCTTTACGCCCCTTATCTAACCCATTGGCGAGGTCGTTTATCGGCGATCGTGACCCTACCCTGAACTACCAGAAATGTATGTGTATATTGAAAGCTTTCAATAACCAAATGCCGACTGATTTTCATGATGTCAACTCGACGCAGGAATCTTTCATTGATAAGCAATATTAATGTTGTTACAGAATACTTTGCAAGTCACGTGAACATATGGTTTCATACATGGTTACATTTATGGCTACGCACAGTAAAACATGTTTGAGATACATTGCTACAGACTTAATGGTCATAATATTCTTAGAATTTAACAAATTTGACAGTGAATGTTTATCTATAACAGTGTGTGAAAGAAATGGCATATACTTTTTTCGCAAACTTAGATACTGGGTGCATACAAACATGACATGGAACTCATCCTCTATAGCGCCTGTATTACAATTAGAACAGATCAAATCACTTTTACATTCTGTAGAAATACCATGTTTACGTGCCCTATTTACACAGAAATCATGAAAACCAATTCTTAACTTACATAAAGCTCTTATCAAAGATTTATCATGAAAATTTAAAATATACAATTCTGTTCTAGCAACTACTTATGACTTATGAGAGGCATAATATTCTAAATATCTAGAAGTACTAATGGACATAGACCACTCTTGAATGAAAATATAGTCACATAGGCGCTGTTTGAAAAGAGATATAAAACAGGTCTATCATTGCCAACCCATTGGGCAAGCCATACATAGGAAAATCCAGTAGAAAAGAGTTTCGGCTGTCTCCCATAATCTAACGTTAGACACCCAATTAACTTTAATGACGTCAATATCATCTTGTAATTTTGTATGTATTAATACGCAGAGAATTTCCAGGAATTAAATACCATTTGATCACGTTTTCAACCAAAAAAGATAACACTGTTTAGGATACCTTAAATAATGCATTTTACCAACTTTAACCAATATTTAACTGCTCTTATTCTGCTGAACACAAACATATTACATCTACCAGTTTCTCCATATATAGCCTTATTAGAAGCAAATTTACCTAGATTTAGAAATTGTTTTAAAAATGTAGTTTGTACCTTTTCTATACAGTGAAAATACGCCATACCCCAAATTTCTGATCCATATAAAAGAATAGGCATTATTTTACAATCAAAGATGGTACAAGCATTTTGGAAAGAGATAAAAGAGTTAGTTTTGAATAAATTATAAACAGAGTAGGCTGCCTTAGATGCTTGTGTTGCCAAACTTTTACACGCTGTTGCCCAATTCAACCTTGAGGAAAATATCAATCCAAGATATTTTATAATATGAAACACAATTAAGTTTTACATTTCCATAGTACCATTTTTCTTCCTTTTTTAAAACACCGCCATTTCTAAAGACAATAACATTTGTTTTTTCTAAATTCACACTTAAACCCCATCTCGTGCAAAATTCATGAAGAACATTTAACTGTTGCTGGAGACCAATGATAGTATAAGAGAACATATTAACATCATCTGCAAATAATAACATCATAATATCCTCAATATCTGGAGATATAAAACACCATGTTTACATTTATTATGAATTTCTGCGGCAAGTTCGTTAATGAAAAGAATAAATAGAAGCGGACTTAAAATGCATCCTTGCCGTACACCTGAACTAGTGAAAAACATATCAGTTTTGCAATTTCCAATTTTTACACAAGATCTAACAGATGAATACATATTATGCAGAAGATTGTACATTTTTCCATGGCAACCTGATTTTAACAACATATATAAAAGTTTTGAACGATCTACATAATCGAAAGCCTTTCTAAAATCAACAAAGGCACACAAAAATCGTCCCTTTGGTCTTGAGAGATATTTAGAACAGAGAGTTTGCAGAGTAAATATATTGTCCACTGTGGAATAGCCGGGTCTGAAGCCAGCTTGAGCTTCTGTTAATATATCATTCAGATCAGTCCATGCACGAAGACGTTTATCTAGGATGGATGTGAATATTTTTCCTGATACATTTAAAAGCGATATACCCCTATAATTGTTGGGATCAGCTGTAAGTCCTGATTTAAATAATGGCATAATTAATGCAGAGTTCCAGGATTCAGGAAATATGCCAGTATTCAATATTGAGTTAAACAATGGATTTAGAAAACGCAACAATGATGAGTGTCCTAACTTGAAGAATTCAGGAGGAATTCCATCATCTCCGGGGGATTTTCCAATTTTCAACTTCTTAATAACCTCAGTAATTTCTAAATCAGAGATAGGATCAGACAGTAACTGATCTATGCCACTTTAGGATACACAATCATCACATGAATGTTCAGCTATGAAATTATTAACGTTAGAATCAAATGCTTCATCTTCTTTAGGCTTATTAGGATTTAAAAGTGATTTAAAATAGTCAATAAACACATCAGCTGATAGTGGAGAATGTTCGTTTTTTCTTCGAAGAGAGCGTTTTAAAATGTTCCAAAATTTCTTGCAGTCACCAGATCTAGCAGCCTGGCACAAGTCATCTGACAACTGTTTTCCTAGAATTCCCTTTTTCTTAGCACATGTTGATTTAAATTTATTTCTAGCTTCCACATATGTTTGCAGATTTTCCTTACAATTATATCTGCGAAATAAGTTCAACTTTCTGTATTTATCCTGTTTAAGTTCGTCACATTCCCTGTCAAATCACACCAAACAACCAACACTTAGGCGGATCCAGACCCCTACCCCTACTCCCTTTGTCCTGAACGTTTATTAAATGACCATTGAAACTCACGTGAAAACACCTCCACCTTCCACACACACACACCCGTGTGCGATTATTAAATATATAAATCATATTTCCTAAAAATGTTGGGGAGCGCACGTACAATCTCAAAAACAAGTCCGCAAGATTGTCAGGAATACACTCATTTGGACCCATGAGAGCCCATTCGTCACGACTCGCCCCTTTCCGTAACCTGCAAGAAGACTCGTCCCCTTCTCGATGCTTGTTGTGTGTGAAAATACGACAAACCAATCAGAACGCGCGTAAATGGCGGTGCTTTGGTAAAAATAATCCCGACTACTTAAATCGTTTATGGCATTATGGCATTGTTTAAAAAATCATGAAAAATATATATCGTCATATTGAAAGTACAAAGAACGTAGATAACAGGATTGTGCTGTCTAATGTGAAGTTTTTGATAAGAATCATGCGATTGACAGTGAGAGATTCAAATACACGAACGTGCGTTTGTTGACATAACGGCTCTAAACTGGTCCAACTGAGTGTATTTCTAAAGATCTTGTGGGCTTGTGCTTGTGATTGTATGTACGCTTCCAACAGTATTAGAAATGTAATTATAAATCGCTACGTGTTTCAGAACAATAATCTGTATGTAACTAATCAACGTTAATCTTTAACATTGGGCATATATTTCATATCTCTGGGAATATTTTAGTCTGACTCTTTTTGGGCACTCATATATTTTTCAGCGAATTCATTTAAAATTCTACTTGAGGTATGACACCTTGGTTACACAAATGTTCAGTTTGAGAAATATTTTGAAGTTATTTTTGAGTTTCTACTTAAGGATTTAATGTAGCTGGGTTTTTAAAATACATTTTATTTGTATATTCAATAATGCAAATCCCATTTGTGATTATTAAACCCTTTTGAGAAATATAATTGGAAATATAAGGTAATAATAGTAACATCTAGTAATAATTACGTCAGAATATGTCTTTAGCAAATATGTTTTTTCTCCTTGAACTAGTTGTATCAAGGAGCTTTAATTCTTTAAAATGAATAAGCAAAAACAAAAACAGCAATACAATATATGAGCACTTCGGGTTTTTTAAGTACCATTGGAATCAAACAGGAATAGAGTTATCGTTCCTGTTTGAAGTAGTTCTGATGTTCCTACGCCAATATGAAATCCTTCCAGATGGGCACGAGTCGCTATTTGCTTGTCCCGGAATAACACGAGTTGGTCACCAATGGAACATAGGAACTACTTTAAACAAGAACGATAACTCTATTCCTGTTTGCTTCCAATGGTACTTTATATCACCGTGGCAGTCGTGCATTGTATTAATATTTTTGTTTTCTGGGGAATTTTTTATGTCAAAGAATTAAACCCCCTTGAAACAACTAAAAGGAGGAGAGAAAACTATTTGTTAAAGACACAATCAAACATTAATTTACCAGCTGTTCACCTTATATTTCCAATTTACATGTCTATGTAGGGTTTAAAAATCACAAATGGGATTTGTTTTATTGAATATGTAAATAAAAATTTAAAAATTCAACTACATCAAATCCCAAAGCAAATACTCAAAGATTACCTTAAAAATATTTCTCAAACTGTACATTCGTGTCACTGAATACGCTGAACAAAATATGAATGACCGCAAAAACGTCATACTAAAATATTCCTAGAAATGAGAAATATAAGCCCAATGTAAAAGATTTAAGCTGTTTAGTTTTATTTAGGTACAATATTGTTTTGCAACTCTTATCGATTAATAATCATATTTCCTAAAACATGCTCGCAAGATCGTCAGAAATACACTCAAATGGACCCATGAGAGCCGTTATGTAATTAAACGCACGTGCGTGAATTTGAATCTCTCACCTTATTTGGCATTATCCTAACTATAAACTACACACAAGCCAAAACAATTGTGTTAGCTACGTTCCTTGTACTTTTAATATGACGATACATATTTTTCAAGATTTGTAAACAATGACATAATGCGATTTAAGTCTTCGGGATTATTTTTATCAAAGCACCACAATCATTACGCGCGTTCTGATTGGTTTGTCCTATTTTCGCACATAACAAGCATCTAGAGTCTTCTTGGAGGTTAGTTTGGCTCCTCCGTTGTTGGTGCTTCCTCCGTTGTCGTTGCTTCCTCCGTTGTCGTTGCTTCCTCCGTTGTTGCTGCTTCCTCCGTTGTCGTGGGCTTCTGTGTAGTTGTTTCCTCGTCTCGTCTCTGGTTCGACAACTGGTATCATTACACATTGCTGATCAACAACATAACCATGCCATTAAAATACTCTCAGTTTAATTTTCCATAATTCCGCTTATTCAACCCGTTAAAGAGGGAAGTAACGTTACTCTTAGGTGGAAGGTCCATGGCCGGGACGCTTCTCGGTTGAATGAGCGTAGCGTTCACTTTACTTGCAATTTTGGCTGAAAGAACATAGCACGACTCACAAAAATTACAAGGAAAACAGGATAAGCGTGAACACTCTATAATTTGGGCACATGTGGCTTCATTATAATTCAACATTAAATAGACAGACAGACAGATTTTATTGCGGCAAGTCATATGGGCCTCAATACAATGTAGATAATAATTATGTTGGATGGTGAGGATGACATTATTAATAAGTAAAAAGTTTTTCTTACACGGAATGCTTCATACACATATCTACGTTGAGCGTTGAGTAGTAATATTTTCTGATGATAATAACTGTACACATTTATAAACTGAATAATCTTTACAGTAATATTTCTTTAAATAGATAGATCTTAGGAGTATACGATGGACACTTGAGTAAAAAGTGAATTTCGTCTTCTATGTCATTAAGATTACAGTTAGTACAAATTCTTTCATCTCTTGGGATTTTATTGCTACCATGTCTACCAGTTTCAATTAATGATGTATGAGATGACAATCTTAATTTTCATAATGCAGACCTGTGGTTACAATTTAAAAGATTAACTAAATACATTTCAAAGCCCTTAAGTTGTTTAAATAACATATAGGGGCGGTGGGGTAGTCTAGTGGTTAAAGCGTTGGCTCGTCACGCCGAAGACCCGGGTTCGAATCCCCACATGGGTACAATGAGTGAAGTCCATTTCTGGTGTCCCCGCCGTGATATTGCTGGAATATTGCTAAAAGAGGCGTAAAACCAAACTCAGTCAGTGAGTAAATAACATATAAGTAGTGGAATTCCTCATCTCCTGGTAGGGGCGGTGGGGTATCCTAGTGGTTAAAGCGTTGGCTCGTCACGCCGAAGACCCGGGTTCGATTCCCCACATGGGCACAATGTGTTAAGTTCATTTCTGGTTTCCCCCGCCGTGATATTGCTGGAATATTGCTAAAAGCGGCGTAAAACCAAACTCAGTCAGTCAGTCAGTCATCTCCTGTTACCAATAAGTAATACATTTATCTTGTAGTCGTTGTTTTAATAAAGACATGAAAACTGGAACATTTACCTCTAAGGGGGACAGCCATGCATAATAAAAACCGTTGCTCATTAAGATATCTTTTTCTTTACAGTATCAGCCAGATCTTTCATCTAAATTAGAATACACTTCCCTCATAATGCAATTCTCTGATTGTACAACCTTAAACCAAATCTGTACCATCTGTAATTCACGCTGTATGCCAAGTGGGAATCTTCCGAGTTCACCGTACACTAATAAATTACTTGTACTACTTTTAACAACGAGAATATTTTCACAAAATCTACGATGAACTCTTTCAATATATACTGCCTGTTTCCATCAAATAATTCTAACGCTACTTTCACATTTATCTTATTGGTCCTAACTTCTCTGAGTAAAGCATTTCACGCCTTCAGGCCCCTATCCGATAATATGTTAATAGCTGGTGACAATTTTCCATTAGATTTAAATAATAAACCTGAATAATTGAATTCAGCAACACTTTCAAGGAGTACATTACCATAATAGAAAACCTGCTTTGATAAAATATATTACTTTTGGAAAGTAACTACTTTAGTCTTGTCGATATTTACAGAAAAGCCCCAAATATTGCAATATTGTATTAAACTATAAAGTTTAGATTGTAAACCAGTTGCAGATTTACTTATGAGAAGCATACCATCTGCGAAAAGAAGTATAAACAGCATTATATCGTGTATATCGATACCGGAAGTAACATTTTCCTGTAACTTTTATTCAAGATCTACTATGAATTAGGAAAACAATAATGGAGAGAGAAATTCGCCTTGACGTAGACCAGTATCTTATGTGAAAACATCACTAAGCTCATTATTATATCTAACACATGATTTAACATCCTTATACATGGCCCTGCATATGTTGAGAAACTTCCCCCTATACCTAACTTAATGAATTTAGGCCACAGTCCGTTACGATAGACACTATCAAACGCCTTCTGGTAATCAATAAAAGCACAAAATAGTTTCTCCTTTGTCTTAAACACATGATCTATCAATCTATCTAAAATAAATATAGCATCTATCGTACTAAAACCTGCGTTAATTCCGAACTGAGCATCAGAAATCATATTAAACATATCTGTAACATTACTTAATCTCGCATTTAGAACTTGAGTAAATAATCTACCATAACTGCTTAAAAGAGTTATTTGCGTCATCAATAGAGTTTTTCTTGTAAATTGGTACTATTAGTCCAACTGACCACATGTTCGGGAAACATCTAATATTGTCTAATATAATCTAATATTTTGTTGAAAAGTCTTACTCTATCATTATCCATTATTTCGAGCAAATGGTCAAATTCCAGTAAGAATTTATCTTTTCCTGGTGATTTCTTTTTCTTTATATTGTTTATAGCTGCCTTTACTCCGTCGAGTGTTATTGGTGTATTTAGAGTTTCGTAACAGTCACTGGGTAAATATTCACTTAATTCCTCCACTGTTAGATTGCTAACGTTATGGTCAGAATGGATAAGTTTGAAGTGTTGGTAGAAGTCCTCGAGTGTTAAGTAAATAACAGACTACTGTCAATGTACTTCAGGTTTAGTGTATGAGCGTTCGGTGACAATTTGCAACTTAAACAGATGCTCTTGTGTTTTTTCTAATTAAATATACCTTCTCACTCCACTTAAATAAAGTTCTGTTTTTCGTTTTATTCACCAAAGCCACTCACAGTGGTGCACAGTACATCCATACATGAATAATGCTATAATAATGCTACAACGAGATAATGTCATCAAAGTTTTGAAAGACTTTCATAGGTGCATTTAATATATCCATTTACCAGTGTCTTGTCGAATTTCTGAAAGAGGTAGTTGTTGGCGAACCGTCTATAGACACCGATTACTGCTTCAGCAAAGATCTGACGTATGACCGGATTTGAAAAGCTTGGAATCCCCACTGCAAAAACAGTCCACATTTACAAGACATTTACAAATATGAGATTTACAAAAATTTCCAAGATAACTGCTGGGTGGTGGTAAATGATTGTTCTTTGTACGTCCCAAGACCTAATCCCTTGGTAATTGATGACGGAGTCAAGTCAGTTAAGATTCACCAATAAACAGTGAGTGCACGTGAGGCTGGTTTTATGCCGCTTTTAGCAATATTTCAGCAATATCACGGCGGGGGACACCAGAAATGGGCTTCACACATTGTACCCATGTGGGGAATCGATTCCCGGTCTTTGGCGTGACGAGTTAACGCTTTAACCACTAGGCTACCCCACAGCCCCTCACCAATTAAGAAGGCCTGATACGACGTAAATTGGAATAAAAACGCAAATTGTAATACTTGCAGCAACTTGTAATAAACTTGACGTAAATTGTAATAAAAACGTAAATTGTAATAAAAATTGACGTGAATTGTAATACGCAAATTGTAATAAAAATTGACGTAAATTGTAATAATTTTCGTTGCGGTAAAATGTAATAAATATTTACGTAAATTGTAATAACAGTTTTAATCACTCGTAAATACTCGGGTGTTTGTTTTTCGTTGCATTTCATACATCAAATAAGCTTGATTTGGTACCAAGGTATATTGGCGAGATTCACCGACACAAGTGAAATGGAGTGACCTTGAGATAATTTTCAAGGTCACAGCATTAATCTGAGGGTTTTGCCAATATAAAGATTGTTAGCGCGATAACCCAAGAAAGAATATCCCATATACTTCCACATACCTGCTCCTGATCTGCATAACAAATATTTTATTGAAGAATACCAAACAGTCCAAACTACTCATTATTTCTATTCTTTCACAATTTATAGAGTTCTTGGTGTAAGAGAAACAATTAAAATCACATCCAGGTCCTACACTTTTACCGAATATCTTAAGATATTTATACATTGTTTTGTCCTAATTTCAATATCAGTAACATGTGCCACTATGCTGCTTCATGTCATACCAAAACATATTTAGCCTTGTAGGGTATCTGACAAAAAAAAGAATCTTAAATATAGTAAGCAATACATACACAAATGCTGGTCTACTACTGTTTCATTAATTATTATGTGCATTATATACGAAAACATGCCATAGCTTATAGTGGTGTTTCGATTAATTGAAATAATCGAAGATTGGTCGCAGTGACTGAACGACCAAGCAATCGATCACATTTTCTCATAATCGAACACAAACGATTTTGGAACTGCTGTTTTAGTCTTTGAAACACTTGACGATGGAACATATCTTCGAAGTTGTCGGGGCCTGCAAACTGGTTTAATTCTTAGAAAACTCACTTCACTAACTGAAAAGTCATGACTGAATATTTCTTGAAGACTCAAGGAAGTTTATGTTCATGATATATTAGTCATTACTTTAAAGTAGCAAGTTGCATCATCTTATACATATCTGCAATAACAACCTGGATAGGAAAATCTGAAAAATGATGCTAACCAATTGTTTTCGATGATTGTTCGTTGGTAATGAAGCAATCATCAATTGTGAGTTCTTTTTCATAGAGATCGTCCTTGGGGTACATATATGCATTTTCTGCGCTGAAAATGTCCTGTGACAGTTGTATCAATGTTTTTTAATAAAAATATTGTACAATAAATAAAATCTTTTTATTTATTATACGGCCCCCACCTCGTGGAGTTACCTCCCGTTGCGCATGCGCAGCCAACTGGGTAAGCACCTAGGCCCGTATCATCATTCCTTCTGCTGTCACTCCACTGAACGGATGTGTCGAGTAGAGCTGAACTCTTTCTGTTATAAGAAATTAGAGAGAATAATGTCTGGGACTCCCCCACCTGTATGTATGGTATTTATTTTGTCCTTGAATGGAACAGTAAAGCTTTGCGGTCGGTTGTCTCATAATTGTGACTTTGTATTAAATTATTTTACACTAACTTTCCCATGGTTTACGCACGTGTTGCTATTCCATGGCGGGAAGTTTAGCGTGCCACGTGGTTGTAATATTGCGTTTTAACCAAGTATTTCTTCCCGTGGTCGCATTCACGTAATTTTCAATGTTTTGTACGTGTATATTTATGCTGCTGGCTCCGCCGTTAGCTACATGCTTGCGTGTTTGCTTTCAGGCGTTTTCCGGTTGTACTGTCTGCGGACAGAGTATACCACGAGCAGACAGGCATGACAAGTGCCGACGCCTTCCTGCTGGATTGGACGGGCAAAGTGCTCTGGGCGTTCCCGCCGTTACCACTCATTCCCCGGGTCCTCTCCCAGCTGTCCACCCAGCCAGCTCGGCTGCTTGTGCTACTGGCACCGCTTTGGCCGTCACAGAGCTGGTTCCCGGTAATTCTCAGGTTTCTGGCTCAGCCTCCTGTTCTATTACCTTTGCGACCGGCGCACTCAGAACGGCGCGCTATACCCCAATCCAAGGATTCAGTGGGTGGCTTGGCCTCTGTCAGGTCTAGCCTCGAAGCACGCGGAATTACTGCAGCAGTTGCAGACACAATTCTGGCTTCGAGGCGGGATTCGACAAACGTTCAGTATGAGGATAGGTGGTCCCGCTATGCGCGCTGGTGTTCAGATAGGGGGATTGCAGATCCCTTTTCTGCGGATTTAGTCCGAGTATTGGAGTTTTTGCAAGCTCGTTTGGAAGAAGGCCTGGTGGCTTCGACCATTCGTGGCTACTCCACTGCTATTTCCACCTTTCACACCCCTGTCGATGGTGCTCTTCTGGGGCAGCACCCTCTCGTACAGCGCTTTTTTAGCTGCCGCGGATCAGGTTCGACCTGCTGTCAGGCGAACCAGGCCACCTTGGGATTTGTTAATCGTGCTAGATTGGCTGTCCGGTCCTACGTTCTCACGTCTATCGGCTATTTCCATTCAGTTGTTAACATGGAAGGCTGTATTTCTGGTGGCGGTAACATCTGGGCGTAGGGTTGGCGACTTACATGCTATGTCGTCAGACCCTGACGACAGGCGCTGACTGTGTTCCACACTGATCGTGTCAGTATTCGCCTCCCGGATACTTACCACCCGAAGGTCGATCACGCTTTCCATGTGACAGCTCCTATCGAACTTCCTACTCTTACCCAGCCTTCCACATCGGGGACCTCTCCTACGAGCACTCACCCGATGGATGTCCGAAAGACTCTCAAGGTCTATATCAAACGAACACAAGGGATCCGTACGGGTACCCAGCTGTTCTGCTGTTACGATGGCGGGAAGGCTGGGGTGCCGGTGAGCAAACAGACCCTGTCTCGCTGGCTTGTCTCTGTCATTTGTGCTGCGTATCAGGCTAAGGGCACTTTTGCATCGGCACTCCCCATTGAAGAGATATGCTCTGCCGCTATTTGGAGCCGGCCTAGCACTTTTATCCTGCACTATTAGCTCGATACACATTCACGTAATCGTGCGAGCTTTGGCCGTTCTGTTCTCTCCAGTGGACAGTGTCCTGCCACCCTGACCGAGTGAGTCTTGGTTATCTGGTTTAGTTGACGCTGCTGTTCAATATTGTGTTTTACTGACATGTCCGCTGCTGGGTGTATAACCTCCTTTCGATTCTCTACGGAGATTATGGTCGGTAGTGAGTGTTTTTTCCCCCCTACGGTGCTCTCTATAGACCATAAGGTGGG
Organism: Haliotis rubra; assembly: GCF_003918875.1. Classification (NCBI taxonomy): domain Eukaryota; kingdom Metazoa; phylum Mollusca; class Gastropoda; order Lepetellida; family Haliotidae; genus Haliotis; species Haliotis rubra. The sequence goes on from NW_025765303.1 coordinate 1,618,115, forward strand.
TGGGGTTTGTTTACGTTCGCACGACGTGCGTTCTCATTATGCTAACCTGCGAGGTCGACTCTCAGTACCTTTCCTCCCTGTCGGTTACCCTCCCATCATGCCTCTCGCGGAAGCTCAAACCGGGACATGTGACAGGTGAGTGATTATGGCGTATGTTACATTATTCTTAACGATCGCTATTTGTGTGTACTTTGACAGAATTCCCTCCTCCCTGGCCTCCGGTCTTTGGGAGTCTGTGTTTATGCATATATGTACCCCAAGGACGATCTCTATGAAAAAGAATTAACCAAACCTGAAGAGGTTTTCAATTCTTTGAAGAGAGTCGTCCTTGGGGTAGGGCCTCCCGCCTCCCCGCAATTCTGTTCACTGATTTATTCAGCAGAAGGAATGATGATACGGGCCTAGGTGCTTACCCAGTTGGCTGCGCATGCGCAACGGGAGGTAACTCCACGAGGTGGGGGCCGTATAATAAATAAAAAGATTTTTATTTATTGTACAATATTTTTATTAAAAAACATTGATACAACTGTCACAGGACATTTTCAGCGGAGAAAATGCATATATGTACCCCAAGGACGACTCTCTTCAAAGAATTGAAAACCTCTTCAGGTTTGGTTAAGTTTCTATCATAAAAATAGCTTGTATTAAATCTGTTAGAGAGACCATTAAAAATAAAGATAAATTTCTTTCAGTTAGAAATTAATATAACTCTTTTGTTTTATTCAGACATCTAAGGGATTGATTCTTTCATGTCTATTTTGCAGGAATTCCCGTTTGTCTTTCCGCCACAGAAGGTGGCTTCAGGAGTGAGTAGTGTTCGTCCGGACAATAACTAGAAAGTGAGTAAAGATCACACTGAATCGGTAGATGTTAAAATAGAAACATTAAAACAATTTTTTTTGGGGGGATACATTTTATATTGTGTTTTTTAAGAGCAGTTGATGTAATTCGGGTTTCCTTTGTATTGAAGAGCCTATTTCTGCTTGTGTTTTACTTCCTAGTCTAAAAACCGTGTAACTTACTTTTTAGCTGAATAAACATTGTTTATTTCACAAGTCGAACATATGGGAGCTCCATATTACAATGTCGGGAATAGAAGTTGAGTTGTCTGTTCCAAATAAATTCTGCACATTGAGACTTGCATATATTACAGAAAAGATACATATGGAGAGTTCGCTTTATTACATCTGAAAAGCACATTTATAGATGTACTGTTTCGATTTGATCCAAAGAATATTTTTCATTCCAGATGTTTCGCAGATCCTTTGGCACTACTGTCAGACGAGTCTTGAGAAAAATCTGTCCAATTCTCATCCCCGCTGAAACCACATACAATAAATTCTTGCCTCAACTATTTACGTGCTTTTTAATTCCGTGTCGACATTTGCCTAGTCATCGGTTCCCAAAACAGGAAAGTCAAGTTGAGCAAGCCTGCCGTTGCCCCAGCTTCGAAGAAACCTGGAACGATAGTAATTAATCTAGTGAAAAACGTATTTATTTTCCTTACAGCATCTATACTAATTTGGAGCATGGTGAATACTGACTGACTGAGTTTGGTTTTACGCCGCTTTTAGCATTATTCCAGGAACATCACGGCGGGGCATGGTGAATAGAAACACCCGATTGTACAATTGACCATGCGAGTTTCACGCTACATTCAGCAACATCACCGTGAATCTTTCAAATAGTGACCTCCCAAAACAGCAATGCACAACTAATCCTCAAGCTGATACCTATTTCTTACAATGGATTAGTCCAGTAGAATCAGTTAGACGTTATATGAAGCACTGCATTTGCACAAAATATAATATTTGAATTGACATCGGCATTTATCAAGGACATAACCACTGATCATGTACATTCTGCATTGCATTTATCTGTAAGCCTCACTTTGTTTGAGGTATACCTTTTCGAAGTCTAGCCATAATGACATTACACAAAAGAATGTAATGAGATTATTATTGTGAAAATTTTAAAACGCCGAAAGTATACACTTCTCGATAGATTCAGAGCGACAGCCGAGCCGATTGTACAGAGTATCTCGATGCAAAACGAGACTTTAAAAAGCTATGCAACCACATATGAGTTATGAGACAGATATTGAAAATCTTAGATGCAGCAAAGAGCAATATATGTAAAGACTTTTGGAAGGCTATTAAGGAAACCCGGCGAATTGAAACTCAGTTGTTGTAATATATCAGCTGATAACTGGTTTGAATATTTCAGTTCACTGCCCAACCCACATAGCGACCATAAATCCCACTTTGATGATGAGGCAAAACACTTTATCGATAACCATGATGTTACAAATTGCGACCAATGTAAAGACTGTGACCATATGTTGCGTGATGAAATTACGGAGGAAGAAATTAGAAAATCCGTTCATAACTTGAAAAACGGTAAATCCCCTGGGGAAGATGGTATCCCGGCGGAGGCTAGCAAAGCTACGTGTCATGTATTGTCACCTTTCTATAAACCTCTTTTCAATGAAATTCTTAATACGGGGAAATTGCACAAGACAGGAAATAGAGATAATCCTAATAATTATAGGGGAATAGCGCTTCTAGATATTATTAATAAAGTTTTTACATCAATACATGTACTTGATACGCGTATAAAATTCTGGATATCAACCAAAGAACTACTGAGTCACAAGCTGGCTTTCGAAACAATTACAGTACAATTGACAGATATTCTCACGGATATTCATACTTATCTCAATAATTCATAAATACATCAGAAAAAAACGTGGCAAATTTTACTGTATATTTGTAGACTTCAAAAAAAAGCCTTCGACACTGATAGGAATAAATTAATGTATGTTCTTTTGAATAATGATTTACATGGCAAAATAACCTCTCTGCTTCGCAATATGTATTTGAATGTGAGAGCAGCTGTGAAATGCAGTAAGCAGGCTATGACAGATGTATTTAAGTCGACAGCCGGAGTCCGACAGGGTTGTATACGGTCTTTTATTTATTCTATATACAGAGGAACTCGTAAACGATATTGTGAATAGCGAATACAGTGGTGCATTCATTGATGAAACTGTAGATGCATTATCTATCTTATTATTTGCAGACGACGTCGCCATATTTGGAGATAGTGTCATAAACTTGCAGAAGAAAATAGATGTTCTTAAATCATATTGCCAAAACTGGGGACTGTCGATTAATACCGAAAAGACTAAGATTGTTGTATTTAAAAAAGGTGGTGGACTTTCCAAAAATGAAAAATGGTTTATTGGCTCTGAAAGACTGGAATCTGTTTCCTATTACAAATATCTCGGAATAGTGTTTTCATGCCGGAACCTGTTTTCAAGAGCTTGTGAGGTTCTATGTAAACAAGCCGAGAAGGCGTTATATCCTATCAAAAACATATGTCGATTTAAATCTCTTCCCCGAGATACATGCCTTAAGATTTTTTATGGCAAAATTCAACCAATCTTGCTCTATGGCTCAGAAATTTGGGGAACAATGTATCCTCATAACATTGAAAAAGTCCACTCTTTTTGCAAATTTGTCCTAGGAGTTGGTTATCGCTCTTCTTATAAAGCTGTTTTAGCGGAATGTGGAAGATATCCACTCCAAGTCAATTATAAAACAAGAGTTATATCATACTGGTAACCATTCGTGACCAACTCGTGTTATTCCGGGACAAGCCGAATAGCGACTCGTGCCCCTCTGGAAGGATTTCATATTGGCGCATGAACATCAGAACTACTTTAAACAGGAACGATAACTCTATTCTTGTTTGATTCCAATGGTACTTAATATCACCGAAGTAATCATACATTGTATTGCTGTTTATGTTTTTAAAGAATTAAACCTTTGTGATACAAATAAAAGGAGAAAAACTTATTTGTTACATTCTGACGTAAATATTACCAGATGTTCACCTTATGTTTCCAATTATATTTCTAAATAGGGTTTGATAATCACAAATGGGATCTGTTTTATTAAATATGTAAATAACATTTATTAAAGCTACATTAAATCCCAAAGCAGAAACTCAAAAATGATTTCAAAATATTTCTCAAGCTGTGTAACCTTGCTGTCATACCCCAAGTGGAATTTTGAATGAATTCGCTGAAAAATATATGAATGACCTAAAAAAAAGAGTCAGATTAAAGTACATGTATTCCCAAAGATGTGAAACATATGCCCTATGTTAAAGATTAAAGTTCATTAGTTACATGCAGATATATGTCTAATATTATTATTTTGAAACTCGTAGCGATTTATAATTACTTTTCCTAAAATTGTTGGAATCGCACGTACAATCTCCATTGCAAGCCCGCAAGATCGTCAGAAATACCCTCAGTTGGAAACATGAGAGCCGTAATGTCAACAAACGCACGTGCGTGTATTTGAATCTCTCACCGTCAATCGCATGATTCTTATCGAAAACTTCATACCAGGCAGCAAATCCTGTTAGCTAAGTTCTTTGTACTTTCAATATGACGATATATATTTTGCTTGATTTTTTAAACAATGACATAATGCCATAAACGATTTAAGCAGTTAGGATTATTTGTATCAAAGCACCGCAGTCATTTACGCGCGTTCTGATTGGTTTGTCGTATTTTCGCACATAACGAGAGGGGGACGGGTCTTCTTGGAGGTTATGGAAAGGGGCGAGTGGTGACGAATGACTGGTTACGACTACTTAGCCAGCCAGCCACAAGACACTCTAAACGTTGCTATAATATGATGAAAAATCTCGATGATAATGGAGATACTAACTGGACCTCCTCAGTTAGAACATTGTTATTTTAATACGGTTATGCACATGTATGGATCCACCAAACAGTTGTAGAGATATTTTTTACCAAGAATGGTCATCCGATATTGCAAGTTCCAAATATTTGTATGCATATTCACTATTTAAACATGACATTGTCCATGAAACATATTTAGAAGTATTATCCTCTATTCAACTCCGCAGATCTCTTACAAAATTTAGATGTGGCATCAGTAAACTGAATGTACAAACCTACAGAAGATCCAAAGATGATATCCGTTCTGCCATGTGCGCTCATTGCGTCAGTTTTGTCCAGGACGAGTACCATGTTCTATTACAATGTCCTGTTTTTTTCTGATTTACGCATCAGGTATGTACCACAATATTATTGTGTAAATCCCAACGTACAGAAGTTTGTAAATTTACTTAATACCCAAAATGCAAATGTTATTTTACGCCTAGCAATATTTGTAAACAAAATCCAGAACGTTTTATGATACTTATAAATGCCAGTGTACTTCTCATGCCAGCGCTCCAAAGAACATGATGTAAAAATGTCACTGTACTTTTGGCCTCATGGCCACTCTACGAAATAAATCTGTCTGAGAAATCTAATGAGATCATTACAACAGTTTAAAGAAGTTTAGTTTTACACCACATTTAGCAATATTCCAGCAATATAACTGCGGGGAACACAAGAAATTGGCTTCAACTTAGTGCCCATGTAGAGAATCGAACCCGAATATAAATCATAAAAATACCAATATCCCTAACTTATTTTGTCCAGTATATAATCTTTATAGAAATAAATAATTGCGTCCCAAAAGGCGTTAAAATGAAAAGGAGCTACAATGAGATGGGAGCAGTGTGCGAAATAGCTGCTAGCCCGCAGGCTCGTGGCTAGTAAAGAAACAGTCCAGTAAATCGACAGTCACTGACCCGACTGGCCTGTGAATTTTCATTTGGTATGGGGTATTCATGTATAACCTTTTTAAGTTATTTGAGCATAAACAAAATTTCATGTTTTCTTATTTATTTTTGATATTTTACCTTTTTGTAATTGTTTGTTTAGTTTATTCATTCACATTTCGAACTAGTGAATTATTTTGTGGGCTAGTAACTTCCGGGTATAGCTGGCCCTACTGGCTAACAAACATTGGGAAACTATTTCACACACTGGATGTGAGACTGCTATATTAAGGCTTTAACATTGCAGAAAGGGCTGGAGGGCTCAGCAACAATGTGGTTCAGGGACTGTGAGACAGACGACATGTTTTGAGACACAGTTGGTAACTGAAAGTGGGTCAAGCTTGGAAGGTGCGAAATGCACGAGCAGGCGCAGTCACGTTTGTCATTGCTGAAGGAGACAGAATGTTAAGTTAATTCACAGAACGACAAGGATATGCTGAGACAGTACTCCGGCTGACTTTATGGGACAGCATACCAGGACCACGAACACCATGTTTACTCCATGTCGGGAATATCCCAATCGTCAGAGGTAAGGTGTTATGGATGTTCCTAAGTTAGGTTGGTAGTCAATCTTGGGTGGTGGGGTAGCCCACAGGCCCTCGTGTCTTTGCCAGGATCAAAATTTAAATAATATTGTTTTTGAGATGACCCCCTACTCGAAATGCTTCACAGTACAAAAATAATGACAGTCATGATGTACTGTATGAATGACAGTCATGTATTGTACTGTGAAGTATTATGAGTTGGGGGTCATCTCAATTTTTTATATACATGTATTTTTTTTAAATCATTTAATCCTCGCAAAGACACGCGGGCCTGTTGGGTAGCCTTGTGGTTAAAGCGTTCGCTCGTCACGCCGAAGACCCGGGTTCGATTCCTCACAGGGGTACAATGTGTGAAGCCAATTTCTGGTGTTCCCCGCTGTGATATTGCTGGAATATACAGGGGCGGTTGGGTATCCGTGGGGTTAAAGCTTCCAAAACAAGCTTGACTGGATATTCAGGGCGACATAACGAACTTCACAGACTGCAAGTCTTGATATTATGTAGGGGCGGCGGGGTAGCCTAAGGTTAAAGCCTTCGCTCATCAATTCCCCACATGGGTACAATATGTGAAGCCAATTTCTGGTGTTCTCCGCTGTGATATTGCTGGAATATACAGGGGCGGTTGGGTATCCGTGGGGTTAAAGCTTCCAAAACAAGCTTGACTGGATATTCAGGGCGACATAACGAACTTCACAGACTGCAAGTCTTGATATTATGTAGGGGCGGCGGGGTAGCCAAAGGTTAAAGCCTTCGCCCGTCGATTCCCCACATGGGTACAATATGTGAAGCCCATTTCTGGTGTTCCCCGCTGTGATATTTCTAGAATGTGGCTAAAAGCGGCGAAGAACTATACTCACTCACTCTTTGATACAGCAAACCTCAGAAAGCGGCGTAAACCCAACTCACTCACCCACCCTTTTTCGAATCTCCAAAGTTCCACATTGATACCAATTTTTCTGCAGTTGAGATGGTAGCATTCTCCAGACCCTTCATCGTTGGTAAATACATTTCTACGCTAATAAATGTTCATGTTATTCTCCAAACGCGTTTGTCACAAAACACTGACATTTCATCCAGACATAATGTTAACCTATTTAAAAATGTGTATCTACACACTCAAAAATTAAACCCAGCAAGAGCCCCAAACAATTCTTTGTCAGAGCTGCGGCAAGTTTGACTTGTCCAATCATTCTTGACTTGAGTTCGACTACGCGTAATTTCTGGACACCGATCCTGACGACCCGACCACGTTCGGGAGAATTGTTTTTTTCTTTATTTTAAACCGACCGACCGACTCAACTTAGGATCACGGTGACTTACTGAAACACATAAACGAAATGCTGCCCTCACGGTGGAACTCTGGGCCTCCGACCGTTTCACCGAACGCTCCCGAGGGTTGCCGAAAAAGGGAAACCGGGTTCACCCGAGTTGTACCGAATCTCCACATACCGGCTTCAGCAGCTGCTTCTGTTAGTCAGCGCTCAGCATACATATGCACGTCGCTGGCGCCGCGAGTGACTGTTAACCTGTTTGTATGTATTTCTGCTCCCCTAAATATGCCATTAACAGTTTCAACATACAGCACAGAATAACTGCATAGTAAGTCACCGTTCACTGTTTTCCACCGTTACACAAATCTACAGAAATCAGCTGTTGTGCCTTCACAGATTTTGTAACGAATGCTGCGTCCAAGTGAATTATTTACCAGCGAAATGTGGTGGGTATGGATATGTTGATGCCAGTGCGCAGTACTCGGGAGACGAGACAGGTATATAACGGTTCCACGTGCTGGATCAGTCGGGAGGTCCGCGGCAGTCAGTTCTGTATCCGATACTCTGGAAACTGATAAATGTAAGATAACGCCGACTGTGTACCTCGACCTCCTTTTGGTGCCTTTTTTGTTACCATTATTTCCTTCAGGTGCCACAATATCCAAATACAACAACCATCCTTTCCACACCCGCAGGACATCGACCCCCTTTTGGTGCCTTTTTGTTACCTTTAGTTCCTTCCGGTGCCACAATATTTTCATACCAAGATCTCCCTGTACTGACCACCTTCGAGCATGTACTGCCTTTTCATGTAAATACGTCTTTTTGACATCACGAACCTGTGTTTAAGCACAGTTAGTGACATGCATGTACGTCTGTCGATGCTTGTACCCGTGAAGATCCGGGTTAGAATTGATCTTCATTAACCCATGCCTGTAAGGGATCAAATGGTCAGGTTCGCTCACTTGGTTGACACATGTCATCGCATCCCGGCTGCGTAGATCGATGCTCATGCTGTTGATCACTGGATTGTCTGGGCCAGACTCGATTATTTGTAACTTGTAACAGACCGCCGCCATATAGCTGGAATATGGCTGAGTAAAGCTAAACTCACTCACTCACTCCATACAGCCACATTTGGGTTAGAATTTGTCTTCAGCAGCTCATGCTTGTCGTAAGAGGCGACTATCGGGATCGGGTGGTGGACGCCATCGTATCAGAATGGAGTAGATCGATGCTCATACTGTTGATCACTGGATTGTCTGCTCCAGACTCGATTTATTTATATTTATTTAACATATGTTATCGTGTACGTCGCCATATACCGGGAATATCGCTGAGTGCGGCATTAATCAACAAACAAACAAGGCGGTGATAGTACAGGAAGATTGCTAAAATCGCCGTAAAACCACGATCACTCCGGGAAACCTCGTGTAAAATGTGCTCGTCAAAATCCGTGCTAAGACCTGGACGCTCAGCGAGATCTGTGTTGCCCGATGCCCCTGTTGCCTTGTGCGCAACACATTCGGCCAATCAGAAGCCAGCTTTTTCGAGTCCGATGCCCATTCGGAACTACTCGTCCTTTTCCGTACGATGGCTTGAAGAGGGAATCGTCCATTACGTGTGACGGGAGCAAGGAAACAGCAGAGACCATCCCCGCAACAAAACATGAGTCAATACAGCTATCAGCGTTGAGTGAGCGAGTTTAGTTTTACCCCGCTCTCAGCAATATTCCAAGGCGGCGGTTTGTAAATAATCGGGTCTGGACCAGGCAATCCAGGGATCAACAGCATGAGCATCGGTTTTGGCAATTGGGATACGATGACATGTGTCAGCCAAGTCAACGAGCCTGACCACCCGATCCCCGTTGGAGCGGAACATGACATTGGTCTGTTAACTATTCAAACGATTCTAATTTATTATGTGGGCAATGCTTTAGTTACAGCAGATTCTGAGGGTTTGGTTAAAGATGAAAAACCTAAAGCGAAGGAATTGGCTCGAGGTTTCACGTTTTCATCCAAACCAATATCATAACCATAACCATAACAAGTAGTTTCTACAAGAAAATAGGGGCGGTGGGGTAGCCTAGTGGTTAAAGCGTCCACTCTTCACGCTGAAGACGCGGGTTCGATTCCCCACATGGGTATAATATGTGAAGTCCATTTCTGGTGTCCCCCGCCGTGATGTTGCTGGAATATTTCTAAAAGCGGCGTAAAACCATACTCACTCACTCGCTCATTACAAGAAAATACAGTTCCTAAATTACAGTAAGAAAATGCAATGAAAAGAAGCCCAGAGATCTTCATTTCGTGGTAATCTAGAATTGGCTTTCTTGGATATATTTTGTTTCAGGGTCTGTGACGGACTATATGTACCAGAGAGAAAAAGACACGTCAGTATACCTTCAACTTTAAACAACTCGGTTGTAGCCGGCGAGCGGGCGAAAGACCACGTGCAACATGCAGACAATTGAAGTCCTGGCATCCGATGGGAAAACCGTGCGTTAAGGTACTGAGCATGAAAGAGGTGAGTTTAAATTGGGTTTTACGTCGTGCTTGAGAATATTTCGCTCATATGACGACGTGCATGCGTGTGTATGTGTATGTGCGGCTGCTTGTACTAGCCCAGACTTAAGCTGGTTTTATAGTGCTAGCCCACTGAGATACCATGCCGCAGTGAAGCATGAATACCCCACTCAGACACATTATACTGACTCCGAGCCGAACATTCCTTGTTGTACCCATTAATGCCGAGCACCAGGCAGGGACCAACAAGTACCGTATTTTAATGTTTTTTGGTATGACGCGATCGGGGATCGAACCCGCGACCTTCCGCTCTCCGGGCGGACGCTCTAACCACTACACCACGGAGGCGGTCTGTACAAAACAAGGACAAGCATGGGTTGCTGAATACCAATTCCATCCCGGATCTTCACGGTTGAAAATACATATGTATTCCTTGTGGTCAATGTTGGGATAGGTTCCCAATAGGAATCAGTGTATTGTTTGATCCAAGCTACAATATTTTACAGTTTGACACATATCTGGAATATTGTCGGGCGTTTAACAACAAAACAACCATACTTACGTTTGGTGTGAGAGCCCCAGCTACAAGTGGGGCTATCATCCCGGGTATAGTAGCAATTGTGTTGGTAAAACCAAATAGTAAACCTGAATAGCTGCAAGAGAATGAAGACATTGTTGAAACTAGATTTAGTTATAGCCACAATCATATGGGAATGGTTATTTTACTGCAAAATGTTGTGTAACGATCATGTTTTAGTTTTTCTTTCAATTACTTTTTGAAATATAAACCACAGTTACTCATTCTATTTATTGTTAAGATTTTCACATTTTGAACACATATCCGTATCCAGGTGTTAGTAGCTTATTAGTCAATATTATGCAAGTGGTAGTGTTCGAGAAAAGGGTAAGCTTGTCCATATTTTAACGTCTTTTGGTATGACGCGGTCGGGGATCGAACCCGCGACCTTCGCACTCCGGGCGGACGCTCTAACCACTACACCACGGAGGCGGTCTGAGCATGAAAGAAGGACTTGCAGGCATGATTCACGCCCTTTGATTTGTTTTACCTGTATCCTGTGAAATCACGATTTGATGCAAAGTGAAAGGCTATAGGTACAAATTATAGTTCAGTAAACTAGGTCTGAAAATGCAAATGTAAAACCTGATAGCAAGCTATTTCTAACAGTTTTAATGTTGTGCTTCAACGTTGGTCTCAGTGTTACTATGAAATGCTTATAATACAATAACAAAATGGCCTTTTAATGTGAGACTGCTTAAATAATGCAGGGCAAATCTGAAATAAATGAAAAGAAATTTACAAGTTTGGCATGACATCTGTGCATTTGATTGTGTATATTCCGATCCACAAAGCCTTCGTAACGTTACGACATGTCGTAGCTCTATACTACACCATTGGTATACGAATGACGGAAAGCTACAAACGCATTGTGGATAGGGTCCCTGGATATTATTGCCCCTGGGTGCAGAATTATTTATTGACGCATAATGTTTATTTCGAGGATTTCCATTATTCTTTGACTGATAGTTAACGATCCACAAAAGGATGTACTTTAAAATCATTTTTTGTAACCCACCTACCTTTTAAAATCGTACAAATAATCGTCGTTGACTCTTTTCTTACGCAGGTGATTGAAGTTTCCCTGGCTGAACAGCTGAATTGTCCATGTGTTAACCCAGGTTAAGGTAATACAACAAGTTTAAAGTTCGGTCAATTGCCCACGTTAATCAAATGTATACTAAAATCCACGGAAAGACCAGATATGGAACATAACCATATTGTACTAGATTATTGAAGATAGATGACGCTTAAAGACTTGCACAGGGGCGTGTGGGAGGCCTAGTGGTTAAAGCTTTCGGTCGTCACGCCAAAGACCTGGGTTCGATTCCCGACATGGGTACAATGTGTGAATCCCATTGCTGGTGTCCCCCACCATATTGCCGTGATATTGCTGGAATACGTTTCAAAGTGACGCAAAACTAAACTCACTCACTCAAGGTTGTGAGTTTTAAGACAGCAGCCATTTGTTGCAATTTGGGGAAATGTTCACGATGCCGAGCTGTAAAAAACAGTACTTCACCTTGAAACCCTGACCCCTATACTGGAGCCAGCCGATTGCCCGGGTTCGATTCTCCACATGGGTGCAATGTGTGAAGCCCATTTCTGGTGTCCCCGCCGTGATATTGCTAGAATATTGCTAAAAGCGGCGAAAAACCCAACTCACTCGCTCACAACCCGGGTGAAACGTGAATTACTGTTTTGTGGATATGTGCAGTAATATGCCTTTTCTATTTATAGATTCGTTGTTGCAGTCGACATAGGATTGCCCTGTTCCATTAACTCGTTTGCCATTGGTTGACTTGCCAGCTCTGTCCACACTAGAATCAACCCATGCTCGTTAGAGTCGACTTACGATTGGTCAGACTCGCTGACTCAGTTGGCCACAAGAAATGGAAGGACGTTTACGTCAAGCCCAGAATCAGCCATTGACGTTATCTGAATTGGGACAAGCGTTGGTTCAGACATGGAACAACATTACCCAAGCTTTCTTCAATCGCTGTGTGTTGTCGTTACCAAGCCTGCATCAACGCCAATGGTGGACACACACTATACTGAATTTGTGAACTGACTTTTGACAACACAACTCTCCAAGAGCGTGTGACCATATCTAGTGTTAAATCATACAAATTTCGATATTATCCAGTTAAACAGTGATTTAGGAAAACACCACAAATCATGTTGTAATCTTTTTGCATTAAAAATGGCGTAACATCAAATAATGCACAGTTACTTTATTCCAGTAGAATATGTGTACTGTGCTCGGACATCGTCTCACCCTCATGTGAATTATGCTCGGACATCGTCTCACCCACATATGTGTACTATGCCAGGACATCGTCACGCCCACATGTGAACTATGCTCGGACATCGTCTCGCCCACATATGTGTACTATGCCAGGACATCGTCTCGCCCACATATGTGTACTGTGCTCGGACATCGTCTCACCCTCATGTGTACTATGCAAGGACATCGTCTCCCCCTCATGTGAACTATGCCAGGACATCGTCTCACCCTCATGTGAACTATGCTAGGACATCGTCTCACCCTCATGTGAACTATGCTAGGAAATCGTCTCGCCCACATATGTGTACTATGCCAGGACATCGTCTCACCCACGTGTGTGTACTTTGCTGGGACATCGTCTCAACACACGTGGACAACACTTTGCCTATTAGAACACCCTATTAACCAAATGTCTGATGAACACCTGACACCGTCTATCCCACATGTGGACATCCTCTCACTTACACACGTGCATATCACTATGCATTTTGGACATCCGTCCAACCACATGCGTATAACATGGGAACTGACACAGGTCTATGCAACCCTAGGACACCGTCTAAATAAATTGAATTCTTTAAGTTAAAACAATTTCTTCCACTTGTGAGTACACTACTATGCCAGTGATGACACCTTTTTAACCTCATTTCTCTTCAGTTCAAGGACACACGCTATCAACCACATATCAGTACAGGGCAGTGGGATAGCCTAGTGGGTAAAGCGTTCGCTTGTCACGCCAAAGACCCGGGTTCGATTCCCCACATATATATTTGGTGTTTCCTGCCCGGATATTGCTGGAATAATGCTGAAAGCGGCCTAAGACTAAACCCACTCATTCATGAGGACACCCTTTTATCCACATTCTGCACAGCACGTCTCACCCACACGTGTGTTGGCTCTTTGTTCACAGTACTGCGAGATGGACGTAGTTTCTGGTGGTCACGCTCTGGCCTGTCTCTACTTCTGTCCATTCCTGGCACTGGTGGGCGTGGTCAAACTTGCTATCCTCTTCTACTTCCAGGATGTCATTGCTCCCACGTGGCGCCAAGAAAGGTTTTCTAATCCGTGAAGATCCGGGTTAGAATTGGTCTTCATGCAGTGAAGGACAAATGTCTTGTTTCGCTCCAACGGGGATCAGGTGGTCAGGCTCTCTGATTTGTTTGACAAATGTCATCGTATCCCAATTGCGTAGATCGATGCACATGCTGATGATCACTGGATTGTCTGTTGGTCCAGACTCGATTATTCACAGACCGCTGCCCTGTAGCTGAATTATTGCTGAGTGCGGCGTAAAACTAAACTCACTCGCTCACTCATGTTTATTCCACTTCTTCGCTCTCTTCCCCCTGGGATACGCCGTCATAGAGAACGTTTAGTTACTTGCCATTTAGTGTTCTTGAGTGTCCGTGGGGACGTCGTCATAGACTACATTTAGGGAACTACCACATTAGGGACCATGTAAATTACTTGTGTGCTCTAGGATTATCAGCCAAAAAGCCTCACCGACTCGGAACACATTCAAACATCGAATCACATTCAAGGCGAACCGAGATTCGAACCCATGATTGCTGGTTATTGGTGCACCTGATGGGATCCGAACGGTGAATTTCGCCTGAGCTGACCGGGGAAGATTTATGCTGGATGTTCACAATTCCACATGTTCTACATGAAAATATAAACAAAAACCCCATCTTTTTCAAATGAAGACGAAAACATAACAACAAATCTGCCAAAAAATACATTGTGACTTTTCCGGTGTTCAGAAATCGATTGGATCGACCCTAAATTCGGTTCAGAAACGGCGGGGGCCATTGAATTATACAGATGCACGCACAACTCATTGAAGTAGAAATACACACCGTATCCATAATAATTTGAATAGTTTCCAGCATGACATAATATTTACTGCTAAATCTGCAACCACCGCTTGGCCGAAATGGTTGTAGATTTTGAGGTGGATCGACTCTACGTATGAATTTTTCACTCAGTGGTTCGCCAAGGTATGAAGTAATATTTTTCAAGGTAACATCAGCATCTTTACATTAGTTTCATGTTGGGAGTGTAATAAACCTTATCACCAGAGAAAAATATATGATAATATATATATATATATATATATATATATATATATATAGATGACGTCATAGCAGTTTTTCCTCACACCAGGCCGTGTAGTTTTTTTCTTCATAAAAATCACGCGTTCTGAACCTTGAAAACTGGGAAATGGGCAGCAAACCGCCTTTAAGATCGGATCCATCGGCCAGAGGGGTGCGGGATTCAACATCGATCGGATCCACTTCCTTCAGGATGTCAAAATCTGTAACTTCGGATCCCAGGTATCGGTACTCGGCACCTTGCTCAGAACCCTTGCTCAATATTTCGGATACCGACGAAATCCGAAATTAACTTGATCACCGGCTCATTGAAAGATACACACCCTGAACGTATGACAACGGTAACTCGGATCCGAACTTAATGCCAATTTGGCAAGCATGCATGATAAGATGTACATAATTTACACAGACAGATACGCAAGAACACTTGGCAAGCGTTTGAATTCTATGATTTTTATACACTATATAAGGTGTAGTGGGATTTTTGTATGCACTTCAAAATCCAGTTCGCCGCAAGCATGTTGCTCGACCTCTTGGGTCCTCAAAGCGGTGAATGTCTTAGACCTGCCAACTTCGGGCTTCCCTCCCACACAAAGCACACACACCGTGATATCATTTGAAAACTGTTCAAGGCGGCGTTAAACCCAAAAGCCTCACTTACTCACTTTTCAGACTTCAAATGACTGCGGTCCGTTTCAGCTGGAGCGGCATGTTATTGACGTCATCGCCTCACGTGTGGGAAACCTCCCTGATTGGCTACAAGACGCTCTGGATTACATAGCAACACCCTCTGTCATTATCGCCGTCATTATACTCCTGCTGTGAGTTATACACATACTATTGTTTATGATAACAACCAAACATAAAGATTCGGATCATAACTGGTCTTCAGCAACAATGCTTGACTTAAGCAGTGATCGGGTGGTATGGTCCACTGACTTGGTTGATACATGTAAAAGTATTCCATTTGCGAGGGCGGTGGGGTAGCCTAGAGGTTAAAACTTTCGCTCGTCACGCTGAAGACCCGGGTTCGATTCCCCACATGGGTACAATGTGTGAAGCCCATTCTGGTGTCCCCACGCCGTGATATTGCTGGAATTTTGGCGACGTAAAACTAAACTCACTCAATCCATTTGCGAAGATCGATCCTGATGTCAATCACTGCATTGCCTGATCCAGACTTACTTACAGCCCGCCGTTAATGCTGGAATACTAAACTATAAAAATTGGCGATAAACGTTAACTTTATACGGAAATCTTGGTGAATGTATAATTTTAAATTTATCGCTTTCCATCAACCGAATGATATTCTTGAACCTTCACATCTAGTATTGGTTTTGATGATCGAATGTAGGTCTGGGTTAAACATAATTCTCTTTAAGCTGTAGTGACGTCATCCTAGTGTTGGTCGGTGTGGTGGGCTAGGGATAAAGCTCACTCCGAAGACCCGGATTCGATTCCCCACATAGAGACAATGCTCAATGCCCGTGTTTGGAATCCCCTGCCGTAATACTGCAAAATACTGTCGCTCGTAGGGTTCCTTAAATGGTAGAAAGCGTCTTTCCAGGGATTCCTTTAGTGAAATCAGTTGTTGCTATTCTCAGAAATACCTAGTGTCAGGTGTTCGATGTTCATGATGTCAATCCCTCGATTATCTGGTCTGATTCACATGTCACTGACTTCGGTTGTCTCCATGCAGCCCGTGGTCTTTGTCTCGCCCTCGTCAAAGATTTTGAATCAGCAGAAGGTATCCCGATGTACTCTTTTTAATATTCATTTTTGTATTTTTTGCATGTGGACGGCTCATAAATTACAGGCCAACCAGCTCTTGTGAGAAACAAAGACAACATCGACATCGACTGTTCCCGAACGTTTAATACTCAACATGTAAACATAAAACAAATACACAACCAGCAGAATATCCGAACAGGCAACACAAACAATGATGAGCGGATATGACGTGAGTAGAGCTGATGAGCACATCCTGCTCGCGGTCCATCGTACACCATCACCCGGAATACCAAGCTGACTGACAGAACCGGGAAATCACGTATTTAAGCCCCCGTTAATAATGAAAAATAACCCCTTTGGTATTCAAATTATAAAACCATACTTAAGCCCAGGTCTTAAATTCTGGAATTGCACATATTGAATGGAAAACACATGCAAACAATAATTATTTACTGACCTTTAATGTTTAATTCGTTTAAAAGAACACAGAACTGTAACCATAAAAGGATAAGTTTTCAAGAACTCAAAATGTTTTCTGGTTTTAAGGTCACAAGAAACTTCTATTATATCTTACAAGATCAAAAGTCTTAAACGAACAACACCTTTCAAATATTAGGCCCAATTTTGGGCCCTTGGACTTAATTTCGCATGGGCTTTAATTGATAGGAAATCCCGGTACAAATGCAGACACATACTTGTATATAGAAATGTAGAGTCGACCATGTTGCCCGGGACACGTGACTGATGTGCGTTATTACCGACGCAGACCAGGGGATAATCGATTATGGACTTATATGTCATTATATGAATAACAGTAATTAATGAGACTTGATAGTGTTGCTAACAATCAATATGCAATGCGATGCTGATGATGAGTAACAATGAGGATTAGTACATAATGAAGAATGCAACTTGCTAATTCCTCTGTCAATATAGGTCCATATAAACAGGTATTAACCTCCTGAAAATCTTTATTTGCATACTAGCGTCATAGACATTATGGCAATAACGTAATGCTGTATTTATAGGATCGTTCTACTAAGTTCATTGGACTGGTTTATTGCATCGACGACACTGACCCTGGTGCGCCAGCAACTCACCTGGGCTAAGGCTGTCAGTAGTTTTTCTGTGGTACTTATCTCCATCCTCACCCAGAAAGAGAGTGGGCGGGCGGAATAGAAAACTCAGTAAAAAAGTTTTATTCAATGGTTGAAAAATTCATATTTAGATCACTTGGCGAGTCTTGAAAAAGCATGATGTACCTGTTATTTTTTATGAGTACAATTGTAAGAATATGTTTTTATCACATCAGAGTATATAATTATTTTTACACTGAGAGAAGAAAACGTTGTATTTGTTTACGTTGGAATGAAAATTCAGGGCCCGGTGGAGAAGGGTAACAGAAGAATTTCGGACCATCCTCATGAGTGTCACCAAATTCAACTCGTCCACGACCTTATTTCGACCGGGCTACGACATTTAGATGTCATGTCTTGATTCAAATGAAATACTGTTTAAAGCGTAAAACACACTCCGCTCCTTCAATACCAGACTTACGCTTGTTATGTTTCAAAATACATATCTTCCACACAACAGACCCATGAAGATTCGGGTTAGAATTGGTCTTCAGCAACCCATGCTTGTACGAGGCGACTAACGGGATCCGGTGATCAGGCTCGCTGAAATGTCATCGTATCCCAGTTAGGTCTAGAAGCCAGACCCCCCAAAAGGGTGAAAACAGAGTATGAAATATGGCCCGAGACGGGCTAGATTTCTGTCGGATGGTCTAAATATACAGCTGGCCAGCCCGATGGTCTGGTAAAAAGATTAGATAACATTTTCCATAAATCTGAGTAAATTCACCATGTCTTAAAATCTATTTTTCAAACTGAGCGTTACATTTAGACTGGACAATTACTGTTTGAACATTGAACTGCGTTGACATACTCAAACAGACACCTATCGATGCGCGGAGTAAATACATGTCTTAGGTTAATTGAATTTTTCTTTGTAACTATAGTACTTTCTTTGAATTGTCTGGTCTTGATAAATCCATTTTGGGCTGGTAACATTTTGAAGTTACCAGCCCGGATGTCTGGCTGTGTTTTTGGCTTATTTCATACACTGGTGAAAATGTGGTGCAGTTCTGGCGACCGTCACATTTAGGAATGATTTAGCTTTGATTAAAAGACGCTTGTCATCAGCTCCCATGCGTGACTACCGTGCAGGGGCCCTTTTAAGGTGCAACATGTCATTTCAGTATTGGTAATATTTCAACCGATAACTGGATGGTTTAATTTAATAACTCTGGTTTAGATTGACCGATTTTCATCAAAATAGTAGTTTTGGAATGCTCAGATCATGATTTATAATTGTGGACAATAATATTATGTATATACTCATCGCAAAAATATTTTTGTAAGGTCAATTTTAATAGAAAGTGCATTTGATGAGAAAAATATGAGGTAAATTTTGGAAAATATAGGTATTTTACCAAAAGTATGTTTTACTAATTCAGCTATATCATTTGAAGATCAAATATACGGTTAGTTGGCGCTGTATGCATGAAAAGTTGGTACTATGTATTAATTACATCGGCATAATGTTTATTCACCAGTAACAGCTCCATGCTTTACATAGCATCAACGACACCAAATATGTCGAAGATACTGTTGGACTACGCGTATTCCCAGTTGACATTTTATCATAGGAATATTTGATAAAGATCTATTACGACAGAAACTTATTGCTTTAAATACAAATTCATTAAGTGCCTACTTTTATGGAAAACTGAAAGATATTCCTTGTTAAAACTAAGTTATGTGGATGTTAGTCGCAAAAGGGTAAATTTTCATGTTAACTGCAAAAGCTATTAGTTTATAAACAAACTAAGGGAAAGGTTCCCATAGTTTGTAACTAAATTCTACTCTCCCATAGTCATGTGTACCCTCTCATAGTAAGGCGAGCTGTCTCTGTTCCATAGTATGCAACGTTCTCATGTTACCAAAACTGATCGCAGAAATACAGCAGATAGAGACAGCATGACGTCATTAAGTAACCAGCTTTTGGTCGGTTGAAAATGGGATCTAACCGTTTTCAACACTTCCTCATTCAGTTGGTTGTTAAACGCAAACATTATGACAGTGGTTTGGAAAAATAACACATATCAATAAGAACACAAATAACATTATATTTTAATTAAAAATTTGAGACAGAGTCACAACATCTTTCAAAACTAGTTGAAGATCTCGCGGGGAAGAAGTTCCATCTTGGACTACATTGGCATGTTCAGGGCCGGTTTAAGTTGCGGATGGAGGGGCGGAGACCGAGAACGTGGGCGACGATGTCGTGGATGTGGATGTGGATGTGGCTGTAGCTGCAGCTGTGACAGATGGGCGTTTCCTCTGTATTATGTCATTAACCCGGGCCTCCATCTCAGATGATGTTCTCTGCGTTAGGAAAACGTGAACATTATTCACAGAAGCATATCATGATCTTATATTAAGGACCTTCTGGTAAATATATAGGCAAAGCCTACTATCTGAAATTTAGGCGACAGCTTGAATAAAATAATCTTAGGCAGACGAATTGCTGTTTACAAATCGATATGCACAAGGACGTGGCCCAAAAAGTTGAAATGTGGAACATCTGTGCCGACAAATTATATTTAAAGTAGTTACATTATATTTCGCCCAAAAACCTACTGATGTAAAACGTCTTTTGGGGGCGAGTTTATGATAAAGAATAACTGTATACACACCTTGTAACTCCTAATGGCTACTATTTATGCCCCATCCTCTCTGCAATAAGCTGTTTGTCTACACCGGCGTCGTAGAGACGTGTAGCTGTTGTTGCTCTCAGAGAGTAGTTGGAGTAGAATCCTGCAAACCCAGCAAGTTTGTATATTCGCCCGACTGTTCCTCTCAAAGGATGTTTACCAATAGGACAGTCAGCAAACCACGTGTTATCTTTCACAAACCTAAGTGGTCGGAGGTAGAAAGCAGAACACTTGCCATCTCTAGGCGTAAAAGAGAAATAAGAATTTGTAATATAGATATCTTGCCCATTCAGTGACAATTTGCAATAATGCCACTACATTGTAACAGTAATTCCAATATTATAAACCAAGACAAAAATAGAATTAATTATTTCTGACAGTCGCACATGTCATGCCTTCTTGTGTATACCAAATATCAGTGAGAGTGAGAGTGAGATTGGGTTTAACGTACGTTGATAACCAGTCAGGTCTAAGCAGCGAGCGAGACCAAAATCAAGTATTTTTAAACAACATTATCAAATCAAACTAAAATATTCACATGTAATATTATGATAGTAATACTATTTATTACTCACCGAAGTGACATGTACTTTTGGTAGAGACGAATTAGGTATCTCTCAGGTCGCTCTCTTTTGACGGATATGCTTATTGACATTTCTTTAGCATGCGCCTGTGTTTTATTCCTCCTGTTTGTTTTGGAAACATCCTCTGTGTGCCTAAGAGTTTTACACCCATCTTCGGTGTCGGTCAGGAAGAACGGTGAATTCGGTCCCACCCTTAGATTTCTGTGTTCATCCCTAGCTCTTAATGCACAGTTCAAACCAATCAGATACACTAGAGTGTCTAGGAGTTTTTGAGGGGTGTCCTCACCTAAAATTCGCTTTTTCCACAACAACATCCTCCTGTCCAACACTTATCACAGCAGCCTGTCTCTTATCAATCCCAATTCCCTGTCGCGCTAGAGATTTCATTTTGGCTTCCAAAACAGTTCTAAGTCCGTAGAATAAGGGAGATTCGTAAAAGTTTATTTGAATTCCATTCCGACGAATAAAGTATTGAAGTGAGGCAAAAAACCTCATACAGTGTTTTGTCCCGATATTCTTGACCCTTCCGATTCCTGACCTCCTTCAAAAAATACATTAATGTTTTGTTCAATTCACCTTCATTCACTGCTATTTCTAAAATGTTTGAATTTAAGTCAAAACCACTAGGCCCTTATCTTGCTTTCCTCTCGTTCTACCCATGCCTGATAGAGTCTGACAGCCCACATACACACTCCGGCACAGCGATGACTAACATAACATCACTGCCACAGGCTAATTTGCATATCACGTGACCGGACTTTTCTCTTGTTTGTAATCAAACGCGCATATTCAAAATAAGAAGAGACTGGACTCACGAAAGCTTTTCGGCACTCTCTTCATAATGTTTTACATTGTTACATATATATTCTTCCACAACTGCGACAGTAAGGTCTATGACAGTACATATTTAGATATCAAACTGGCTGCATCGTTTGCTCTCCATCAGCTTCGATGACAGCAGGTGGAGCCGTACAACCTATGTAAACAAAGGATCGATACGCAAATCGAAATAGTGTTACATGTTTTTGGATATTTTCTCAGTGAAACTAAACCATTCTATTAAAGATGTTTAGTTAGATGTGTAGACTCCTCAAAAATATAAGAGTAAAAGAAATCTGTACATTATATTGAATGGACATTGCAAGATGTGACGAATCGTCACATTTTTCTGGCCTGTGGCAGAGGTACTATGCTGGCTTGCCGCATGGAACTCTGGGTAGGAGAGTGAGCCCACATACTTTTGTTTTCAGTATTTGTAGAATAACATTAATTACATAACTTACTGAAGTCAGA
Source organism: Haliotis rubra (assembly GCF_003918875.1). Lineage (NCBI taxonomy): Eukaryota > Metazoa > Mollusca > Gastropoda > Lepetellida > Haliotidae > Haliotis > Haliotis rubra. The sequence goes on from NW_025765303.1 coordinate 1,640,532, forward strand.
ATCTGTCAACGGTTTGGCAAAACGGAATCTATTTGCAGCATTAACTATTTCCGGAATCAATGGCTGCAGTTGCTTCTGTAGAAGGGGCCTAGATGGTTTACGTTTGTTAGACAATTCATTATTGTATAAGTTTTCTTCAATAGCCTGACCTGCTTCAAACAAATAATCATCTGAACCAGAGGAATGTCAACATTTAAATCAAAACGTGGGGTGTCTTTTGGTTCTGAAATAGTGGTATTAAGTAAATCTTCAAAGTCAGAATTGATTACAACTTTTGAATTTCGAGAAAAAATGTTTTGCGTAATAAAGATGTCCATATCGGAATCAGAGGTTTCCATTATGAACCCAACAAACCAACAGTTCAAGCAAAAATGAATGATGCACGTGCCGTTATCAATTTTCACGCGATTAACACTCCCCTAGTTTTGTTCGTGTTAAGCTGCGTTCAGGCGAGGTGTACACACGTTTCCAGACCATGGCAAGCATTTGATAGTAACATAAACATTAGATGCGCACGAACAAGTAGTCAAACTTTGTTTTAAGTAGGCGAAAGCCTACGGCCTCGAACCTGCTTCCCGTGGGAACTAATCGCGAGTTTTCGGACATTCTCCTACACATAATATTTATATAAACATTTTGCTTCAAATATAACGTTCATAAAAATATGCAGGCCTCGGTTTTAGTAATATCTAATGATACACACTAAAGAGTTACACATAACAAGTGGGATACGAACACATAAGCTCCGCCCACTGCTGAATATTCATGATTATTGAACACTTAAGCCCATTCTACATTTAAGGTCACAACACACGTCAGCTAAATGTGGGAGGACACGTGAACTTCCCTATGAACCAAGTCAGCGCGCCTGACAACCCGATTCCGTTAGTCGCCCCTTACGACAAACATTGGTCGCTGAAAAACAATTCTAACCCTGTACTGCATGATCACTGGGTGGAGAGGTGGGGTTGGGAGAGGTGGGGGTTGGAGAGGTGGGTTGGGGTGTGTGTGAAAGAGATGATTTTACGGGAGGGGAAGCAATATTGTACATGACATGCAGGATGGGGTCACTTACTTTGTACCTATTTTTTTTTTTGGGGGTCTTTCACATTATACATGCTTCTCCTCCATAAAAATCATCATCACCCCACTAGACATAAATTATGAACGGTCCCCTACCTCACTTATATATGAGTGAGTGAATAATGAGTTTGGTTTTACGCCGCTTTTAGAAATATTCCATGTACATCTCGGGGGGACACCAGAAATGGGCTTCACACATTGTACCCATGTGGGGAATCGAACCCGGGTCTTCGGCGTGACAAGTGAATGCTTTAACCGCTTGGCTACCCAAACGCCCCACTAATATGTGACCTCATACAATCTTCTATGACATTCGCCTGTTATTCTACTTCCCTTTCATCCGACAGACATGCCCAGAATATCAGGATTGCAGTTTTGTTTGTCAGAGAAATTGTTGCTATTTCTTGAAACCGAAACTGGAATATGCTCAAGTAAATAATTTTAGTGATACAGAGCAAAGGTCACTAATTAATTGCTCAAAACCATAAAGAAATGCAATCAAATTCATAGCGGCTACATACAGGGGCATGTGGTTTTGCGACATGCCAAAAGTCATGTATAGCACAGACAGTTGACAACAATGTACTTGTGTTCAAGAGATTAATATTTCTCACCAACGAAAGATTCCTGCGTCGAGTTGACATCATGAAAATCAGTCGGCATTTGGTTATTGAAAGCTTTCAATATACACATACATTTCTGGTAGTTCAGGGTAGGGTCACGATTGCCGATAACGACCTCGCCAATGGGTTAGATAAAGGCCGTAAAGTATGTGTTAACTCAAATCTTTGAAGGGCATTTAGAAGTGGAATAAAGAAGTTGACATCCATAAATCTTGCCTTTCTTATGTGTAAACTGTTGTAATAATCTCATTACATTCTTTTGTTTAATGTCAGATATTAGGTCATAATGGCTAGACTTCGAAAGGGTATACCTCAAGTTCTTGACGAGTGAAGCACACAACTTTTGTATCAGGCTTACAGATAAATGCAATGCGGAATGTATATGATCAGTGGTTATGTCCTTGATAAATGCTGATGTCAATTCAAATATATACTAAGTCAAAAAAGAAACTTCACAAAATGTAATTTGAAAAATAATGAATAATTTTTCTCTGATGATACATCTATGTATCCGAAATGGGATCCCTATCTTACGACTCTAGAAAAACGTTAGCAAAACCCACTCAAACCCATCCATTCGTCGTGCAAATGACGTTAGTGCCAAATCAGGTTTTGCACGTGCAGTCGATCACGTGATCTTCGCATCGAAGTTTTCTTCATATGCACGTGTTTGCATTGGCCTCAAGAATTGAAAAAACACTTTTAAACCACAGTTCTAACGGTACTTGAAATGCCACGATTGTCAAATGTGCAACGTGAACGTGCCGTTGGCATGTTGCAAGCGGGAAGATCAGTTATTGACGTCGCAAGAGCAATGGGATGCAGCCGTCGTACTGTGTATGACTTGCGAGGTCGTCTACAACAAACTGGCACCACTTCCGATCGCCCAAGGTCGGGTCGTCCACGTGTGACGTCACGAGCAGAAGACCGTCAAATCGTCCTACGTCACCTACGCGACAGATTTCTGCCGGCTACACGAACCAGGGCTGAGATGTTTAGAGGTCGACTGTCCTCAGAGACCATTCGAAATCGGTTGCGGGCTGCCAATCTCCATTCTCGACGTCCATATCGTGGGCCAATATTGACGCTGTTTCATCAACGGCAACGTCTGCTGTGGGCCCAACGTCACCTCCGATGGACCCAGAGAGACTGGAATCGAGTCGTCTTTAGCCATGTATCCATGTTTACCCTCAGATTCGCGGACGGCAGGCATAGAGTCTGGAGACGACGTCGTGAACGGTATGCCCAATGTTGCGTACAGGAAGTCGACAGATTCGGGGGCGGAAGTTGCATGGTGTGGGGTGCTTTCTGTGGGAACAACCGTTCCCGACTTCTGGTCATCCGTGGAAACCTCACAGCTGCTGCTTTACCGCGACCAGGTGCTCACCCCTGAACTCGTTCCTTTCATGGCGGCTCATGGCCCAGGTCTACAGTTCCAGCATGATAATGCTCGGCCGCATACCGCGATGTTGACACGAAATTTCCTTCAAAACGCTGGAATCAACGTCATGGACTGGCCATCGAGGTCCCCTGACCTTAATCCAATAGAGCATGTTAGGAATGCACTTGGGAGAAGGCTTCGTGGTCTTAGGAACCAACCTGAGAATTTGCAGGAACTTGGCGCTGCCTTGCAAGAGCAATGGCGCAGAATCCCCAACCACGTGTTCACAAGCATCAGGCAGTCGATGAGGAGACGGTGTTTGGCAGTGGTGAATGCGCGGGGCGGCCATACACGATATTGAACTGAGAAATTTCGCATTTTTATTCTTGTGACTTGACATTCTGTATACCCATGTTTTGGAACGGCGGTGTAGCCTAATGGAACTGATTATGGCACTGTCAGTGTATCGAGTACATCACACAGATCTCAGCAATGAAATAATAACAATTTAACCATCTTACCATCTCTTGTTCTTTTATAGTGCCCTGAAGAAGAATGTGAAGTTTCTTTTTTGACTCAGTATATTATAGTTTGTGCAAATGCAGTGCTTCATATAACGTCTAATTGATTCTACTGGACTAATCCGTTATAAGAAATAGGTATCAGCTTCAGGATTAGTTTGCGCTGAACCAGAAATGTTTTAAGCTGTCTAAGTTTTGGGAGGTTACTATTTTGTTCATGATGGTGACACGGGATGCTCAGCTTCTCGCTAACCCCATGCTAGTGGCACTATTTGAAAGCGATTCATGGTGATGTTGCTGAATGTAGCGTGAATCTCGCATGGTCAATTGTACAATTGGGTGTTTTATTCACCAAGTTAGTATAGATGCTGTGAGGAAGATAAATACGTTTTTCACTGGATTATTTACTATCGTTTCAGGTTTCTTCGAAGCTGGGGCCACGGCAGGCTTGCTCAACTTGAAGGGTCTATACACCGCTTTAAAAAGGGTAATTGTTCTGTCACATGTGACAAGTCTGTATTTTAGCGGGTAAACGACTTACTCGATGGGGTAGACAGGCTCGCTGATTTGGGAACCGATGACGTGTCAACTAAGCAGTAAAAGTAAAATAGGTAAATGTCGACACGGAATTAAAAAGCACGTAAATAGTTGAGGCAAGAATTTGTTGTATGTGGTTTCAGCGGGGATGAGAATTGGACAGATTTTTCTCAAGACTCGTCTGACAGTAGTGCCAAAGGATCTGCGAAACATCTGGAATGAAAAATATTCTTTGGATCAAATCGAAACAGTACATACGGCCAAGCATCTATAAATGTGCTTTTCAGATGTAAATAAAACGTATTCTCCATATGTTTATCTTTTCTGTAATATATCTATTAAGTCTCAGTGTGCGGAATTTATTTGGAACAGACAACTGTCGACTTCTAGTCCCGATGTTGTAATATGTTCGACTTGTGGAATAAACAATATTCAACTAAAAAGTAAGTTACACGGGTTTCATACTAGGAAGTCCCACAAGCAGAAATAGGCTCTTCAATACAAAGGAAACCTGTATCCTTTAAGCAAAGTTATAGGACATGCTGTTTGTTTTATATTGTATCCCCCAAAAAAAAAAAAAAAAAAATAAAAAAAATCCCCCCCAAATAAAAAAAAAAAAAAAAACAAAAACAACAACATTGTTTTAATTTTTGTATGACAACATCTACCGATTCAGTGTGATCTTTACTCACTTTCTAGTTATTGTCCGGACGAACATCACTCACTCCTAAAGCCACCTTCCCTGTGGCGGAAAGACAAAGGGGAATTCCTGCAAAATACACATGAAAGAATCAATCCGTTAGATGTCTGAATAAAACAAAAGAGTTACTGTATATTAATTTCTAACTGAAAGAAATTTATCTTTATTTTCAATGGTCTCTCTAACAGATTTAATACAAGCTATTTTTATGATAGAAACTTCATTTATCGATGTCAGTCATGCCTTCACCCATTAATTATACGTTTTATTATCTAAATACCCTAAATGACAATACACGTTCAAAGGAATCTTCCTGTCTAAACAGTGCAGCATGCAGTTGTCATTTATCTGATTATGACGTCATTTATCTCTAAAACGACCTTTCCGACGATGGTGGTGTCACGGGGTTAACAAACCCTTCTACTGAAAGCCTGAACTTCCTTCTTGAAGGTGGGACAATACACCTATAAAACACTTCAGTAAACAAGACAAGTGTGGATAAAAGTAATAATGTTGACATAACTGTAAATTGAGTCAAGAAAATATGCAAAGTCAGCTTCGACTGCGCTCTAAAGAACTGTTACTCAACATGGTTACACGTACACAGCTCACACAAATTAACAGGGACAACAGGTGATCACTGTTAGAGTGAGAAAGTTACTAAAGAGATTATAAAAGGTATACCCAAGAAGGTGTCCTCCCAAAAGTTAGACGCGTTAAAACAACAAAGGTTAGGGTTGTTCACTACAGAGGTTCACTACAGTGTTACCTTCGTTAATTAATGGACTAGTCCAAAAGTATAAATCCAAACAATGTTAGGTGAGTGAGTGAGTGAGTTATTATTTAACGTCACATCGGCAATATTTCAGCCATAGGAAGGAAGTAACTCCATTAGGTTAATGAAAACTCTTGAAATAACCAAACATAACCAAATCCATATGAAAACAATAAATTACGCACAGATGAAACAGTTATAACCACAATTATCGTAATTACATTAGCATATCATAAGCTTTTTGGAAATTCTTTGTTGATGCATATTTACAAGTTTAAGCCGGTATTTTATGAAATGCCGTTGTGCATGTATGTATATATACTGAAAGGCAAACGAAATGTCGTAATATTGGAAATGACATTTAAGTATCAATGGAACATTTGAACCTATTTTTTAAAATAATACGCCACTGAAATGCAGTACCGACTTTCATCAGAGAAGATAACCCCTCTCCATTGTCCCCCACGACAGTTTTGCCGCTGTTGTGACCACTTGGATACGTTCCCGGCGGTGACGTTGGGTGAATATGGGTCTCCTGGCAGGACATCGACAAAACAGGTTCCTGGCTTGGTCACCCAAGCTGTTTCTCTGGCCCTTGCGAATAGGTCTTGCACGTGTTGATGGACGATATGACGGTCCTGGCGACGTGTTGTTACACGGGGTTGACCACTACGTGGACGGACATCAGTGCTGCTGGTGGCGTTGTATCGCACTCTAAGACGTTCTATCGTTCGTACGCTGCAACTGAAGTCATTAGCAATGACTCGAGCATGTTGACCAGCGTGCAGACGTCCAATAGCTTGTTGTGGATGATCTCTCGTTAACCTAGTCATAGCTGCTGTGTTCAGAAAATAAGTGAACGATTGCCATTCAAGCCGGCAATTTATGCCTGAATGCATTTATGATGCACGTGCATCTCGATTTCAATGTTGTGTTTGTGGGAACTTTTCCCTCTCCAAAAAACAAAAACATTTCTAACTTCAATCTCAAACAATACTTTATTGGGCAATGCAGGCTATACGACCACGATTCATGTTTCCTCAAACTTGACTTCTGGTGTATATTTAAAAAAATAGGTTCAAATACTCCATTGATACTCAAATGTCATTTCTAATATTACGACGTTTCTTTTGCCTTTCAGTATACATTGGGTAACGATTACACAATGCCATTTAGAAAGTGGTCAAATGCAACATGTTATATTTGGGATTACACTTTCTTGGTAAAATACAAATTCTGGTACTTTTGGGGGTTGAGGCCCCTTTTTGTGTTAGTCGCGGTGGCTGAGCGGGTTAGGCGGCTGACTGTGCTGGCGATTTGCTGCCTGACTGAGGGCGTACTTACAAGATGAAAATGGAATCCCTAGATATCTATATGAATCAACTGTTCACCTTTATAAAACCATTTCTCGCTAAGTGTCCACCTCTTTGAGTTCTCTAGATTAACTGTCAACATTAGTATTCTGATCAAGGTATTTCTATACAAATATGAAAACCATCTCGTTAGTGTATGGGACAGGTTCATTATATCAGTGGGCGAGACTAGGTTGTAATCACAGTCACGCCTGATTAATTTGTCTGACAAGTGGGATGTATGACTTTGGGGAATTCTAACTTTTGGGAGCAAACCCCCAAGAACACTGTGCCAACTGATTAGCCTATGTACGTAACGACCTTATATAACCTTCGAGCGGACCTGAGAGAATGCCGGCACCCAGGTGGGGTGCTTAATTAGAAAAGGGCCAAGGGTTGTGTTTGTTCTACAGCTTTTAACACCACACGAAATGACTGTATTACCCAAATTTTCTAACGTTAGTAAATAAACGTGTCATCCGGCGGCCATATGAACAACGTTTGAAATCTACGTATCATCTGGCTGTCAGATTTACACACGTTTAAATAGGTGTTTAAATATTTGAACATTCAACTCTGTATTCACATGGGTTTTACAGGTGTGGAAATCTGGCCATTGTTTTCGTGTGTTTTCTAACATGTGTAATAAACGTAAATGTTAAGAATGAAGGACATGGATTTCAGTACCCTTGAAATCTTGTATGACCAGGGTTAGGTTTGTCATATATTTAATACACGCGTAAATATTTGGTAATGTCTAAATGGAATGTAGCAAATTTGACACTAGATTAACATGTATGTCAATGGTTCGCTAATATAACTGTAACACCGGGCTCGTTAGCGCGTCCGACCACGTCATAATGCACTGAGATAACTAGAAACACATGGTGAAGTGATACCCATGACTGAGACCTACACTTTAAAGGGCTACACAGACTATTAACGTGTGCGCCTTTCTTGCCCCACACATAATGTCTGTTTAGTGTCTTGCACACGACGCAGACCTTTAGGTTTCAAACTATTCACACGAGGCAGACCTTTTTTTCCTTTGATGTTCGCCGAACTGATTGGTGTTTGTTAAGTGGCTTAAAGATGAGATTTCTTGATTGACTAATTAACTTATTGAATACTGATCAATCAGATATCACCTATATGAGTAGGTATTCTCCTACATTGAACCGTGTTCAGAATGACACCTGTCATTTAATGAAATGAGTTTGACGGTATGGGGGCCACTGGCCCATTATACATGTACAAGATACAGCGTAAAACATAATGAAGCGCCTGAAATATATATTATACATGTGACTGTAGAAAACGTGATCGTAACTTAAATCCTAGGAATACATACTTCCCAAGCAGTGATAATACATTGGTATTTTCAGATGCAATCAACTGTTGAGAAATTTTAATTATGACGGAAATATATGTATATTAATATGCAGGAATAATAGAGCGTCTACGACCATCATAAAATGGACACACTCAACAAAGGTGATATTCTGATTTTATGTTCCTAACTACACACAAAGGACATAACCTTTCTTCTCTATTTAAACCTTTTTTCCTACCTTCTTCTATGAATAACTTATGGCTACAGCATCGGAGAGATACACGACAGGCAAACTTCAAAGCTTGCCTCGTGTTTTATAGAAGGGTACAAAGTTAGTTTATTATACTTATGGAGACCTTCAAACCAGCGTTACTCATCTATGTCTATACACCTCTGCTTGAAAGACGATATGAACCGATTTATAATACCAACATCCTGATTTCTCCACATTTACCCAGATCCATAATCAAACAATAATGCTTTAACGTTTCATGCCCACCAACTCAAACACTTAATCATAATACTATGAACAGTATTCATCGGGATACTACTGAAGGGAATGGTAATTTGGCAATGGCATCAATCCCAGCGATGGTCCACCCTGGCAGTTGACATTTGGGTTGACATCAACGCCAGCAAGCCAGATGAAGCTCGGTGCACAAGCCTTGCAGACTACGTTACCAATCAGTGGATAGTGGGTGATCTACACACCTGTACCCGCCTGTGGAACCCTCACCAAATCATCGGGCCACGGACGAACAAACACTTGGAAGGATACCATAGTCGCCTGAAGAAAAGCGTCTAAAAGGCTCATCCCAACATCCTTGAAGCCATCACATTCCTCAAGTCAACACAAATATCCACTGAATCGAGATTGAAACAATATCCAGCCTGAAAGGGAAGGAAACATGTCCGATTGGATGAGACCCTTTTAGCTCTGAGAACGACGTCTACAGAATGACGAAATGTCCCTCATGGACTATGCAGATTTTGCTTTTTTCAACCTTAAGTTGTGCTAGCTTCCATTTGTAATGTAACATCTGAATTTTACAGAGTTGCATATACATGTATATATATAAATATTATTTTAAAAACTGTATATATCTGATTTCATTTTGTATGTACATGTGTACCAGTCTATAAGCAAGGTAGACCGATAGACCTAACGAGCTGATCACTCAGGCATATAATCCTGATTTGCCGGATTAGTAGAGAAGACAAAAACATAGTTAAAACTGGCTTAACACTACTGGTCAAATGCACATGATGCAGACCTAATTTTTCCCTCGCAGAGCTAGGTTTGCTTCATGTGCATAAAGCGTCTGTTTAAAAGGTTCATATATCGGCTCCATGGGTGAGCATTGGTCCTTCTGTTTTCTTTAGTAAATGCCGTTTCTTGTCCAGCAGAAGTTAGCATGCTGTGTATTAAGTGTAGGATGATTGATAATAAATAGTTTATTTGTAAGATGGATGTTATCGGTTATTAAAGTGGTTCTTTATCTCGTTAAACAAAGTTTGGTTTTGCTTTGTTTTGTTCTGTGTGTGTATGCTTCTGTCTGTGTGAGAGAAAAGGTGGGAGAGAAAGAGGGGATAAGTATTATTGGTTTACATTTTAAATAACTGACCTTATGTAATCTGATATTGACATAGAAGGCAGACACTGGTTATAGCAATAAAAACACAGACAGTTGTATCCACAAAGACTTGAACCGTCAGGTCCCCAATTTTATTACACCATTGTATGATTATCGTAGCTGCACAAATATTGTTACCTATATTTTCAAATTAATGACAATGTATGAATGATTTTCGTAGCAAAATACTCTTGTAAAAGTGTTAACATGAACATACTTAGTATAACCTCTTTTATTCGGATTCCAGACATTTTGCCATACAGAGGTTTTCTCAAATTTCAGTTACCCGCCGGAATTTACCCCAAACCTGTTTTGACAATACATATTTTGGTTCATATCTAGGGTCGAAAATAGAAAATGATAGTGACTGCAATTAGTTCATTAGCTTAAATAACAAAGCAGGTTAATATCGTGTATCGTATAAAGAAGTGTCAAAATACACAATCAGGTAGATGTTTTTGACGTACTTGGTATAAGAGTCATAGTTATAAAATTTATTTTCCACTCAGAAAAAACCCCAGGTGCTATGTAACATAACGTCATCTACACAACCAACCTGTTAACTTTATTTACATTCTCTCCATATGTAGGAGTATGTAGTTTATCAAAACAAATGCCGCAACACTTTAATGTTTCCAAAACAGATTGAGGCACCTTATTAATTTGAATTTGAATGGTGTAAAGATCACACGAACACGCACACGCACACGCACACGCACACGCACTCCATATCCCTTACTCCCCAACCCCCACCAAGACTCATGCCAATGCATGGACTACCAGTAAATGTGGCGAATGTGTGGTACAACAGTTAAAGTCGTTTCTCCTTTATGGACGTATTGTCCGCCGATGAACTTTGAACTGATATTTTGCACAGGCATGAACACTGCGGGACCGTCACATTCAAAAATATTGTTGCAAAATAAAGTTACGAGTGAAGTCTTGAAGTGATTGGTACCAGGACATTCGACCAAATGTCAAGTCTGTTCTCTGACCACGCACTGTGACATAACACCTTATGTAGTATAGAACCTTTCCTGGGCGAAGATTTCCAACTCTGTCAATGTTCCCGTCAAGACCACACCAGTTTGCAAGCACAAAGCTGGAACGTACAGAACGTGACTCTTCGCTGCCATATACTTCTCCCAGCATCTCAATCATTCCAACTTTTGTAAACCCTTGTCCTAACTGCAGATCAGACACACTGTGCATAAGCGTTACACGAAGGGCTGATTTGAAGAATTCAAATTCAGCACTGGAAAACATGTCCGGAACAAGTGGTCCTATTGTGCCGACTTTAATGGAAATAAACTTTGACAAATCCGTGTCATTTGAAAGGTTAATAACCATACGTGCACTGGCAGCAAATACTGGTCGTTCATCGTGATCTTGGAGGAAGGTAAATGACGCCAGGAAGTCATCCTTGTACAGAATAGGGAGTGGCCAGTCCAGAATAATTTGATTCCGAATATATTTTCTCATTATTTGAACTTCAATCGATCGTTGGTTTGTTGAATATTTTTCCAAAATCCCATTTTGTCTTTCATACGAAAATAGCCAGAATCCGTACACCGGCCCATAATCAAGTATGCAGTCTACAAGATGGCTGTGCAGATGCATATTTGGAGTTACGGCTACGCTGCAATACCGGACGACATAGCTTGTGACATGCTTCCACAAAGATACACCAGCATGAATAATGTTTCTCAGGGATTATATCCTTTAGCGCGACTAATGAGAAATAAAGAGTCCAGTTTTTCCACTGATCAGCCGTGAAACTGGCAAAGTTGCTTGCAATCTTCCTTGGGATTCTCCCCGTTCCACTGGGAACTGATACCCTGTCCACCCGCTCTTGGATCACCTTTAAATCGGCATACTTAAGGATGTCCTGTTTGAGCCAAATCCCTTTGAAGATATGTTTTGCCGTTCCAAGGAAAAGGTTGTGCATGGGATCAATGATTGCAAATTTCACACAGTCGAAGTAGCACAGTCGCATCAGTTCAGAGTATCTTGCTCCCGTCTTCTTCTCAATAGCATCTCTTGCTGTTTGTGTAGATACTCCGAGTTGCTATAGATGCATTCCCTCTCTGTCTCTCACTTGTCCTGGGAGGACATGGGGAAAATCCACCATAGTTCATTTTATCTCCGAACTTTCCTTGAAAACAAAGGAAAGAATACTTATTTTATGTCTTAATCATGTTTTACAAAATTGCATTGTCAGTAATTGAAGACTTACTACCTGACAACATGTATGTTGCTGATGAGTTTTTAGTTTTTCGTTTAAATGAAATCCTTATGGAACCTTGCTCCAATCAGTTACATATAGTTATATATATTACGTGCTTAGCTTATAGACTGCATCAACTGTTTCGTACATATTTCACACACTTGGAACACGACTCCTAGCCTCTAACTTCTTAGCTCACCAAGTGCTTGCGAAGTAAGAGTTGGCAGATGCGAATGTTACTGAAGATGTTGGTCCCACCAGTCATGGGAATTTGGTATGTTTACTCTGTAACCTGAACCCTGCAGTGACTTTTCCAGCAGATGATAACAGACCCTGAACATGAGGAAATCTAGACTTCATTCATTTAGGGAGTTAATTAGTACAGCATTACTGAAAGGGCTGGGATGAAGGGAAAATAAGATCGTTCTGTGACTTTGGTACAGACGGGGGCACAATGTGTGAAGCCAATTTCTGGTGTCAAGTATGAAGTAACTAAATTAATGCTACCCACTCTCCAACTCGTATGATGAAAAGTGCATGTCCTGCAAAATACTAACAACAGATAACATTTGGACAACAGACTATTATAAGTCTCTCTTAATTATAGTTCATATAGCTCAAAATAAGTTTCGATATCCTTCCAAAACACATTTGGTTGAAGCTGGCCAATATACATTTACTTGAAGGCAAGAACGCATTTTAATATGTAATTCCAGTGAGTGAGTGAGTTTAGTTTTACGCCGCATTTAGCAATATTCGAGCAATATCACGGCTTCACATTGTACCCATGTGGGAATCGAACCCGGGTCTTCCGCGTGACGAGCGAACGCTTTAACCACTAGGCTACCCCACCGCCCAATGTAATTCGAAAGTACATGAGCACGGGTATCACTTTTGTCTTTTGTCCTCCACATACCCCTTTGTCACAGGGGCAGACTATGGCATATTCTCTGATATATATATATAATTATGATCAGATTTGAATTAAAAAGGAGCCCCAGTGAAATGAGAGATCGTTCCCGGAGAACTTGGGGAAATCTAGACTTGCTTCATTTAGGGCTTTAACATTGCAGGGAGGGCTAAGAAGTAGGGAATATAATGCGGTTCAGGGGCTGTTAGATAGACTATTACAGGGGTTCAACAATATTCACATTATAAAATATCTCCATTGAGTACGTGTATTACCTGAAACAAATTCCTTTGTACACTTGTGACACCCTTGCTTTGAAGTGTGACCGAGGAATCCACAGAGTTTTCTTGTTGCTGGGACATCACAGGCACAGCAGAGTATGGCAGCGAAGTAGTTTTCCAGCTGCTTACGCCCGGATGCTTGAAACGATAGGCCATATTCCCAAAGTGTTACAAATTCATCAACAAGAGGTTTCAAATACGTGTTTATATCCTTCGACGGTTCATCTGAACCTTGTAGAACTCCAGCCAAAATAACATTGTGCTTTTTGTACCGTTCTTCGCGAGGCAAGTTCATCAATGTCAAGAACAAAACTCCAACGCTGTAGGGAGAATGGTCAAAGGGTTGAAACCAATCAAGATTTAACATGAGAGCAAATCGTCTCTCAGTATTGAGGAAATCAACTCCCAAATACTCTTCGAAATTTCTCCATATGCGTCCATCATACACATCACGCAGAACCCCTTTATCTCTTAATCTTCTCAAATGATTTGTCGCAGATTCGTAGAAGCCTGGCCTAAGTAGAAATGACTTAAGAGTATCCACTACAGGTCTGTAACTATATACCTTTAAATGGGTAGAGGTTGCGTTCACCGTGTCTTAGCGTGATTTCCTTAAGAAGTGGGTGTCCGCACGCTCTAGATCTGGAACTTTGTGGATGATTTGGAAAATATTTGAACTGACATAGTCGTGAGATGTCTTTTCCGTACTTGTGTTCCAAACAGTCGTCATATAGGTATGTATAAACGGCTCCAATACAAAAACGAAGACTTCTAGTTAAAAGCTAAAAACTTCCAGAAAGAGCGTTACCTACGCTACAAGAGCATCTATGTACTTGTGACATGAATAGTAAAGATAATGCCAAAATACGACCAGAATAATCTGTATTGGGACAGAAAAACATATCCCGTAAACAATGCTAAAGTACAATATATACCCAGAAAGAGCAAATGATGATGGAATAACGCAATGACATAAGTCGGGAAAGCACGCGAACAGCATGACAGTGGGATAATTTAAGGCCAAGTTGGCCATTTCTATTTCCGTGAGTATTTTAGGGTATGGGGCTGTGTGTCGTATGACTGCAAACTTCAGCTTGTCACTAAGAGAGTGATTTTAGTTTTACGCGTCACTCAGCAATATTTCAGCTATATGGCAGCGGTCTGTAAATAATCGAGTCTGGACCAGTCAATCCAGTGATCATCATCATGAACATTGATCTGCGCAATTGGAAACCGATGACATGTGTCAACCAAGTCAGCGAGCCTGACCACCCGATCCCGTTAGTTGCCTCTTACGACAAGCATAGTCGCCTTTTGCGGCAAGTATGGGTTGCTGAAGACCTATTCACAGTGAGAGGAAATCCCAATGGCCAAAGATACCAAAGCAAATCTTCAAGAGGCATTATATTGATGACAACGCTGGGCCACATCGCGCACACGCAGTCATTGATTTCCTGCTTCAAGGAGCCATTACCCACCTTCCATGGCCAGCCAGAAGCCCTGATTTGAACCCAAGCGTACGTTCAGAATATTGATGAATTAGAGCGTACATTGCACCTAGAATGGGACAGATTACCCCAACATTTGATTCACATTCTTGTGCACTCAACGGTGACGAGGGTTCAAAACGTCCTACAGATCGGCGGAGGTTACACAAGATACTGACCGTCTTCTGTTTCTGAAACTAGAGACCCTATTTGTGGATTGGGTGTATGAATTATGACTATGCATCGTGTTACCCGTTTGGGGTGACCATACTTTTGACCCATGTTTAATCAAATACCATTCAGATTCTTTATTGTTGGCTTTTGCGTTAAAGAAAAGTCTTTAGCACTTTGGCTACAAAATTTCCTGTGAAGACGCACGAAGACGTACATAAACTGATTAAATATAGCTTTAAATATTTTTCCATCTGTATATATTGCTCATACCAAATGTCAATCCTTCCACAATACACACCTAGTACCGTCCCCTTGATCGCTCTCCTCCAAACCTTAGCGGCTGCTATCACGGGTTCACAAACACTTCTAAGGTAAACCGGAACTTCCAGCTGGAAGGTGGAAAATACACCAATAAAACACTACAGAAACCAAGACAAGTGTGGGTAAAATTAGTAACGAGTTTATTTACAGTTATGACAACCAGAGTACAGAAAATATGCAAGGTCACCTTCGAATGAACTGTCAATTAGCTCGAAACAATCACTCAGACATAACCACTGACTCCCATACTCAATATAACACACAGGGCTCACACAAAGCCAATTGACGAAGCTCAAAGTTGACCTAACAGGGACAACAGACGATTACTGCTGGAGTGAGAAATAGTCGCTTAGAGAAACAGGGTAATACGCAAGTAAAGTTCTACACTAACTTACTATGCAACTTTTATAAATGGGGTAGATGGGTAGGTTAACTAAAGGAACAGGAAGTTAAGTAGCGTAAGTGACTATGTGACCAATTCACCAGATGACTACAAAAAGTAAGAACTGTCTCACCCAAATGTCATCCACGTTCTGGTGGAATTGTCTTGTGGTTGCCCCTAAATGGGGAGGAGTGAGTAAGCGAGTATGGTTTTACGCCGCTTTTAGCAATTTCACAGCGGGGGACACCAGAAGTGGGCTTCACATATTGTACCCATGTGGGGAATTGAACCCTGGTCTTCGGCGTGACGAGCCAACACTTTAACCACTAGGCTACCCCACCTCCCCTAAACGGGGGAGGGGAGCTACAAGAGCATATAAAGAGCGTAACTTACGCTACCAGAGCATATAAGTACTTGTGACATGAATAGTAATACATTAATAAATGGTAAAAGGGGCAAAATACGGCCATAATAAGCTGCTTTGGGACAGAAAAAACATATCCCGTAAACAATGCTAGAATGGTGAAGTAGAATATATAACCAGAAAGAACCAAGTTAGCGCTACAAAAACTGTACAAATGACCATGGAATAGGACAATTACACAAGTGATAATAAGTCGGGGAAAAGAGCACGCGAACAGCCTGACACTGCCACGGTCACACTAAAAGGGGTTTCTATCTGTGGCACAGACCGCCTGATTATCCTGTCAGTATTTCCTTCCTAAATGTCTCCAACGCTCTTTGAGAAACAACTGCACCTGTTTTACGTGTAATAACTTTTAATCTGGTCCAAGTTCTTTTTCCTCTCCTATACTCATCTCACATAAAGACTGATACATTCTTGAAGAGCGAGTTTAGTTTTACGCCGCATTTAGCAATAAACCAGCAATAGCACGGCAGGGTACACCAAAAATGGGCTTCACACATAGTACCGATGTGGGGAATCTAACCCGAGTCATCGAGGCGACGAGCGAACGCTTCCACCAGTAGGCTACCCCACCGCCCCTTTTTGAGGAGAAAGACGTTGTATGAATTTACTTCTTTATTGCAATCGCTGCGACGTTTCGGTGCAGATGGTAAGACGCGAGTGATAACGGCGTTACAGGTAAACGGCGCATCTATTGCAATACAGTTGTCAATCCATAAAACGTGTTCCTCTTTGTCACACCAGTTTCTAAATGCCTAATGAAGTGGTATAGCCATACCCACGCAGTCAAATCTCTGATCAAGCGTAACACTCTTCTGAAGATCAATGGCTAGCGGAATTTCGCACTGCATGGACGACTTTTTAATTCTGAACCTAATGATAAACATTTTCATGTTATTCTGTACTAAGCCTTATTCTAATCCTTATCAAACCACAACTCAGCTCTAAATTTCATTCAGCAAACTTACAATCCAAGGAAGTAGCGGTCACCAAGCTCCCAGCCACGGGGAAACTAACCTGGCTACAACCACCCAGTTACTAAAATAACTTATCTCAAATGCGTACATCGATGAATATCTGAACCAGACTATTTACAGATGACCGTCAAAACGCATGAAAATTGCTTTGTGCAGCGTTAAAAAAACTTCTTATCGACAGTCCAACTCTTCCGTGGAATCATTAAATAATTCTCACCCCTGTAACCGACATGTCAACATTCACGAGATAATATACGCTAAATATTGCTGTAATTCTCATTTGACACAGGAACCGACATCCGACAACTTATCCAGTGGATACCTCTGTAAACTGGATACACTCATTGCCATGTCTCATTCACCGACTCCAGGGTGACAGTAAGTTAACATGCTACTTCATCGCAAACACGTATAACCAAACCAAAACGGTCTACTCACGTCAGCTACTAGTATATCTTCGCCTTGCAATACCACGACTTCCTCACCTCCTCACTGATTACCTCGAGGTGTGAAAAATGGCCACATGAATAACGCACATGCTCGTTCTCACTCACATCGGCGTGTTCAACTCGTGTCTATTCGGAGCAACCGAATAGACTTGGCTGCGGAAAGGGACGAGTGGGGAAGAATGGCACGTGCCGACCAGCATTCACGTGCAAGATATGTGCGCGAGACACGTTCCCAACCAACCGGCTGCGTTCTTGCGATCTTTTCAATCCCATGTATGACCACTTTAAATCAGATTCTAGGAATTCCGAGTAAGAAATTAGTGAGTGAGTGAGTTTAGTTTTACGCCACTTTTAGCAATATTCCAGCATTATCACGGCGGGGGACACCAGAAATGGGTTTCACACATTGTACCAATGTGGGGAATCGAACCCGGGTCTTCGTGTGGCGCTACTAGGCTAGGCTTAACCACTAGGCTACCCCACCGCCCCAGTAAGAAATTAAATCCCCAGCAATCTCTGCTTGTCGTAAGAGGAAGCTCAATCAGCTACATGAGTGAGTGAGTGAGTTAAAATATAACGTCTTGCAATATTTCAGCTATATCGAGTGAGTTTAGTTTTACGCCGCACTCAGCAATATTCCAGCTATATTGCTGCGGTCTGTAAATAATCGAGACGGGACCAGACAATCCAGTGATCAACAGCATGAGCATCGATCTGCGCAATTGGGAACCGATGACATGTGTTAACCAAGTCTGACCACCCGATCCCGTTAGTCGCCTCTTACCACAAGCATGGGTTACTGAAGATCAATTCTAACCAGGACCTTCACAGGTATTCAGCTACATAGCGACGAGAAAGGTTTTACATGCATAATAAATACAAGTTGTTACAAATCCGCTCATAGGACTTTAAAATAACTAGAGTACATGGGGCGGGTGCAGACGTTTGTGAAATGGGGGTGCACAGTTCATTTTCACACTATTTCACGAGAGTTTCATGCCCCTGCCCCCTTTCAGGACGGGGGGGGAAGGGTGTTCTGCAAACCCCACCACCACCACCCTTTTTCTTGCTGAGGGCGGCGTTAAAAAAATACACTTGGAGATACATGCCATGTCTGGATTTGAGTGTGCTTACCGAAATTACTATTCACACTTTGCTTAGGATCATATTATGGATTCAACAGAAAACTATGATGTGGGGTCAAATTTGGTTTTAATATCTAAGATTATGACAGACAGACAGACATTTTATTCAGTAACAGGCCTATAAGATTATTGTAAGCATGGATCCTATGTTTCAGTATGCCATTTCATCTTGTGGATCTCATACCTGCTATTGACAGGTGTTGTGTACTTGTCAATGACCCGTTCCATGATTTGCAAAATGGCTGACAGGTGCCATAAAAACCATTGTTATGTTTACTCATGTCTCTTAGATATTTTGCCACGTGATGAGATTTTAATACATATTTGGAGGGCAGATTTATAACTGGGATGCAAGTATGCCAATTGCCAGAGGATATGATAGTTTAACTTGGAATGGACCCGTGCATAAAGTGTCATGTTTGTATTAATTGAGGTTTGCATAACCCATCTGTGTTCTTCATAGCTATGTACAGATGTATTTACAATTTTTCGCCATTCGTACTTTGGAGGGAATACACCTTCTTTAATATATTTATCTATGTGTACATGTAAATTATATTTGTAGAGTACTGATAGTAGATCATCACAGATTGAAGGGGATTTTGTAGATGTGGTTATTGCTGCACAAAATATGTTTTTGGCAAAATTATTACAAGAGATTTTGCATAGACGTCCAAGAAAAATGAGTTTACATTTGTCGATGTAACCAATGAGTGTCCACAATCCCAAATTTGCAATAGTAGAGTCTGTTGGTGATCTTTTATCAAGCCCCTGCACAATATGAGCAAAATATCGTTGTGTAAGTTCAAGTGCATCGGCTTGTTGACCTCTAATGTTAGGTAATATTTCACAGCCATAGAGACTTCTTGTAAGTATCATTCTCAGCCAGATTTTGACGCATGTGAATGGGTGGAGTTGAGAGTGATGAAGTCCCGCAGATCTTAGGGAATTTATGTTTTGTCTTGCTTTCTGACAATACCTAACGATTCTTGTTTTTGTTGAGAGATTATCAGTTAGGAGAACACCTCCATAGGTAGTTGATTCAGACTGGGGGATAGGCGTATCACCAAGACGGTACTGGAAGTTAGAATAAGTGGATTTTCTTTTGCTGAAGACAACTATAGTTCTTTTAGCTGGGTTGTAGGTCAAACGCCATTGGAGGCATATGACGACACGATGTCTAATGATGATTGTAAACCTTTAGGTGATGCACTAATAAGCGTGGTATCGTCAGCAAGCAAGACTGCAGGAACATGCATACCGTATACACAAATACCACAACTGGCTTCTCTGAGAGAAGTGATAAGATCATTTATAAAAATAAGGAAGAACCAAGCTGAAATAACTCTTCCTTGGCCAACACCTTGCTTGACACAATATGTGTCTGATCTCTCACCCTGGTAACAAACAAAGGATTCGCTATGAGTATAACAGTGATATAAAAGATTCCAGGTATTACCGCTTATACCAATTTCATGTAATTTATAAAACAATCCATCGTGCCAGATTCTGTCAAAGGCTTTTTCGTTGTCAAGAAAGGCAGAGAAAACAGCAGAATCTCTATGCATATAAAATTGAATACTTTCCATGAGCGTGAATAATGGCTCCATGTTGGCGTCGAAAGCCAAATTGTAACATATCCGGAAAATCTGGCCTTGATTTTGTTAATTTATGTTCGATTCTTTTAAGAAGGAGCTTTTCAAAAAGCTTACCGAGACAAGACGTTAAGGTGATACCTCTGTAATTTCGTGGGTCACTTTTGTCTTTTTGCCTTTATATATTGGTATAACCATACCGAGTCTATATTCCTTTGGGACATATTGAGAGGTAGTGATAGCATTGAATAGTTTGCATAGATGGGTGGTGATAAAGTCACCTGCAAAGATGATGTGTTCATTTGTAATTCTATCAGGGCCAGGTGATTTGATTTTACTCAGAGATGTAATGGCATCTTTAACTTCACTTAAAGAGAAATCCTGTTACAGTTCTTCATCATAGTCGTGATGGGAGATTTGTATATCAGTAACCTGTTTAGATACATGATCTTTGAAGTCAGAGTCCAATTTATCTGACTCATGTGGTTGAGCTAAATCTGAGAAATATTTCCCCCAAATTCTACAAATGTCAAGGGCTGTTGATCCACTCGCTTCCCCGTATGTAAGAACAGGGACATTAGTAACAGTAACCCCACCACCACCACCACCACCCTTTTCTTGCTGAGGGCGGCGTTAAAAAATACACTTGGAGATACATGCCATGTCTGGATTTGAGTGTGCTTACCGAAATTACTATTCACACTTTGCTTAGGATCATATTATGGATTCAACAGAAAACTATGATGTGGGGTCAAATTTGGTTTTAATATCTAAGATTATGACAGACAGACATTTTATTCAGTAACAGGCCTATAAGATTATTGTAAGCATGGATCCTATGTTTCAGTATGCCATTTCATCTTGTGGATCTCATACCTGCTATTGACAGGTGTTGTGTACTTGTCAATGACCCGTTCCATGATTTGCAAAATGGCTGACAGGTGCCATAAAAACCATTGTTATGTTTACTCATGTCTCAAGTGCATAAGGTTAGATTAAAGTGACTGTTTGCCTAAAGACGGGTTACCATATTATTTATCCAGTTTTAAATGGATACAATTTCAAAATATAAATCTACGTTTAAGTAAAATTGTGAATTTTTGTGATCCTTAGCAAAGTGTGAGTAGTATATATTGTTATATTGCTTCAGTTTCACGTTATATTCACTACCTGCACATTCTACACCCAACCAGGCATTGTGACCTTAAAACGTGATAGCATTTCAGTGTAGTGTGGTCTTAGAACTGAACAGTGGATCAGTCCATCATTTCTTTTGATCATGGTTGGTTGATTGGTTGGTTGTTTAACCCCGCAATGTTCCAGCTATTTGGCGGCGGTCTGTAATGGATTTACAACATCTTTATTTCTAGTGATTTACAACACAAGGTTTCTGGGCTACTGTTTGCCGTTTCATCAGGTGTCTGGTCGAGATTTGATTATTTACAGACCGCCGCCATACAGCTGGAATATTGTTAAGTGCAGCGTTATGAATGAGTGAGTGAGTATGGTTTTACGCCGCTTTTAGCAATATCACAGCAATATCACGGCGGGGGACACCAGAAATGGGCTTCACACATTGTACCCATGTGGGGAATCGAACCCGGGTCTTCAGCGTGACCAAAGGGGCAAGAAGTAGCCCAGAAACTCTGTGTTGTAAATCCTACTATACGTTGTTATGTTACCTTCTAACTTCTAAATGTCCATCAAGCATCTGGGTCTGGAAGGCGTTTCGTGGTTATATACAAAACTAACTTGTTCTTTTGTGTGTCTTTTGTTCAAACCTATTACTTTATTTACATCATATTTCTGAATAGAAATGACTTAATGATACATGGCAATTTAACAGCGAGTATATGTATAAATGTTGGATTACTAATAATCGGTAACGGTGCATGTTACATTTGAAGAACAACTTTAACAAATTAAACAACTTGGCCTGCATTGTTCATCCCTATTGTCCACTTCGTCATCAGTAACTGATCCGGCTGTCAATACTCTCCTAATGCATCCTACATTAACAGACACTTTTCATATAACGTATTAGCAAGATAGCAGCTGCCAGACAAGAGTTAATGGTTAAAAAAAAAAAATGGTTTCTGTATAATTTTCTCTTTCAAGACCTTATTTTTGGTGGCGTCGACGCTGATTTTCAGTGATTGAATCACATTTTAACGCGGTTTTGCTTTTAACGCCTATCTGTAAATTGCTAAAATTTTCTAGCATTGATGTTATGTTTCAAGAATCATTGTTTATGACACAAGTATTTATTCGTCTCAATATTATGCTGTCCCATAATACCATATAGCATCAATTAAGGGGCTGGAGATAAGATCGGACGTGTTCTGAGGCCTCTCTCACTGAACTAACAAACTAAAGGCTTTCATAACACCAAAAATCATGTGTAGCATTGTATAATGCCCTTTAACGCTGACTTTTATGAGAAGATGACTTTTACTTCTGACGATATCTGTCAGATTGTCAGAAAGTAAATACGATCGTGAAAATCGTGGCCCACGCCATGGTTGTGCATGACGCGTCGACAATCAGTGAAATGTGCTCTGGATGTGATTCACTGGTTTTCTGAGGATTTCACTCGGATTTGTTGAATTACCAAAGTGAGTACTTGATGTTATTTTGCGTATATCAAATTAACTTTGAACTGAAACCTATGGAAAACGTCTGTACAAGTACACCATCTTCTAGTAAACGAAATCGTGAACAAGTGTTTACTTCACCAGACTCTGACTCTGATTTTGATCTAAAACGCCAGTGTCAAAATAACTCTGAGCTAAACGTTTGTGACAGTTTTGACAATATGAGCGAGGAAAGTGAACAGCTCCATGCTGGTGACACTGAACCTAAATCTGTTCACTTAGTCAGCGAAATGTTGAAGGCTTTTCAAAATAAAGACGTCCTTCTCGCTATATCCGGAGCTGTTGGTGAGGTTATCCTACCCATGTTCCGTCAAGAAATGGAAGAGTTAGTTGCTCAAAATAAAGCCTTGGAGGAGAAAGTGTCCGTGTTGAAAACACTATCACAGAGCAAGATAAAGTTATAGAAACACTCACTCAAAAGCTCGACCGCAGTGAACAATATTCACGTAGGAACAACATCCGTATTTCGGGTGTACCTGAAACTGAGAACGACAACACTGACAATCTTGTGTTACAAGTGGCGAAATCTATCGGTGTAGATTTGACTTCTGCTGATATTGACGTCAGCCACCGCGTCCCCCGACGCCCAGCTACGCCCCAGGACCCTCCCCGTCCCATTCTTGTGAGATTTGTCAGTAACACCTCCAAGCGCGCCATTCTGGCATCACGTTCTAAACTTAAGTATGCTCGTAAACCAGGAGCCCCTAGGATCTTCATAAACGAAGATCTCACTGGCACTAGAGCTACCATTGCCCGACAAGCTCGTGAACTTGTCAAGGAGAAGAAAGTCGAGGGAACCTGGGTTACAAGGGGTGTTATTCTTATTAAACTCTTGGATGGCACTGTTAAGAAAGTTGCTAACAATACCCACTTCCAGGAGGTCTGCGAGGCCACGAGGTTGAAAATGGTGATCAACCTTAGTCAAAAATAGACGTTGTTCTCGCTTCAAACGAAACGCGTAATACGTTGAATCATGACTGTCCAAATGTCTGAATATTTCTCCAGGTTATTCTACAAAGGGAATGACTAATAATTAACAAATACATTCAGTCAAAATATACTTTACTGGTATCACAATAACGTATTTTTATCTTTGTTTTTAAGGAAACAGAAAACAAGTGTATTGATTGCTATCAGATTTAACCTTGAACATTAATGTACGGAAATAGCATGTAAACATCATACATCCCGTTAACTTGTCAATGACACATCCCGATGTGCTCTTGCAATCCCATTCAAAACCCTTACACACTTCCCAATGACTAGGGGGCGGTGAAGGTAGCCTAGCGGTTTAAGCGTCACGCCGAGGACCCGGGTTCGTTTTCCCACATGGGTACAATATGTGAAGCCCTAGCCGTCATATTGCTGGAATAGCGCTGAAAGCGGCATAAAACCATACCCACTCACTGTGAATGTCTTATTACTTTACTAATGTCACTACATAACGGACAACACAAACATTATGCGTATCTTTATGTACGAGTCACCTCAGTGCTGCTATAATAATTGTTATTATTATTATGTCACAGTTTGAACTAGCATGAAAACGGCATACCGCCCGGGAGAAGAGTGCATTGATGATGCTGTAGTTAAATTTACTTCATTCAACGTTGCAATCCTATCATATTTCTTAATATCCTGTTGTAGATGTTTTCCTAATGTTTTTAAACTGTGCAAACCGAGTTACATCACAATATTATGCAATGCATCTCGGTATTACAAATCAGCCATAACGCTTATAAACTTGTAGAAACAGTTAATCCTGCTTGATGCACGCTGTAATCATGTTCGACATGATATGAAATGGCATGAAAACAGATATGCACGAGAAAAGCATGCGATATTGACATGGCGCGACGCGATTCACGTGTAAGTTTCTTTTTCATTATGTTAGCTTGATTGTATTGGGGATTTTCTGTTGGTCTTTTATGTGTGTTTTTCCCCTTCACTTTCATGTTATTGAAGTTAACCAAGATTATACGACAAATATATATGTCTTCTTTGATTGCATGTGTTTTAGTATGCACTCACTCTGAATGACTTATTACCTTAATAATGTTATTACATAACGGAGAATACAAACATTATGTGTTTCTGTATTTACGAGTCATCTCAGTGATGTTTTGCAAATGAGTAAATCTTGTTTCCCGACTTAATCATGTATGTCACGGTTTGAACTAGCATGAAAACAGCATACCGCCCGGGAGAAGAGTGCATTGATGATGCTGTAGTTAAATTTACTTCATTCAACGTTGCAATCCTATCATATTTCTTAATATCCTGTTGTAGATACTTTCCTAATGTTTTTAAACTGTGCAAACCGAGTTACATCACAATATTATGCAATGCATCTCGGTATTACAAATCAGCCATAACGCTTATAAACTTGTAGAAACAGTTAATCCTGCTTGATGCACGCTGTAATCATGTTCGACATGATATGAAATGGCATGAAAACAGATATGCACGAGAAAAGCATGCGATATTGACATGGCGCGACGTGATTCACGTGTAAGTTTCTTTTTCATTATGTTAGCTTGATTGTATTGGGGATTTTCTGTTGGTCTCTTGTGTGTGTTTTTCCCCTTCACTTTCATGTTATTGAAGTTAATCAACATTATACGACAAATATATATGTCTTCTTTGATTGCATGTGTTTTAGTATGCAGGTTTACATCTCGTAAACGGGTTTACAATTTCTTTTCACAGTTGGTGTTTCTAAATTTAAGAGTCGTTTTCTTGTAAACTCCATGAATGTCCTTTTCCCTCCTCTCTAACCGGCAGATCATGGTTATAATCTGCCTTCTTACTTTTTACCTTCATTGTTCTTTACAACAATTACTGTTCGTGACTTTCCCCTTCATGACGAATGATCTGAGTTCACATAGTGCATGTATGTTTCTAAATGTTATATTATGTATTCAGAATGTAATTGATTGTTACCATTTTTGCAGACGTGACTTAATTCATGTTTCGTGGTCAGTTTATACCAGTTCTAGTTTGTATCCCCACCATTGTCGCCATTCATTTGATCTCATAACGACCAATAATGCCAGTTAACATTTCTCAATACAGGCAATCGGTGGGTTTGTTCTCTCTAAAATTTCTCTTGTGAAAAAACACATTTATTAAACTTTCGAAAGTTTGTAGTAATGATGACGTGCCTTTACGATGCTAGAATATCTCTACTCCTAACCTTATTGCTATTACTTTGTGGTGATATCCATCCCAACCCAGGACCAACGTGTTATACTGATCTTAAAATTAACCATTTAAATGCCAGTAGTGTTAAAGATAAAATTGAACTCATAGGTCTAGAACTGAACGAATATGACGTTATCTGTTTGACAGAAACCTGGCTCCATGAAGGTATTTTAGATAGTAATACTCTTATTCCAGGCTTTCAGTGTCCCTTTAGAAAAGATAGACTTACACGGGGTGGTGGGGTCGCTGTCTACGTTAAGAGCACATTCATCGCCAAACGAGTAAGACCTTAGATGAGATTGGTCTGGAAGCATTATGGATAGAGCTCCGCTACAAAAACAGGAAGTATCTAGTGGGTGTATTCTATAGAGCAGACAAAAGTGAGCAGTATTGGAACTTGTTAGATCAATCGATTGGAGATGCAATGGATATGGATTTAGATACAATAATTGTTGGAGATTTTAACATTGATATTTACAACAAATTAGACGCTAAAATAAACAATCTTATGGTGGCTTACGGTTTGCATCAACTTATAAACTCGCCAACCAGAGTCACCCAAAACAGTAGAACCCTTATTGATTTGATATTTGTTTCTCGTCTCGATATGGTAAAAGAGTCAAATGTTTTAGAACCTTTTTGTAGCGATCATTTTCCAGTATCCGTAACAATAAAAGAATGTATGAAGTCAACGAAAATATATCTGAGAAAAGTTTACGATTACACATTGGTAAACAAAGATGATATCTGCTTCCACGTTGATAATACTGATTGGGAAAACGTACTGTCATCACCTGACATAAATGTGAGCACAGGTGCATTTGTGAAAACCTTATCTCATATCTGCGATTCCAATATACCAAACAAAATTGTTACAATTAGATGTAAAGATACTCCCTGGAAGAATAATAACATTCGCGGAAACGAAATCGACAACATAAAATAGCGAAACAAAAAAATGGTGAAAATGACTGGGCTACTTTTAGATTATTAAGAAATCAAGTGACTTCTGCAGTTGATAAAGCCAAGAAAGATTAGACAACAAAATTAGACACTCAAATAAACAATAATCATAGCACTAAACTATGGTGGCGTTTAGTTAAAAACTATATGAACAGAAAATCTGAAAGTACCTCCTTTCCTCCTATAACCCACAATAACGAAGTCTATCAAGAACCAGAATCAATAGCAAACGTTTTAAATAATTACTTTATTGACCAGGCAACAATCGCTGACCCTAATAAGGATCTTCCAAATATGACCTTAAACAATAATAGTAAATATATGAGTAATTTATATCTTACAAAGCAGGATGTTGAAGATGTTCTATCATCGTTAAACACTACCAAAGCGAGTGGACCAGATGGTATTGGAAACCGCTTCCTACGTTTGGTATCCCCTCCTTGTCACTAGCATTAACTAACCTCTTTAACAAGTCACTTCAAACATCAGTTTTCCCAGACATATGGAAAGAATCATCAGTCATACCAATCCACAAGAAAGGTAATATTAACGACTGTTCGAACTATAGACCCGTTGCCTTAACATCTTGTTTATCCAAGGTCTTTGAAAAATGTATATTTAAATATGTCTTTAACTTCATGAGAGATAACAATTGCCTCTCAAATTTACAATCTGGATTCATGCCAGGAGATTCAACAGCTTACCAACTCACGCATTTGTAAGGCATTTGATAAAGTTTGGCACAAAGGGATTATCCATAAACTAAAATCATGTGGGATAGATGGGAAGTTATTGAAATGGTTTTGAAGTTATTTGCAAAATAGAATGCAAAGAGTAGTTATCCAAGGTTACAAATCAGAATTAAAACCGATAATAGCCGGAGTGCCCCAAGGATCAGTTCTTGGACCTCTTTTATTCTTAATATACATAAACGACATAGTTGATGGGATCGAAAGTAATATACGCCATTTCGCAGACGACACATCACTCTATGTAATAATCGACGATCCCCATACGAGTGCATTTATTCTTAACTCAGATTTAGACAGAATATCTAAATGGGCGGAAACCTGGCAAGTAAAATTTAATCCAAACAAAACTGAAACTATCCAGTTTTCACACAAAACGAAACCTTCTACAAAACCTCCCCTCTCGATGAATGGTACCCTTATAAATGAAGTGCAGATTCATAAACACTTAGGCATTATTTTTCAGGAAAACCTTCTTTGGCATTCCCACATTAATGAAATGATAAGGAAAATTAGCCTTATGATTAATTGCCTTTGTAGTTTAAATATAGACTATCACGCAAAACTCTCGAAACAATGTATAAATCCTTTATCTTACCTCTATTTGACTATTGCTGCCATCTCTGGGACAATTGTACAAACGAACAGTCCTTGTCACTAGAAAACATTCACTTAGATGCCTTACGCACAATATGTGGTGCAGTTAGAGGTACGAGCCATGCGAAACTATATCATGAGACAAACCTGACTTCCTTATCGAAACGGAGAGAAACTTCTAAATTAAAATTATTTTACAAAATGGTAAACCATATGGTTCCTGACTATCTTTGTGATCTTGCTCCAGGGAATGTTTCTGATAACAGTAACTACAATCTTAGGAATAATGAAAATTATCAGACTATAAGATGCAAATCTACTAATTATGCCAAATCGTTTTTGCCCGATACAATTAAACTGTGGAATGACCTACCTACAAATGGTACAAACGCTTCCTCTGTTGGACAGTTTAAGAATTCAATCACACCACAAGTTAATACCAACACAATGTTCGATCTAAATTTTGGTAGTCGATTTTGTCAAATAATACACTGCCGCCTTAGATTGGGATGCAGTGACTTAAACAGTGATAAGTATAATCGTTTCATTTCTGATAATGCTTCTTGATCCTGCTCACAAGATTATGAGGATGTATTCCACTATTTTTTCATGTGTCCTAAATATAATACCATTCGATACGAATCGTAGTTCTATGTGAAAGGTTTCTCCCTGCAGGATGTGCTAAATGGCAATAACTCAGTATCTCATCAGACGAATATGGATATTCTACGGTCAGTCCATCAATTCATTATTACATCAAAACGTTTTGATTCATAAAGTTTTGTAGCTTCTCTTATTTTTTATTTGTATCAACTGGTCACGAAACAAAACCAAGATAAATTGTTGATATCCATGATTGTTATTATTCAGAGATAACTTGTTATAACCACTATAAATATGTACAACATTATGCACAAATGTGAACCTTCACATGTATTATGGAGCGGCATTAATATAAGCCATTTAGGCTTGTTTGCCAATCCTTTTCTTTCTTCTTGAATAGAATAAAATATGTTTAAACCACTAAGGGGCTCAACTTTCGATGCACGTATTGTAATTTAACAAGGCATTGTTCGGGAGTTTCATTGGTACGCATTGCAAAATGAATCAGGAATTTCAATATTTTAACTTTATGCCATAGTTAAGGCGGTAGCTGCTGTTTGGTGTGCTGCGTCACAAATCATATACATGGACTTGAACACAATGTCACAGAGTTCAGATTAAGACCTTTTGCGGGCCTTGTCTTCAGTGAACGAAAGTATCTAAGTAATGGGCGTTGAGGGCATCTATGAGTAGTACTGTAAGCAGCTTTGCACCGCTTTTAGCAATATTCCAGCAAAATCATGGCGGCGTATTCCACACATTGTACCCATATGGGGAATTGAACCCGGGTCTTCAGCGTGACCAGCGAACGCTTTACCCACTGGGATACCCCACTGCCCCTCTAAAATTGGAGAGTACTCTTCTGTTGTTCTACTGTGCCCATGTATGCCTAGGCCTTGCCAAATGTGCTATATAGGCCCCTCCAGTACGTCTATCCGTAAATTGACAATGTTGTTAGCAATAGGTCTGGTGACACTTCCATCGACAATATCGATCATTGAAGACTGCCTGCATTCAGAGTATATAAGTCATGTCATGAATGTCACTTCCATTAATTTCATTTGTGATGCCTTGATATTCCTTTACAAACAAATATTGGAATGCTATTGGTCCTGACGTCACACAACGTTTTAAGAAACATTGGAATCAAACAGAGATAGAGTTATCGTTCTTGTTTAAAGTAGTTCTGATGTTCATCATTCGTGACCCACTCGTGTTATTCCCATTCGTGACCAACTCGTGTTATACCGGGACAAGCCAAATAGCGACTCGTGCCCCTCTGTAAGGATTTCATATTGGCGCATGAACATCAGAACTACTATAAACAAGAACGATAACTCTATCCCTGTTTGATTCCAATGTTTCTTAATATCACCGAAGCACATGTACATTGCTAGGTTGTTGTTTTTACGGGATTTTTTAACTTAATTATTTTAAAGAATTAAACCACTTTGATACAACTAAAAGAAGGAGTAAAACATATTTGTTAAAGACATATTCTAATGTAATTATAACCAGCTGTTCACCTTATATTTCCAATTATATTAATTTTCTTAATAGGGTTTAATCATCACAAATGGGAATTGTTTTATTGAATATACACAAAAAAGAATTTTCAGCTACATTAAATCGATATCCCAAAGCAGATACTCAAAAATGACTTTTAAATAGTTCTCAGAACATTCGTGTAACCTTGCTGTCACACCCCTGGTGGAATTTCAAATGGATTCGCTGAAAAAGAATATGAATGACCAAAAAAAACACTCAGACTAAAATATCCCCAGAGCTATGAAATATAAGCCAAATGTTAAAGATTAAGGTTGATTAGTTACATACAAATACGATATTATTGTTTTGAAACTCGTAGCGATTATAATTACATTTCCTAAATTTGGTCGAAGCGCACGTACAATCTCCATAACAAGCCCGCAAGATCGTCAGAAATACACTCAGTTGGACCCATGTGAGCAATTATGTCAACAAACGCACGTGCGTGTATTTGAATCTCTCACCGTAAATCGCATGATTCGTATTAAAAAACTTCATAATAGGCAGCAAAATCCTTTAGCTACGTTCTTTGTACTTTCAAAGCACCGCGCTCATTTACGCGCGTTCTGATTGGTTTGTCGTATTTTCGCACATCACATGTATCGAGTAGGGGACGAGTCTTCTTGGAGGTTACGGAAAGGGGTGGGGTGGTGACGAATGGATGTTCATGTGCAAATTTTATGAAATCCTTCCAGAGGGGCACGAGTTATTCGGCTTGTTCCGGAATAACACGAGTTGGTTCCGAATGGAAAACAACAAGGATATTAGGTGGAACTCAAGCAACATCATGCCAGGACGCACCAGGATTTGTCAGTATCAACGTTGAAGTTCCCGGCGCTGATCCTCTGCCAATCTGTTCTGCTGTCTTAGTCTCCACCGTCACCGTCTTCACTTCCGACTTCTGTGTTGCACAGCTGGCTGCGATTCCAGAGTACGTGGAGTTAATACAGCCAGAGTAGCATCTGGTTACATTAGTTCCTGTTGATAGTAGACCCGTGAAGATCCGGATTAGAATTGGTTTTCAATTGATCTGTCATGTGAGGTGAGGTGAAATTGGGTTTAACGTCGTGCTTGAAAATAACCTTGTCTGGACCAAGTAAATAACCTTGTCTGGACCAAGTAAATAACCTTGTCTGGACCAAGTAAATAATCTTGTCTGAACCAAGTAAATAACCTTGTCTGGACCAAGTAAATAACCTTGTCTGAAACAAGTAAATAACCTTATCTGAGCCAAGTAAATAACCTTGTCTGGTCCAAGTAAATAACCTTCTCTGGACCAAGTAAATAACCTTGTCTGGTCCAAGTAAATAATCTTGTCTGTACCAAGTAAATAACCTTGTCTGGACCAAGTAAATAACCTTGTCTGGACCAAGTAAATAACCTTGTCTGAGCCAAGTAAATAATCTTGTCTGGTCCAAGTAAATAACCTTCTCTAGACCAAGTAAATAACCTTGTCTGGTCCAAGTAAATAACCTTGTCTGGACCAAGTAAATAACCTTGTCTGGACCAAGTAAATAACCTTGTCTGGACCAAGTAAATAACCTTGTCTGAACCAAGTAAATAACCTTGTCTGGACCAAGTAAATAACCTTGTCTGGACCAAGACCAAGTAAATAACCTTGTCTGGACCAAGTAAATAACCTTGTCTGGACCAAGTAAATAACCTTGTCTGGACCAAGTAAATAACCTTGTCTGGACCAAGTAAATAACCTTATCTGAACCAAGTAAATAACCTTGTCTGGACCAAGTAAATAACCTTGTCTGGACCAAGTAAATAACCTTGTCTAGACTAAGTAAATAACCTTATCTGAGCCAAGTAAATAACCTTGTCTGGACCAAGTATATAACCTTGTCTGGACCAAGTAAATAACCTTGTCTGGTCAAAGTAAATAATCTTGTCTGTACCAACTAAATAACCTTGTAATAACCTTGTCTGTACCAACTAAATAACCTTGTCTGGACCAAGTAAATAACCTTGTCTGAACCAAGTAAATAACCTTGTCTGAACCAAGTAAATAACCTTGTCTGGACCAACTAAATAACCTTGTCTGTACCAAGTAAATAACCTTGTCTGAACCAAGTCACGTGACTGACACCCTGAGCATATATCTACGTAAATGTGACACACTGACATGCATCAACCGTAGCACCCAATAGTCAAACGCCACAAGCCTTGAAGAAACGGACCTTTACGGCGGGGCGTGTACTAAAACCACAAGGAGTTTAGGACACAATTGCTCAAACACGTGCACAATTTTACGTGAACCTTATTTTGATATGTGCGAATGCTACAGTAGACAAATTGTATTATCACCTTTGATCAGCATGTGATTCGATACTATTTATGTTTAAACACTTAGTTCGTCCATGATTACAGCACGTCGCTTACCCTTTTCCGGGTATACTCAATCCATGATTGCTCCAGTCTTTTAGATTATTGTTTTAGTTTCAGTATATGACAACAGCACTCTGTTTGATGCCGCGCTCTGTCCTGAGTGTACCGCAACGACGCCTGAAACGACACCTCCCCCTCCAAGTTGTATAACAAACAACGACGACCGAGCCTGTTGTGAAGCTGGTCAGTAAAGAACTGGGGTGTGGCGGGCGAGGGAGGATTTTAAACAAAATTCACAGGACCTTCCGTAATATAGTAGATCCGAGCGAAAGGAAATTCAATGTTTTCTGGAGAATCAGCTTTAATGTTTGCACAAAAAGGGAGGTTTAAACGTAGTGTGCGTACTGTGTAAATTGGTGAGTGAGTATAGTTCTACGCCGCTTTTAGCATATTCCAGCAACATCACGGCGGAGACACCAGAAATGGGCTTCACACATTGTACCCATGTGGGGAATCGAACCCTGGCCTTCAGCGTGACGAGCGAACGCTTTAACCACTAGGCTACCCTACAGCCCCGCGTACTGTGTAAAGCAGCTATTATCATATCTTGTAATATCCATGAAGCTATTATATATTGAAGCCAATTCTGATGAAGCCAGACTGCTTATTATTAATCATAACACAACTACCCTGTGCTTTTGCTTAGCCAATGAAATGTCATGGAATCACTTGCAATTTATATGTTTTCTTAAGTCTCTACACTTCCTTAATTAGGTCACTTTGAACATGACAATGATTCATAGCCAAAAGCTTTTGACCAGGACACCCAAAGAAAACTAGCCGACATCGACCAAACCATGGAATATGTAAAAAGGTGGAATAGAAATTGCCGAAAAAATAGCAAAAAGGACGGTACTGATCAAAACCTACGTTTTAAGGGAACCAAACAGTAAATCACGAAGATCGCAAGAAACTGCGTCCGCACACATTCGAAAAGGTGGATCTCCATCAAAGGTGTTCTGGGTTTTTCGACGCACGCTTTATGGACATTGTGTATGTATGTTTGTATGTCGGCTCTTTCAATTTCAACTTTGTAGGACATTTGTCTTGGTAAAAGCAAGATGTTAAAGTCATTTGGTGCAATGGGAATCTACATAATGCGATTAAATATTTCTGGATACCTGTGCCAATTGCAGAGAAACTGCCTCCTACTATTTGATGCTAATTAGGCCAAGAAGTTGTAATGAGCGCCATATTGGTAACTGAAGCACTCTTCCACTTTGGAAACTGCTAATTAAGAAATGATGTTCATTATAAAAGTTAAACAAAAACTGTCAATTCGCCTTTTTTTCAAAACCTGAACTAGTTATTTCTTTCCTCTTACAGATCCATCCACATGCAACGGTGTTGACTGTTCGTGTGAGCTTCCAGACTCCCCATACTGTGCAATCTGTAAGTTTTGTTTGTTAGTTTGTTGTTTTACGTCACACTCAACCATATTCCAACTATATCAGGGCGGTGAACCAGACAATTCAGTGATTTACGTAACACATTTAGGGAAACGATGACGTGTCAACCAAGTCAGCGGGTCTGACCACCTGATCCTTCCTGTTAGTCGCCTCTTACGACACGCATAGTAAGTGAGTGAGTTTTACGCAATTTTTAGCAATATTCCAGCAATATCACAGCAGCCTGAAGTTGACGAATAACGTGCTAGCAGCGGGTTCGTTATTCGTTATTTGTTTTTCGAATAACGAATAACGTGCTAGGAGCGGGTTCGTTATTCGTTACTAGTATTTGTTTTTCGAATAACGAATAACGTGCTAGCAGCGGGTTCGTTATTCGTTATTTGTTTTTCGAATAACAAATAACGTGCTAGCAGCGGGTTCGTTATTCGTTATTTGTTTTTCGAATAAGGAATAACTTACGGGTTCGTTCGGTCATTCCAGTTCTATCAAATATGAAATATAAGATACAAGATAACTAGCGCCGACTATGCAGACTAAGAATAACAAGTATTCGATGCCTAAATCCCCGCGGATTCGTTTTTCGCTGCTCATATAACGAACCTGCTGCTTGCACGTTCACCTTTTCTCACGAAATGTGCACCAACTGATAACTGGAAATGATAAAAAATTAAATTCCCTTTTTTAAATGATAAGTCATTTTAGTGTTAGAACATCATTTATTGTTCACAAAATTCAAACTATGAAAAGTCAGATGTCAACGAGAACACGATGATCGCCAGTCATGATTGGGTACCCAGGATTGGCTAAATTAATTTGCATAAATTGATCATCAAACTTACTTTACAGTTTTTTTGTAAACAAAGTGTTACTTGAAATATATTTCACATAAGTTTTATCTGTATTATATTGTGACAAAACAACACAATATGGCCATTATACTTGAATACCATCTTGTCATCTA
This sequence comes from Haliotis rubra, assembly GCF_003918875.1. Classification (NCBI taxonomy): domain Eukaryota; kingdom Metazoa; phylum Mollusca; class Gastropoda; order Lepetellida; family Haliotidae; genus Haliotis; species Haliotis rubra. Next base: position 1,675,928 of record NW_025765303.1, read on the forward strand.
AGTTACCGTAACATTACCGTATCTATATAGAAATTTAGGCAAAATAATGGTGAAATGTTGCTATTCTATTACACAGAGTTACATTAAAAGATACAAAACAAAATAACTGTTCTTCGTTTCATTCATTATTTAAAGTACAGACAGTACATTAGCACAGTGAAAATTCATCCAATCTGTAATCACGTTACCTGTTTAGTTTGATGTAGAATAGCAACAATGATAAGCCAATTAAAAGTAAATAATCATTTAACGTTTAGAAGAGTTCATGACATAACTTTAGATCCATAAAACTGTCTTACCTGAGTAGCCCTGATAATGTGTGATCAGTTCTACTCAGGTTCTGCTCTTGCACATTTCAATCCCGCAACTGAACAAAATGTCCGTCATGCCATGTGTTTTTGGCGCTTGTATGACTGCGTCAATATTACTTCTGGAACCAGTGCACGGTCAGTGCCAAAGGTACGTAACTATTGTGTGCGATCCGTGAAAAAGATGATGCTCCTTTGGAAATGAGGTCACGCAGATTACATAACGTAAATTTTGGTATGACACAGACGTGATACCATGCCGCAGTGAAGCATGGATACCCCACTCAGACACATTATACTGACTCCGAGCTGACAAGTCCTTGTACCCATTAATGCCGATCGCCAGGCAGGGACCAACAAGTACCATATTTTAACGTCTTTTGGTATGACGCGTCGGGGATCGAACCCGTGACCTTCCGCTCTCCGGTGTAAAGAAAGAGCATCTCCCTCACTTACTTATTACGACTGAATTGGTCCATTCATTTTAAAACCCTTTTGGTGACATTGGATGTACAGTTTTTGTCTTATGGTGGTCACGTAGATTACATCCTAAAATTCTCTACAACTTTAAACCTGTGAAGCATCATAGTGAGAAATCGGCTGAAATTTAGTGGCTATGAGATCGATATTGGATTGTCCCCACATAAAACTGTAAATAAGAAATACTATTTAAGGAATACATGTAATTTACGTAATAATTATGTGGTCATTTTCATGGGGTAACGTACATAACGCATTTTGGGAGACATCATATTAAACATAAATCCGAAAACAAATAAACCATGTGAAGATATGTTCTGGCTTTCTGGGTATGGACGAAAGGGACAATACCTTATGTCGAAAATGTAATCTGTTTTGTTCACACTACATGACTATTTACTTTGAAATGTTCACTCAAAATGTTATACTATCATTGGAGACATGCACATTTTGGTGATTTTGACTAACGTTTACCCTGAGTCACACACAGGAATAACAGATCATTAACAATTTCTACGTCTCGGATACCTAGTAGTACCAAGCCTGTCGCCTAATATAAACAAGAAATGAACAGGTGAAATCACTAACAAAGTTTGTTTTAAAGCGGAGACACGTAACATTACAAATGGTGCACATTTCGTGAGAATAGGTGGTTATTCGTTATTCCAAAAAATGAATAACGAAAAACGAACCCACTGCTAACTTCAGGCTGCTCAATATAATGGCGGGTGACAATAGAAATGGGCTTCACATAATGAACCCATACGACAAGCACAGGTTGCTAATGATCTTCACGGGTGGCCGTTAAGTCTTCACAGAGCTATGCACACGTGTTTGCTGGAATTGAATGCATTCCGAATGCTCTGTCAGGTCCAGATTAGTGAGTGAGTCAGTTTAGTTTTACTCCGCTTTCAGCAATATTCCTGCAATATCACAGCGAGGAACACCAGAAATGGCTTTCCGCATTGTACCTATGTAGGGAATCGAACTCGGACCTTCGGCGTGATAAGCGAACGCTTTACCCACACGACAACCCCACCGTCCCTGGTCCAGATTAGGAAGTAGGTGCCGCAATAGTAAGTTTTAAACAACTCAGTGCACATGTCGACGGCACTTCAGGCCACGACGTCCATGTAGGTGCATCATGTATTTCAAAACAAAATGTTTGCAATGAAATCCCAGAAACATCTTAATCTGGTGTTTAGTTTTATAGTTTATTACTAATATAGCTATTTGACATCTATTGGCATATATTAAATATTTCAAGTGGGACAAAAATAGGATAAGATAGGGGTGAAGTGTAAGAAAATGATCATGAATTTACAATCAAAATTGATATTGTTTTTCTTTTGAAACTTTCAGTCCGATGTACTCTGTATGCCGATTTTTGTTCACAATGCTTCACACCACCTACTACAACCACGACAGTACCAACGACGACAACCGCAGCTGTACCTGTCTTCTGTCTAGGTGGTGGACGTGAGTGTTTTAAATCAAAACAATCCTCTTGCCTCTAATCGTGTGAAGAATAGATCTAGCATCTTACAGGCTAATTGCCTGTGTCTGATTCAGTGATCGGGGACATATGGGCCCGCCTTAGGATTTAAGGCACCCGAAAACTGCTTCTCTTTGTCTGAATTGCCTATTCAGGTCGCGCAAGTATGTTTATTTTGGGGTTGTTTTTAGTTGTGGTGGGGTGGAGTTCACTTATCACGTTTTGTCTCCCAGAGTTGTCCCATGATGCGATGATCGTATTTCAGGATTCAAGGACTGACCTATATATAACCATTCTCATATCAGAACTATAGTCTTTTTGTAAAAAGAACGTGAACGATCCGTTATATTTTCTGCAATAAACAACGAAATACTGCTCAAGCAAGGTTGAATACTCAACTCAACATTCACATTTTCCAGTTTACTGTCGGCTTGAAGAATGTTGTGCTGTCGATGCCTGTGCACAACTTCAAATCTGTTCTGGTGAGTGTATGTTTTGTGATTCTGTAGAGGTTTAATGCATTAGTCAGAATCTGCCCGTTTTGCTTTACTTTTGGTTTTGTGCTATATTAACTCTACACTAATGCATAAAAAAGTGAGCAGATCTGTTTTTAGGAGTGAAAAACACACTTTTGAGTGACACTGTTTTCAGTTAAGGGTAAGGTAGGTGAAGTAAATGGAGTTAGATACACACAAACTCTTAAAATGTATGAACTAAAGTACTGCTAATACTATATTGTAATACGTTTATTGTAATTGGGTTTACGTGGATATAGTTAGATACACACAAACTAAACTAAAAGTAAAATACTCGTTTGTGTAACATGTGATTTTAAAATGAAACACTGAAAACAAACTGAAAAAAGAAAAAAAGGATAGGAAACTTAAGTAGACCATAACAATGGTAAACCTAGATAAAATACAAAAAAGCAAAATGCGCTTTTATAGGAGGAACAACCCAAGAATTTGAAACAAGGGAGACTCTACAGATTGGCAATTTCAAGCTTGCATGCTTAATATCTACACAATATATACATACATATTCATACGCATACGCCCGCCGTTGTATCCATACATATTTACACCAAACCATACACAAGTGACCAAACACACGCACTTATACATGCATACACACGCAGATATATACCAGATATATACATATTATAAAGGTATTACAAAACATTTATACACACGGAACATACATGTATCTTCTGCACACATACAACACACATTATAGTCCAACTATGCTTACTTCTACACATACTACACACATATTCCACACATACAACACACATAACAGTGCATGTATGCTTAGTTCTACACATACTACACACATATTCCACACATACAACACACATAACAGTGCATGTATGCTTAGTTCTACACATACTACACACATATTCTACACATACAACACGGATTACAGTGCATGTATGCTTTAGTAGTACACATACTACACACATATTCTAATACACATACAACACACATTACAGTGCAAGTATAGCTTAGTTGTACACACACTCACACACATATTCCACACATACAACACACATAACACAGTGCATGTATGCTTAGTTCTACACATACTACACACATATTCCACACATACAACACAGATTACAGTGCATGTATGCTTAGTTCTACACACATACTACACACATATTCTACACGTACATCACACACATTACAGTGCATGTATGCTTAGTTCTACACATACTACACACATATTCCACACATACAACACACATTACAGTGCATGTATGCTTAGTTGTACACATACTACACACATATTCTACACATACAACACACATTACAGTGCATGTATGCTTAGTTGTACACATACTACACACATATTCTACACATACAACACACATTACAGTGCATGTATACCTAGTTGAACACATACTACACACATATTCCACACATACAACACACATTACAGTGCATGTATGCTTAGTTGTACACATACTACACACATATTCCACACATACAACACAGATTACAGTGCATGTATACCTACAGTTGAACACATACTAACACACACACATATTCTACACATACAACACACATTACAGTGCATGTATGCTTAGTTGAACACATACTACACACATATTCTACACATACAACACACATTACAGTGCATGTATACCTAGTTGTACACATACTACACACATATTCCACACATACAACACACATTACAGTGCATGTATACTTAGTTGTACACATACTAATACACACATATTCCACACATACAACACAGATTACAGTGCATGCATCACCTGGTTGAACATAATACTACACACATATTCCACACATACACCACGGATTACAGTGCATGTATACCTAGTTGAACACATATACTACACACACATTCCACACATACAACACAGATTACAGTGCATGTATAGCTAGTTGTACACATACTACACACACATTCTACACATACAACACACATTACACAGGTGCGATGTATGTTTGGTTGAACACATGCTACACACATATTCACACATATTGGTTAAACACACATTACAGTGCATGCATACCTAGTTGAACACATACTACACACATACATCCACACATACACAACACACATTACAGTGCAGAGTATGCTTAGTTGTACACATAACACAACACACATATTCCACACATACAACACAGATTACAGTGCATGTATACCTAGTTGTACACATACTACACACACATTCCACACATACAACACACATTACAGTGCATGTATGCTTAGTTGTACACATACTACACACATATTCTACACACATACAACACAGATTACAGTGCATGTATGCTTAGTTGTACACATACTACACACATATTCTACACATACAACACAGATTACAGTGTATGTATGCTTAGTTGAACACATACTACGCACATATTCCACACATACAACACAGATTACAGTGCATGTATGTTTAGTTGTAATACACATACCACACACATATTCCACACACATACAACACAGATTACAGTGCATGTTATGCTTAGTTGTACACACACACATACTATACACATATTCTACACATACAACACAGATTACAGTGCGTAATGCTTTGGTTGTTACACATCTCACATACTACACACATATTCAATACAGAACACATACACAGATTACGGTGCATGTATGCTTTGTTCTGTACACATACTACACACATATTCTACACATACAACACAGATTACAGTGCATGTATGCTTGCTTTGAACACATACTTACACACATATTCTACACATACAACACAGATTACAGTGCATGTATGTTTGGTTGTACACATACTACACACATATTCTACACACATACAACACAGATTACAGGTGCATGTATGCCTAGTTGAACCACATACTACTACACATATTCCAATAATATGCCAACACAGATTACAGTGCATGTATGCTAAGTTGAACCACACATACTACACACATATTCCACACTAATACAACACAGATTACATAGTGCATGTATGCTTGGTTGTACACATACCGCACACATATTCCACACATACAAGCACAGATTACAGTGCATGTATGCTTAGTTGTACACATACTACACATATTCTATACATACAACACAGGATTACAGTGCATGTATGCTTAGTTGAACACATACTACACACATATTCACACATACAACACAGATTACAGTGCGTATATAGCCTAGTTGAACACATACTACACACATATTCTACACATACAACACAGATTACAGTGCATGTATGCTTAGTTGAACACATACTACACACATATTCCACACATACAACACAGATTACAGTGCATGTATACCTAGTTGAACACATACTACACACATATTCTACACACACAACACACATTACAGTGCATGTATGTTTAGTTGTACACATACTACACACATATTCCACACATACAACACACATTACAGTGCATGTATACCTAGTTGAACACAAACTACACACATATTCCACACATACAACACACATTACAGTGCATGTATGCTTACTTGTACACATACTACACACATATTCCACACATACAACACACATTACAGTGCATGTATGCTTACTTGTACACATACTACACACATATTCCACACATACAACACAGATTACAGTGCATGTATGCTTAGTTGAACACATACTACACACATATTCTACACATACAACACAGATTACAGTGCATGTATGCTTAGTTCTACACATACTACACACATATTCTACACATACAACACACATTACAGTGCATGTATGTTTACTTGTACACACACTACACACATGTTCCACACATACAACACACATTACAGTGCATGTATGTTTACTTGTACACATACTACACACATATTCCACACATACAACACAGATTACAGTGCATGTATGTTTACTTGAACACACACTACTACACACATATATGTTTACTTGTACATACACACACATATTCCACATACAACACACATTTACAGTGCATGTATGCTTTCTTACACATACTACACACATATTCCACACATACAACACACATTACAGTGCATGTATGTTTACTTGTACACATACTACACACATATTCCACACATACAACACACATTACAGTGCATGTATGCTTACTTGTACACATACTACACACATATTCCACACATACAACACACATTACAGTGCATGTATGCTTGTAACAGTTCTACACATACACACATACAACACTACATATATTACATACACACTATTGCACATACACATACAACACACATTACAGTGCATGTATGCTTAGTTGAACACATACTACACACATATTCCACACATACAACACACATTACAGTGCATGTATGTTTACTTGTACACATACTACACACATATTCCACACATACAACACACATTATAGTGCACGTATGCTTACTTGTACACACACTACACACATATTCCAAACATACTTCACACAAATGCAAGAAAGTATGCTACATACACCCTCCACAACATTAGTGCATGTGTGCTATGCTACTTACGCTGCACATAATGCTTGTGTGCTATGATACAAGCAAATCACACATATACTACACACACGTACAATACTTACAGTCATGTATACGTTGCACAATGTTTTATGCATGTATTCATATTCAAGATTACACCTGGTTAGAGATGCCAACAAATGTGTATTCGTATGTGCATGCACATCATTTTAATGAAATGAGAAACCAAGCAAGCAAAATCATAGTATACATACAAATCAAATCAGTACAAAGGGGATCTTTGGAGGAAGCTCACCGTTAGCCTGTATGCACGATCTATTGTAAGTTGGAGTTGCCTGTCTGTAGTAGACAGAACCGTTACATAGCATGTTGAGCACGGACACACTGCTCGTGCATACCACGCACTCACGTGCTTTACAACATTCGCAGCGCGTTTACCGTTAGCATCTAGCGGTGAGTGTCACTGACTGTAGATACGAAGGGAGACGTTGACAACTGCACGAGGGCAGATTATTATACCATATATGAATAGAGATAGTGTTTTATTTCAGTCTCAGTTCACTTAGTATATATACATTGAAATATAAAACACATAAAATACATAGAAGGCGTAAGCCACGAGTGGTAATGGGAGACTATATGGACGGATTTATTTAATCATGTTACAACATGCTACATTTTACAGAAATTATAAATAGTTATATTACATCATATTACGAAATGTTACAAAATATTACAAAATTTTAAATATACATACACATTTATAAGTACATTATAAATATATAAAGATGTGAAAGAAGAGACGCTGAATCAGCAAACTGTCTAACAGTTAACATTCCATTTTGAAACTGGTTTCTCAGTTCTTTAAGACAACGTTCCAGGTATCGGTATTTTTTCTTCGTGGGTTGTCTTTGGCCTTCGGCATATTGCACCAACGAGGTGTAGGAATATACTTATGTTCAAGTTGAGCATTAGCCATTTCGAAATCGAATGTACACTTTCATGCTTCTTCTCATTGTATATCCCCATGTAATAAGAGGGGAACTGATCCAGAGCTTTTAATGTTTCTCGCCAACAGTCTAATTACCAACCAAACTGCAAGCTGTTCGGTATCTGCTCCCTCGACCGTGACGGACACAGGGACTGGGCTTCTGGCCACCTTGACAAAAATTCTTCAACCCAAACAGCGGGACATTCTGAAGGTCTGATGTGACAAATGTATTACATGTTATGTGAGATGACCAAGCCAAGAAAGACACAAGTGGATTGATTGCTCATTATTGGCTAATTAAATTACTTTTTTAAAGAATGGTGGACATCATGCAATTAGTTGCCATGTGTGCGATCTTGGATGACCAATGAGATTATACACCAATGTGAAAAAACTGAAGTGATGTATCCCTTTTTCGCATATTAGACTGTTAAAAGATACTTGACTTTGGACAGGATTCTTTGTCAGCTGCAGATGAATGGCATATTGTTCCTTTATGTGGAGGTAGTGTCCCATTTTTGACAGCGTCCTGGTCACTGATTTGTTAAGGCGTGAAGTTTCGCTGTCAAACCTGGGATAACAAGCTGCACCAATTAAGGGTAGTTATGTAAATGCAATCACCTGAGAGAAGTACAGAACAAGTAACATTCTTGAACACTAATGCCACAATCAACTGAGAGAAAAGGATGCGAGATGCAGCATTATCCATTGAGATGTATGAATGCAATATTTAAAAAAAGGTTACGTCATGAGCAGGATGGGAGAAGTAGCTTTACCAATTACTTGCAAAGTATATATGCCCACATATACATCACATTTTCTTATCGTATTTCATCATGGCTGAGAAAGGTACAACTTTAGATGGCAGAAGACCAGGTGGAGAATTGTTGCTGGATGGATATAGGTATCTGAGACGATCTGCAAACAGGAATGGTACCATGATATGGAGATGTCAGTGGCTGAAAACAGCCCCAGTCACTACAACAGCAGATGGGACTGTTGTCAGAAGAGGGGACCAACAGCATACACATCCAGACCAAAGCTCTATTGGTTCCTATATCCTTACCAGTAATATCAAAAAACGGACACGAGAAGAGCTGAAAAGTGTACCAAAGTTCACTGTCAAAATTGGGATAACTGGCTAGATCAATTACAGAAGTGAGAAATTTCACTGTCAAAATCGGGACAAAACCTATGTGGATATTGATGGATACATTCCTCGAACAAGGTAATAGGCTGATATTGTTGCAGACTTTAGTCTGTTTTATTTCTAATATTTGTATTTTGTTTTTATTCATTTGTGGTAGCATTCAACAGAATCAATTGTTTTCGCCGTGTAACATAATGAGACAGACAACATACACTAGGTCATACCTAGGGCGTGTGGGAAATATGATTCATGTTGGCATTCTTTAAAACTTATACTACTGTCATGTTATAAATACAATATAAGTATAAGCAGATCGTATGTTTTTTATTAAGTTTCAAAATGCATACAAATATGGCAATAAAATAATTAGGATTATAAGACAAAATATAAAGACATACATTGACTTCGTTTTTTTCAGTCCTGACGTTCTTTACCTCTGGCAGATGATTAAACTTCAAAATGTTTTCATTTGTTATAATAACAATGAAGATGGAATTATTATCGAGTAAAAAACATTTCATTTTTGTTGACCAATCTATACCTATACTATCAATTGGGCATGCGGGTGGCGCAGCAAAGGTCATGAACCAGTCGAAAATACTGGGATATCATCCGGGTACTCGCGAAAATTGCTCTGGATCAGTGCCCTTTTAAATGTGTTCATCATATGATTGTTTTAATCATGTTTTTACACGGTCTGCTTCCGTGTGCGATGTGTTCACTTCCATCAACCACCAGCTTGTCATAACACGTCACATGAGATTAGCCATTTGCTAAAATAACACCCAAACTTCAAAGCGTACCCCTTGTCAACGTCCTGAGCCTTATAAAAATCGAAAGGTCGGCTTCCTGAGTCGACACCTTCTCAAACTATTGTCATGTAAGTGGTAATAATTCCTGAGCAGTAGAGGACAGATTGACTTGCTTATTTTGGAATTTAATGCTTTAATCTAGAATTAAAATTAAAACAAGAATCTCATGAACTATTTGTCTCTGGAATCATCTGTGATATCAGGGAGACTATATAAGTTGTAGAGTATCCCTGGTGATATGAACTTGTGTAGTGATTTCTCTTGAAATTATTTAACGTGATCTAAAATGAATAATGCATTAAACATTTAGTCACCTTTCATTGTAAATGACCAAAGTAATTAGTTACACTATGAAGTTTTTAAGAAGGAATTCATTTGGGTTGTTTTTGCCTCAGTCCGCCCGTGTGTGGACAACATAACCAATTATCTATTAACAAGTTCATGATATTTCGTGAATACACCAACTGCATAACACCGTTTCTGACCACAAACCCAAACGGGTTGTTCTCTCTCCGCCTACATTCCAGTTCGCCTACAGTCTTAAAGCAACATTTCATGGTCTGTTGACTGTTCATTACGCAATGATAAACCACCCAAACGGTCCATCCCTTGTGACAGGTGTTAATTAGAGGGTACCAATACTACTATAATAAGCCTATTATTCCCTGGCAAGGGTTCACTTTTATGGCATGTAATAAACCCTGTCCAGTCAGTCAGTGGGTCCGGTAAACTTTTATTTAATCCATGATGTAACGTAGGTCTATGTAATTTGTGTTTATGCAAACCGTGACAGGTCAAAAACTATTGTGCGCTTCTGTGGATAATAAGTAAAAAAATACACTTAAAAGGGTATTTTTGAAAATGCTAGCCATACCAAGGGCAAATATAACAGTCAATATCAATTTTTGACACTTAGAACAACAAGGATGCAGATGAATGAAGTTATACCAGGGATAATCTACAACGTTTTATAGTCTCCCTGGTTATACTAATATATAAACAGACAGACAGATAGTTTATTTAGGTCTCACCTCGTGCAATGCAACATAAAAATAAATTATTATACATAAATTCATTGACGAGCCACCCATATAGGGTTACGAGAGACACATAAACAGTTAAAAACAGTATATACAGTAAAATATATAAAGTGTTTCACACAATATTATATAAAATACCCCTTCTTCTTTCTAAAATAAACTTGCAGGTTTTGGCCGATAAAAATACAATATCTGGGTTAGACAATATAAAACTGACTTTATCACAGGCGATCAAAAGATTAAAATTATCACAAATACTACCACATTCAGCTAGAAGAACTTCCCTGACATCAGTGTAAATAAGGCAATCCAATAAAACATGACATTCATCTTCAACACAATTCACACAATTAAAACACACTCGCTCAGAGAAATTGGTTCCTAGGTGATCGCGTAGGAGGACGAATACACAGTCTATACACTCATGGGGATCCTTGGGAAAAGGAGAAACTGAAAGAAGTAGTGGTAAAATCCTTCCTAAATTTCCAAACATTTCCAAGCCTTGGAAATATCATGTTTCCAAATTTCGGAAATTTTTGGAAATATGATATTTCCAAATGAGAAATTTTTGGAAATCACCATTTTTATTCTTGTGTATATATCTAAATCGAGCATCAACATGTTTCATGAGGTTCATAGTGTTCATTCATATCACATGTGAAGTTCTACAAAAGCGCAATGTCACTGTAAACAACACAGTTTATTATCTTACCTCACACATAAATGTCGCTTCTGATTGGCTGAGCGCTCTTCTATTATTTTCAATGTACCCCGCTTACAAACGAGTAACATTTCAATGTACACCGCTGTCAATGGCAACTCATTTGGTACTTTGTGGTAGTAATTCTTTACCTCGAATAACATTGAATCACGTATGATGTACGGAAATTACCGATGTTTTGCGAATGCAAATCGATGTAAGGGAGATAACTCTATAAATCTGTTTTGCTTGTCAGCAAAATCTAGCGATGACCACAAAAATATCTGTACCCGTGCTTCAAACAGTTCAAAATTAACATTAAGGTATTCGGTAAGATAAATACGTTGTTCACTGGTCCCTCGGGGCCCATGGGTTGATATTACCCTCGATGTTTGTTTAACATAAACAAACATCGAGGGTACATCAACCCATGCCCGCCTCGTGACCAGTGAACAACTTATAATGTACAGTTGTACTGACCTTGACATATATGAAGCATAGAGTCGTGATGACTATCGACAGTTCGTGAGATCATGCAAAGGCATTATGAGTATCTGTATCTCAAGCAATTTACCTCATTATTGTAATAGTGTGTTTTTTCTTGACTCAGACTAATCACCATCTTGAGTTTAGTGGACTCGCACACTTGACTCAGACTAATCACCATCTTGAGTTTAGTGGACTCGCACACTTGACTCAGACTAATCACCATCTTGAGTTAAGTGGACTCGCACACTTGACTCAGACTAATCACCATCTTGAGTTTAGTGGACTCGCACACTTCATCGAAGTGAGTGTTGTTGGTGACTTTTCTCACCGTCCCGTTCAGCATCTTGATGAGGATGACCCCACTGGTTACCCATGATGCCTCAACTTTCTTTTCCGAGACAAGTTGGCGGGCCCTTCGAGCTAACGCTGCTCGGGGTCCGGTAAGATCTTCATTGGTGAAGACTCTACGGGCTCCAGGGGTTTTAACGGATTTAAGTTTTGATCTCGACTTGAGGACAGCACGTTTCGAGGCGTTGCTAACGAATCGGGCAGTTATATGTAATTAGTTGTCCTGTGGAGTGGTATGTCGTTTGGGAATACGATGACTAACATCGATGTCACCAGGGTTGAGATTAACCCCAATAGACTTAGCCATGTCTAGCACCAACTTGTCAGTGTCCTCATTCTCGGACTCACACAACCCTGAGATTCTGATATTATTCCCTCTCGAGTACTGTTGGCTTCTGTCTAGCTTGTTGGTGAGAGTCTCTATTGCCTGTTCTTGCTCGATAAGTTTGGTGGACATGAGTGACACTTTCTCTTCAAGAATTTTATTTTGAGAAATGATCTCGTCCATTTCTTGACGATATATTGGCCTTATCGCCTCAGCGACTTCAGAACTTCAGTGTTTTTCAAAGCTTTAACCACTCTAGAAATAAGCAAATCAGAGGTGGGGCTATTAACAGACACATCAGAACTTTCGGCTCTCACCATAGTAGAAGTGTTAGAAATATCCAAACATTGACTGACGTTTCAAGTCAAAATCTACCTCCGAGTCGGGTGATATGAACACTTCGTCTCTGTGACGTTTTGTTGTGAGAGGAGTACTTGAGATAAATTTCTCCATATACTATGTGCTAATGTCAAATACAATGAAAATCGTATGTACTCACTCTCTGACGTTGTGATAACCCCTGATATGTCCATGAAAACAAATTGAATTACATGTATATGCACATCACAAAGCACAAGAAAACAAGGAGTTAGCAACTCATACACGTGTTGATGGCGGGAACCACGACTTTCACGGATTATTTACATTCAGTCAATCCAACATTTATCGTCCAAACTACAACTCATCTTCTTCCAGATTTCACATATGATGCACTTGGAACCATTTTGAATATATATTTGAAGACTTTGCTGTAAGAGTTAATTCCTACACCATAAAAGCGCAGCTGATTGGAGTCAGCTCCCCGTGACACGTCCGACCACCATCGTGATGTCACTACTTTACTTTTTGTAGCGTTGACGCTGATTTTCAGTGATTGAATCACTTTTTACAGCGGTTTTGCTTTTAACGCCCATCCGTGAATTGCTATTATTTTCTAGCATTGCTGTTATGTTTCAGCAATGATTGTTTATGACACATGTATCAATTGGTCTCAACATCTGGTGTTCAATAATACCATTTTCCTTATGGGTGTAATGTGTCTGGTGTTCGATATGGATATTTGATAGTGACGGGGGACATTTCAATAAAATCTTGGTTGGAGTAGTTTGACTATTTCCTGAACAAAGTCATTTTTAAACTCCCATCACTCAAAGTTTCAAAGTATCAAAAACCCTCCCTTCCCTCCCACCCACCACCCCTCCATTTCCAATGCTGTGATTTTCAACACTGACTGGAAGCGACAGTACAGGGTACTTCGAGACAAATATGTTGACTTGGAAGTGTAAAGTTCACTATAAATCCTTCATGATGTCATCATGTCATTAGTGTGTTGATATGATAACGTTCTTCTTATTAACATACATTATTTACCATTTTACACCAGTTGGAATTAAGTGACAAATATTGTAAATTTACAAGCCATTGTTCGGGAGTTTGATTGGATCGCATTGCAAAAGGAATAAGGAATTTTAACATTTTAACTTTATGCCATAGTCAAGCATGGGAACCAGGTATATGCCATATTAAACAGTGAGGCCATTGTATAAAACCACTGACATAAAGGTCCATAAATTTTAAAATCATCATTTTAAAAACAAAATAGTCTCAATTAAAAGGTGTCTGATTTATATCATCATATTCATGTAAATACAAAACTATAATGGAAAGATTTATCATTCGGATCAGTGCATTTGGACATGCTTTTCGACATGCATTTGGTCAAAGGACTGAAATTGCTAATATTATGTCGTCACAATTCCACAATTAGTAGTCGATCACTTTATATTATTGGTCTCTTTTATCATGTCTCAGGAAAGAATCCCACATATATGGGGAATAAGATATCATAACACGGTTCATCAAGGGTTGTTGAAAGCTAAAGAGAAACTGCTGGGGATTGACTGTTGACTGAAGTTCTGTAGTTTCTCCACATTGTACCCATGTGGGGAATCAAACCCGGGCCTTCGGCGTGACGAGCGAAGCTTTACCCACTAGGCTATCCCACCGCCGCTGGTCCAGATAAGAAACTAGGTGTCACAATAGTGGGTTTCAAACAAGTCAATGCACATGTCGACGGCCCTTCAGGCCACGACGTTCACATAGCTGCATCAGAAACGCCTTTATCAGGTGTTTAGGTTTAGTTTTATAGTTTATTTCTGTAGTTTTCTATTTGATATCGATTGTCATATATTAAGCATTTCAAATGTGACTAAAATACGTTCAAGATAGCGGTGAAGTGTAAGAAAATGATCATGAAGTAAAAATCGAAAATTGCTATTGTTCTCTTTTGGAACTTTCAGTCAATTGTACCTGCCTTTATGCCGATATTTATTCAAAATCTTTCACAGTAACTACTGCAACCATGACTACAACCATACCAGCAGGGATACCAAGCCATGTCTAGCACCAACTTGTCAGTGTCCTCATTCTCGGACTCACACAACCCTGAGATTCTGATATCATTCCCTCTCGAGTACTGTTGGCTTCTGTCTAGCTTGTTGGTGAGAGTCTCTATTGCCTGTTCTTGCTCGATAAGTTTGGTGGACACGAGTGACACTTTCTCCCAAGAATTTTATTTTGAGAAATGATCTGGTCCATTTCTTGACGATATATTGGCCTGTTTTCCTTGTAAATTGTGTGAGCTGCGCTATGTTCTTTCAGCCATAACATTGCATTGCAAGTACCGCGAACGCTACACTCATTCAAACGAGAATCGTCGCGATTTTAGCCTTCCCGGCCATGACCTTTCAGCTAAGGGTAACGTTATCAACCAATTAGAGTGAGTGAGTGAGTTTGGTTTTACGCCGCCTTCAGCAATGTGTAATGATACCAATTGTACCAGAGAAGAGAACGGAAGAGATAACAACTGAGGTGCCAACGACAACTGAGGAGCCAATGACAACAGAGGAGCCAAAGACAACAGAGGAGGCAACGACAACAGAGGAGGCAAAGACAACAGAGGAGGCAACGACAACGACAACAGAGGAGGCAAAGACAACAGAGGAGCCAAAGACAACAGAGGAGGCAATGACAACAGAGGAGGCAACAACAACAGAGGAGCCACAGACAACAGAGGAGCCACAGACAACAGACAACAGAGGAGGCAACGACAACAGAGGAGCCAAAGACAACAGAGGAGCCACAGACAACAGAGGAGCCACAGACAACAGAGGAGCCACAGACAACAGAGGAGCCACAGACAACAGAGGAGCCACAGACAACAGACAACAGAGGAGGCAATGACAACAGAGGAGCCAAAGACTACAGAGGAGCCACAGACAACAGAGGAGCCAACAACAACAGACAACAGAGGAGCCAAATGACAACAGAGGAGCCAAAGACAACAGAGGAGCCAAAGACAACAGAGGAGGCAACGACAACAGAGGAGGCAACAACAACAGAGGAGGCAAAGACAACAGAGGAGGCAACGACAACAGAGGAGGCAGCGACAACAGAGGAGCCAACGACAACAGAGGAGGCAACGACAACAGAGGAGGCAACAACAACGGAGAAGCCAAACTAAACTCTAAGAAGACTCGTCCCCGTCTCGATGCTTGTTATGTGCGAAAATACGACAAACCAATCGAGAGACGCGCATAATGATTGTGGAGCTTTTATAAAAAATCGCATTATGTCATTGTTTAACAAATGTTGAAAATATTAATCGTCATATTAAAAGTACAAGGAACGTAGCTAACATAATTGTTTTGGTTCGTGTGTAGCTTTAAGTAAGGATAATGCCATAGAAAGTGAGAGATTCAAATCCAAGCACGTGCGTTTGTTTACACAACGGCTCTCATGGGTCCAGTTGAGTTTATTTCTGACAATTTTGTGGGCATGTTCTAGATCATTATTAATCGTTACGAGTTTCAAAGCAATAATATATCTAAATATAACTAATCAACTCTGGGGATATATTAGCCTGACGTTTTGGGTATCATTCATATATATTTCAGCGTATTCGTTTTAATATTGAACAAGGGTATGGCAGCAAGGTTTCACGAATATTCAGTTTGACAAATACTTTTAAGATCACCTTTAAGTATCTGCTTTGGGATTTAATGTATCTTAAAAAAGATTATTTTATTTGCGTATTCAATAAAAGAAACCCATTAAATCCTATTTAGACATGTAAATTGGAAATATAAGGTGAACAGCTGGTAAATTTAAGTTTGAATATGTCTTTAACAAATAGTTTTCTTTCCTCCTTTTAGTTGTTTCAAGGAGTTTTAATTCTTGACTAATACAATGTACGACTACTTTGGTGATATAAACTACCATTGGAAGCAAACAGAATAGAGTTATCGTTCAGGTTAAAAGTAGTTCCTATGTTAATGCGCCAATATGAAATCCTTCCAGAGGGACACGAGTCGCTATTCGGCTTGTCCTGGAATAACACGAGTTGGTCACGAATGCAACAACAGCTGCCCCTGTGACAAGTTCGTACTCGTGAGTGAGTGAGTTAGATGAACTTTTTGTGGCTTTAAACAGTATTCCAGTCATATACCGTATGTATGCTTATTGTGGAAGGAAAGACCTAAATGATGTAGGTTTCACACGTTTGCCACTTTGGTGCAGCCCAAAAGGGTATTTTTAAGTTTGTCAGCACCACAGCCAATCTGAGCGAACTGGGATACGAACCCACTATTACAGGTTTCTGACGCGTCAAAATGACTGAGCACTGAGCCGTCCATGACCCCTTGAAGAAAAGCTACTATGTAAGTACGACATTAATCCACTCCATTCAACATCCAGTCATTGTTTTTCCAACAAACAGAAATACAATGATAGTATTCCCCTCATGACTAATCCAGGATGTGCCTACACTAACTTCTTGACAATCACAAGGATATTAGGTGGAACTCAAGCAACATCATGCCAGGACGCACCAGGATTTGTCAGTATCAACGTTGAAGTTCCCGGTAGTTATCCTCTGCAAATTTGTTCTGCTGTCTTAGTCTCCACCGACACCGTCTTCACTTCCGACTTCTGTGTTGCACAGCTGGCTGCGATTCCAGAGAACGTGTAGTTACTACAGCCAGAGTAGCATCTGGTTACATTAGTTCCTGTTGATATTAGACCCGTTAAGATCCGGGTTAAAATTGGTCTTCAGAAACTGATGATTGTCGTCAGAGGCGACTAACAGGATCGGGTGGTCAAGGTCGTTGACTTGGTTGACACATGTCATCGTGTCCAAATTGTGTAGGTCGATGCTCATGCTGTTGACCTCAATTATTTACAGACCTCCGCCGTATCACTGTTGTATTGCTGAATGTGGCGTTTCTGAGTGAGTGAGTGAGTTTACTCCACCATGCCCTGTAAGAATGGAGGATGGGGTCGCGTCGTGATGTGTTTGGGATGTACTGGACCACATCGGTTCACATGTGACTTATATTCAGTGCACACTCACCAACAATCTTGTAAAATATGATGACAAAACGTAGAGAAGGAACTCAGTTTGTGAAATCATCTGGTCATTTATTCATTTCAGAACATTCACCGTTGCTGTCAATGACTTTAACGGCAATAAGGTGGCCGAAATTCCAGGAAGGACAGGAACAGGTGAGAAACCGTTTATACTTGCGTTTACAATTGAAAGTATTACCTGTCCACCCCACAGTTACAAAAACCTTTATCAACCAATAGTTGATATAAGGTCCCTTGTACCTTTTGCTCGTGTAATACTCCTGTTACACACAGTTGATCTGTCATGGTGCCGATGGTAAGAGTGGGCTGACTACCTATTGTTACGGTTAATAATTTGCCGTGCCCTTTGAGCCAGCAAAATAAAACACAGACAAGTCTAAAATATTCAATAATATTGGGGTTTTCCGATAGCAAACCCAGGGCTTCTATACAGAAGATAGGGTTTTCGACAAGTGGACTTTGACATCAAATAGAAGCCCGGGCTTATATTCGGAAACATGGGCTTCTATTCGAATATTTTTTTTACAGTGATAATCATATGGACTAAAATGTCATAAGGCAACAAGTGAAGGAAATCTTTTTAATATTACTTTCACGAATATTGCAATAACTATGCAATGAAACGGAACGCATACAAACTCTAATATATAGTACAGTTGTAAACCGATGCTTATCATTGCCAGTATGGACAGCATCGACGTTTTTGTTGCCAATTAAATCCATCATTGTTCCTGTCGTCATGTCTATATAGCATGGCGTTTCATCCATGTTGATCCCCCGCCGTGATGTTGCTGGAATATTGCTAAAAGCGGCGTAAAACCAAACTCAGTCAGTCAGTCAGTCATCCATGTTGAGGATATGAGCAGCATCGTAACCCAACGTAAGCTGTTCTACGCCGCGAAGGTGATCCTGTATGATTGTCTTGATAACAACATGATCTCGGTTGTCTTGCTGACCCTGATGTCTGCTTTTAATGTTGTGTCATTGACAGAAATTGTAGATCCTGTTGTCACTAAAACTAATCGAACTGGTGCCAAGTTCAAGTTCACGTTCAAGTCGGAGAGCTTGTTACCGATTCTCTTGTAGTTTACGATCATTTTCTCCTTTCTCTGTTCCTTGAACCACGCATACAGACATTGTTCCAGTTCAGGGAGTGCTGCGCCAAGAAATCTCTTTGGCGACTGTGCCGACTCCACAAATTTTGAGTCGTTTTTAGACAATTCTCTAAGCCGTTTCCTATCAATTGCCAGACCCCTTGATGCAGAGGTCAGATTACCCCCATACTCAAGCTTTACCTTCTTTCACAACATCAAGTTTTTCTTTGATAGTGTAAGACCTCCGCTTGAACATACTGACTAAAGATGAGACAACAGGCAAAATACGAGACAGTTTTTCAACGTCACTAGTAACGCCAGTGAATATGTATAACACTTGTATTTCAAGACCACCTTGAGGTAAATAAGTCCTTATTTATCACCTGTATAGGCAGATCGCCACCTCTCTTTAGAAAGTAGTTAAACACTTGGCTCTGTGCTTTAGGTGCATGTCCAACTATGAGATGACCACGTTTTACGGTTACAGCGTAACGATCGGCATAATTTAGAACATCACGTTCAGGTGTCCCAAATGTTCTATAAACGTGAAAATCACGAATAACACTTTCAACAGCGTAAACAGATATGTTCGTCATGTCAAATATAGGAAGAAATAACATGGACTATTTGTATTGTAGAAAGGGGAGGCTACTCTCATGTGAGTGGGTGAGTGAGTAAATATTTAACGTCACATCAGATACTCTCATTTGACACACGTTTGAATTAAATAGAAGCCCATGGAACTCTATTTAGAAAAAAAATCCGAATACATGGGCTTCTAAACGAGAGGGCTTGCTTTCAGAAAACCTCGGATATTGAATAAACAATGAGCAAGCCACAATGAATGACAACACAGATATCCAGTACAAGGCAGTTGAGTCACAAATCTAAAATATTGGGTCACAAATATTAGATATTAACTCACCAGAGTCTTGACATTTACAGTGATAGCAGATATACTGATTGAAGGTTGGAGAAGACGAATAGGCAAGCACGGCCAGTCTTGAATGTAGGTCAGCTTGACGATGGCAGACAGATGTGTATAAATCCAGTCATGTGAAAAGTCGCACAACAACCAGCCTTTATATAGCTCTTACACAGTTCTTGAGCATTCTAGCAAAGCTAGGCTCCATCATTATTCTCTCAGAACGCCATGGAACCATGTGGAACACACGACGTGACAAGACCCGGAAGTCAAAACAAAATAAAGCCAGCCAAGGGTGGCAACTCTAAAGAGCTATCAAATAAAGGCGTACCGTTAAAAATACTATTACCATTGAACATATATGATGCGAGATGCGAGCCAAAACCCACACTCAAAACTTTAAACATTGTGGCCCATAATAATTATCAGTTAATCCATGATATAATTATAAATTACAACCCAAAAAACACCCTCTTAACACTATATATTTCGGGCATATGGTAGCTATATATATAACTGGCTTGTATAGTTTCAAAAACTGTGCAAGGGATTGTAAAAGCAAAATTACTGTTTGTAATTATATTGTTTGCAATGATTTAACTATTGGTGACCTGTGAAGATCGGGTTAGAATTGGTCTTCAGCAACCCATGCTTGTCATAAGAAGCGACTGGCGGGATCGGGTGGTCAGACTCGCTGACTTAGTTGACACATGTTATCATGCATGTCTTAACTGAATTGTCAGGTCAAGACTCGATTACTTACAGACTGCCGCCATATTGCTGGAATATTGCCGCATGCGGTTTTAAACAACAAAGACAACTGTTGTCAACTGTTTCTAGGATTGTTTCCCCGTCTACTATCATACCTCCGCTCTCCACCCCTGCACTCTCCACCCCTGCACTCTCCACCCTACGCTCCCTGTTTCATATTCCCCAACCCAGTCCACCCCTCGCCCGCTAGCCAAACCTCTGGAAGCATACTCTATATTAATACAACAGGCAACTTTAAAGGTGGTCAGTTAGAGTTTTAGTGAGTGAGTTTAGAAATATTCCAGCTATATGGTGGTTGGTCAGTTAGAATAAAAGTAAACGTAACTAGAAAGTGTTCTTACTCCCCCTTTCCCCAATACAACGTTGAGACTCCAAACAATTAATTTAATTCCTTCAATTTCAAAATCTCTAAGTATGAAAATACATATTATTGATAGTTCATGGTGTTTTATAGTAGTACATGTATATGGTTGATGCTTCTAAGCTTACTAATAATTGGTATTAAGTACACAAAATTTTGTGAAGATGGATGAAGTGGTTTTAGAGTTATGCTCCGAACACAAACCCTACCCTTCAATAAAACCAAGCCCAAATTTGTTGCCACTGAAACAAAAAAAAATATAATTGAAAGAAAAGTTCAAACTCCCAAAAGGCACATCTACATGATATGGAGGGGCAGTATAGCAAATATGGTGAAGATGGGTCAATTAGTTTCAGAATTTTGCTCAGTAAACGTACTTTATCCTTCAAAAAGACAAAGTCCAAATTGTTGCCATGAAAACAGAAAAAATGAAATTGAAAAAAAACTCAAACCTCCAAAAGGCACATCTACAAATTTGGTGAAGATTGTTCAAGTAGCTTTAGAGTTATGTTCCGGAAACAATGGGAACGCCGACGCCGACGGAAACTCAGCCAAAAACAACATGTCACCTTCATAATACAACATAATTACTAATTAAATTGAGGGATAAACTTTTGACAAACGTTCAGTTACTTTTCGGAAACATCCTGGTATCTCATTGTATGTTCACACATTGTACCCGTGTGAGTAATGGAAACTCGGGAGTTTGGCCTGAGGAGCGAAAGCTTTAACCACTAGGCTACCCAACCGCCCCTGCTATAGCAGGCTCACTACCGCGCTGACTCATCCAACATATACATTGTAACATCATCTGTTTCAGGGCGATGCAGGAGGCCCACTGATATGCCCTGACCAGACAGGTCAGCTGATTACAGCGGGGCTTGTTGCCGACATGCCGCCAGTGTGTTCCGGCCCTCCAGAGTTCATCAGTCTCTTGCCTGATACATTCGACTCCTCTGTACTCCCAGCTTATTAAATACACTTATTGTCTCTTGTCCCTTGTCATTTTGATCTCCGGTTTGTGTGAGTGAGTGAGTATGGTTTTACGTCGCTGTGAGCAACATTCCAGCAATATCACGGAGAATATCACCAGAAATAGGCTTCACATATTATTCCATTGCATTATGTTCACAGAATTTAATTTTTCGTTAAAAAAATTTGGACATTTGTTTCTCTGCTTTTTTACACACCTTAGGCTTTACTTTCTTCCGAAAACAATGTTTCCAAATTATCACTTTCTCTTAAAGTGAATAAAACTACATTACAGTTGGCACCTTGAAGTTCCTTCCCAGTTATCGAAGCATAATTAGTTGTGTGAGATTACTGCTGAAATGAGTTGTCTCCCTTTGTGACCCTGTCCTATGAAGTCAACATGACTGACAAAACATGAAGATTTGAAGACAATTTGGTACCAGTGGATATCAAGCATGACTTGAAGGTCAGTATAACAATATACAATTTAACAATATACCCAAGTGTAGAATCGAACCCTGGCCTTCGGCGTGACGAGCGAACGCTTTAACGACTAGGCTACCCTACCGCCCTATTATCAGAAGTGAATAAGCTAACAGCATTGTAAGATTCCAATTATGTCACAGATGCATGTGCACTAACTACTATCAAATAGTGAGAGAGTGAGTGAGTGAGTATGGTTTTACGCCGCTTATATTCCAGCAATACCATGTCGGAGGACATTGGCTTCACACCATGTACCCATGTGGGGAATCGAACCAGGGTGTTCGGCGTGAGGAGTGGACGTTATAACCACTAGGCTCCCCCACCGCCCCCTATCCAATAGTGATAGGAAGCGGTGTTTGCTGGAAGGTCAGTGTATTGTGCCTCGCCTTTGATGCGCATCACAAACACTTCCACGGGCAAGTCAAGTTTCATCTGGAAAAGAATACGTAAAAAATTCTGCAAGTTAAACCACGTCGTTTGATTCGCCGCCTCTGTGGAAGTTACAAATAGATCAGTTTATAATGCTAGAAATACTTTTTATCTCAAAGGTACCATTTCAAATTTCATGATATTCGACAAGAGTAGATTATTATCTGGATATACATAATTGTCCCCTGCCGCAACGCGGAACAGGGGACTATGTATTCAGCAGCGTCCGTACGTACGTACGTCCTGATTCTTGTTAACGCAATATCTCATTAACTGCTGAACCTAGTGTCTTCAATTTTGGTGACAACCTACCTACATTGGGGGATTACGCAGACACCAGTCGATTTTGGTGACCTTGACCGTATTTTCAAGGTCACCACGACACTTCGACCACTTTTCAAACTCTTGTTAACGCTATATCTCATGAACTGTTGTACCCAATGTCTTCAGATTTGGTGAGAGCCTACGTTGGGGGATTATGTAGTCACCAGTCATTTCAGGCATCTTGTATGTGACAAAAAAATAAAAAGCAGTAAATATGTTATAAATATTTAATTCTTTTTATTGCGGCTGGGGGCATTGCCATATTAATTTTGCTTTGATAGTAGAAGCTGGTTTGGACGATGCTCTTTTATATCATTTCATGATATTTGACAAGAGTAGATTATTATCTGGATATACATAATTTTGCTTCCTGCTTCCCAGAAGCTTAGTGGTCATGGACAATGCTCTGTACCACAGGGTACAGGACCTGCTTTGTACGGAATTATTAAGGCAAAAAAAACTAACCCCTTGTATGAGGTTGACCAATACTTACCCCCTACCATTGTGACTTTAACCCCATAGAGCTGGTCTGGGGTATTAAGTCCGAAGTGGGAAGAAATAACACCACCTTCAAACTTGGTGATATTCAGAAACTGTTTCAATTCTTTATTCAAGTGAATGTAGGCCATCGGCCCATGATACAAAGTTATACATTAGCAGCCTTCAGCTGGAGCGACGACGATTGTTAGCATAGACGATGAACATGGCAAGATTTCTTAAAACCAGAGGAGTAGCATTACTCATCAGTCGGTTAAATTTACACAAAGTTGGATGGGTGAAAGCATCGACAGGGATAAAACGTTTACGTAGATCGTCATAAGCAGTACATATCAATAAGAAGTGGTACTCATTTTCTACATAATTAAAGGAACACATTTCACACAATCTTAAGATTTTGGTTTATCTATATATCTACCAGTTTCTATATTCAATTGGCGTGAACTACGCCTGAACTTCGCCAAGGCAATACGAAATTTCTTGATAGTTATGCAATGGAGATATGGTTCAACACCAAAAATAAATTTAAATTGAGAATTAGACAACGAGGAATGTCATTCCTGTAAATATATGTTTTGGGCTCTAGATGTGAATTCAGAAATACAAAAGTTTATATTAGCAATAAATTGATTTCCCCATACGTATCCAAAACCCATTGTATACTATACAATAAGTTTTTCAATTTTGATACCCAGTTAATTTTACCGTTTGAAGCATCTAACAGTAATAAATTATAACATTTCTTAGGAAAACGTGTAGAAGGCATATTTAACAGTTTGTACCAATACATAATACAGCGTTTGCACGAAAAAATACACATAGGGTATCTCCCGAATTCGCCATGTACAACGTGGTTGGGGGTACATCGTCTAACACAGAGTAAATGTTTACAGGCTAAGGTATGAACTGTTTCAATAGATGAATTAGAATCGCAGTCTGGACCCCATACTTCGTCACCATAAAGCAGAATAGTCATTATTTTAGTGTAAAATATTCTGAAGAAGACATCTCATTTGTGTTCAAATGTTGTTACATTTTTCAAAATACCAAACAAAGCCTATTGGATTGTAAAGTAGAGCTCTCAAAATGTTTATGTCATGACAATGTTTGTGAGAATACTATTCCCAAATATCTATATGAAGAGATACAATCGATCAATTCACCTCCTAAATACCATTTTTTATGCTTAGTAAGGATGTTACCATTTCTAAACACAACAAGTTTGGATTTATCTAATAGCTTATCATATAGCTTATATTCCTTCCAATGCTGTTCAAGGACAGCAATACGTTTTGAAGCCCATAGATGGTGTCAGAGAATAATACAACATCATCAGCAAATAGAAGGAGAAAACAGCTCTGGATGTAACTGTATGCCCGGATAACACAACGACTCTATACTATCAGTTAATCGTTTATAAAAATGGAAAACAAGAAGGGACTCAAAACACAGCCTTGACGAACTCAAGTATTACAATCAAGCAGCTGTGGAAAAGAATTATTGACTTTAACGTAAGATTTATTTTAACTGTAGATGGATTTGATGCAACCTAACATCTTGGGTGATAATCCTTTCTGTTGCAAAACTAATCATAATTTTGACCTAATTACCTAATCAAATGCTTTCGAGAAATCGACGAAGAAAGCATACAATTTACTCTTTTTTCGACAGAATTCTTTGTGTAATAGAATTAAGAATAAAGATGTTGTAACATACATTCCATCAGTAACACCTCGCAAGAAACATGGCAGAAATGTGTTGAAAATGTGGAAAAGGATATTGAAGCTAAATACTGGCAAGAGAGTGGTTTAGACCATGCCACCATGAGGCCAGTCATAGTCAGAGTGGACTCTGACAGCAGTTGTTCAGAATCAGAGTTGGGTTCAGACGATCCCTCTGAAGATGACTTTTGAAACGTCCCCCCTTCAAACGATTGCGGCCGTCTCAATCCTTTCTCGCAGACCCAGTCTAAGTAAACTTAGGCTCAGTATTATTCGTTACACTGCTATACCGAGTCTAACTAACCCTAGTAGAAGGTCGCGTCAGCTAATCTTTTGGACTGACCAATCAGAACACAGCTTACCAAATCGCGAAAGTTAACATTCGCACATACCATTTGAACCTTTACCTCAAAAAACTCGAACGATTCCGAATGCTATTTTCCGCACGATCGCTTCCGAGTGATACACATGGAGGGCGCAATGAGTAAACAGTCACTGAACATAGCGTTTTCGTAAATATTGAAGGATGTCATTTTGCTGAAATATAAGCTAATAGTAACCATGTCATTAGATAGATTAGTGTCAGCGACCAGGGAAGAGAAAATCCAAAAACCGTTTTGTAAGTCCCGACGAACCCTAACAAGTAGTCGTTGTCGGATTGGCCGTCTCGCGTTTGATTGGACGATCACAGGTCGCTCAAAGGTTAGTTGACGCGACCTTCTACTAGGGTTTGTTAGGCTCAGAATAGCAGTGTAACGAATAATACTGAGCCTGAGTATACTTAGACTGTCGCACACCTCGCTGTTCCTCTCTTTGCACTCCTCCCTCGTAAGAAATAGTGAACTGTGACAATATATTAATGATAGTTTGTACAACAACTTCATTTTTGTTCGGACATAAATCCTGCAAAACACTCACAGAGTTGGCCTGATTTTGATTATGATCAGCGTTTCATTGAGTATTATATGTTTAGTGGTTTTCGAGTCATGTTATTTAACGATTATTACTTAATATTTCTTTAATTATTTATATAATAGTAATTTTACTTTTAAATACTTGTACCATATTCAAAATTGAGAGGCTCTTTAGATAGTATGATGGCAGAAATGTATTTCTAATATCAATAACACACTTTCGCAAATACAAAAATACAAATACTCGTCTCCAATATTTTTAGATTGGCGTAATGAACATTTTCCCTCTAACAGAGATATGTGTTCACTCCGACCAAGATCAACTGGTAGTCGGTGGTTTGAAAGTCTGCATTGTATTTATGTACAGTGTATAAATACATTTATTTGACAGATTTTGTAAACAGAATTCATTTGAAATAGCTTCCTTGTTTCAATAGTATTTTCTTATATAATTTACCCCTGATGAGGAAAATCTCCAGATCCCAAGTTTGGGATATATTGGTTTTCAAAACATCACTCAGATAATATTTATAATAAAAAATGTACACAGTATGAAAAGTCCAAATACCGTTATTACCTGTCTGGAAGAGTATACTTTCCTTCGGGTACTCAAACAGCACAGTATCTTAGTGGACATTTAACAAATATTGAAAATAATGATCTTATTCCAACACAAGCTTACAAAATCGCGGCATACCCACTTTAGTGTTCCTGAAGTCATCGTAAAGCCATTTTAAGGTGACCTCTCAGCCAATGCATTATCACTGTGTGGAAACTTCACAGACCATATCCAGCCCCTGCCATACTAGGTTGCCGTCAACACCTGTTTCTGTAAAAGAACATAGAAATCCGATGTATATTTGTATTTAATGAACAAATACAATTGTACAGCTGATTACTGTGTACATTAATGCCAGACAAACTCAACAGGTAAACAAAAGCATATACTTCTGTTTGTTATTGGTTCGGCGTTCCTAACACACCTGGTGTGGGATTGTCACAGACGGGTAACATACGGTAATTGACAGGACAGGAGTGTGGATTATAATTCTTTTTTATATGCTGGAGTCATTTCTATACAATATATGTATACGGAAACCATGTGCACTTTCACAAATTGAGATCCAATGTAATTCAACTGAATGTGCATAAGACTTTCAAAAGTTAGATACATATATAAGCAGAAAACTATTTCTCGCATTTTAATCTAAGGTGTATTTTCTTCAGTTTATTGACACAGGTTGGCTTACTAACATACCATGAGCCTTTTTTATATCGTACTTGTTCTTTGTTACACGGTGCGCTCAGTAATATTGCAACTGTATGACAATAGTCCGTGAAAAATCGAGTGTGGGCCAGAAAATCCAGTGACTGTCGTTAGCAGCATCGATCTACACAATCGGGAAACGATGACATGCTACAACCAAGTCAGCGAGCCTGACCACCCCGATCCCATTAGTCGCCTTTTACACGCATGAGTTGAAGACCAGTGAACTCATTTATCTTCCTTCTTCATAAAAAAAATATTTATTTTTATAATAATATATATTTTTTAAACAAATATAATACTTATTTAATTAAAAAAAAATCAGTTTCAACCAACTACAATGAAAAGGTACAAACTATTTACTTCATATAACATATGCTATATTTGGGATTACACTTTCTTAATAAAGTACAAATTCTAGTACTGTAGCTCTGTAGTTTTATATTGATCACTTTTTCGGCCGGATTGGACTCAACCCCAAAAAAGTACTAGAATTTGTACTTTATTAAGAAAGTGTAATCCCCAAAACAGCATATGATACATTTGACCACTTTCTAAAATGGCATTGTGTATTTCATGTTTACTTCATTTATGCAAATACCAACAAGAAAGCGTTTGCTCGTCATGCCGAAGGCCCGGGTTCGATTTCACACAAGGGTACAAAACGATACTCAGCCAGTCAGACAGTCCGAATCACAGCTATAGCACAGCTACGACAGCTATTGTAGATCAATGGAATTTTTAAAATATTTTTTTAACCGTTTCAAGCAAATACATTGAATGAAAATCCAACTTTTTACTTCATGTATGTAAATACCACCAGTATGATAACCCGTAAAGGTTCTTTTCGGGTTTTTTCCCACTATTTTTATTCACATGAGTAGGTACATTCACATATAGGTACACATAGATCGTACATCATACAAGGTTGTACATGTTAGAGTCATGACACATCAGTCCATATTGAAAGTAATGGCAGCCATTTGCTCATATATTCATTTGGTTGGCTTTTCATTATGGCTACATATCTTTCAGCTTGAAAGATATCTTTCTAGGTAAGAATGAAGGATTTAAAAGACAAAGATTAATTTCTAATACTGTTTATAAATATAGCAATGTATGTTATATGTCACGAATAAGTGATAATTGAGTTTTAATTATGTTTGGTTTTGTGTTTTTGGTTGCGTGTGACCTTTAAGAAAACATTGCGAGAGTAATTAAACAGCTCAAAGTATTACATAAGAAAACATCTCAAAGTACAGGACAAAAAAACATCTCAAAATATTAAATAAGTAACAATCTCAAAGTATCAACTAAAAAAGCATTTCAAGAACAATACTCATTAACATGAAAAAACACACGATAATGTATCTATACGATAATTTTCTATGGCCGAATGTGGATCAAACAATCCAGTGACTAACGCTATGAGCATCGATCTACACAACTAGGATACGAAGACATGTGTCAACCAAGCCAGCGAGCCTGACCATCCGATCCCATTAATCCTTTTACAAGGATGGGTTGCTGAAGACCAGTTCTAACCCGGATCTTTAAAAAAGCAGGATGTAGGTGTGATCTGCTGTATGCCATCCATCGCGGAATACTGTTTTATGTACTCTGTATATATCATAGATTTGGCAAGATTTTTACCCAAAACAGTAATAAACAGTTTCTCTACGGAAGCATAAATCGACAACGAAACACTAATACGCCAATACAAGAGAAAAAACAGTCTCGATTATCCGGCGGAACAGATTCAGGTGGGCGTGGAATGAAAAAGAGCGTTCAACATTATATGAATGGACCACTTAAAATCAGTGAAGACGCCAGATATTATTCCTCCCTTATATCATATCAAATATGGAAATTTTAAAAATATATTTGATAATTTTTTAGTCTCCTCAAATGAATCTGATGGTTTCTTTCTTTGGTAAATACAACCGGTTCGATCGTCTCAAATGCCAATTTAACAGATGAATAATCAGACTGGTACAAATGTACAAATCTTAATTTTGTAACAAACTGATATTTGGTACATAAAATTTAGGTACTGTAAAGTTCAGGTTGATTCGAAAATGATAAAAGATATGAATAGATCGATCTGGGCTGATCTACTTTTCACCACAAGTAGACCAAGCTCTATCACTGTGTTTGTTTACCTGTCTGAGAAATGTCTTTACAAATTTGGCGAAATCTTTCGACCAAAACCGATTGCTAGGGACTGATATTAACCAGGAATATCCCACAGGATTATCATCATCATCATCATCATTTTGTATCATTATCAGAATTATTATTACAGAGCTTGCATTATACAAATGCAGCAAAGAAGTATCAGGTGATCCTGGTATATCATTAGTATAATCATCATCGAAATTATTATTGTTTTTATAATCATGTTTTAATGTTTGTATAAACTTAATGCAGGAAACAATTTTCAATTGGCATATCGTTAATATAATCATTAATATCAGCATCTTCAACTGGACACATAATTGTGTGTACACGTGTACTT
This sequence comes from Haliotis rubra, assembly GCF_003918875.1. NCBI lineage: Eukaryota > Metazoa > Mollusca > Gastropoda > Lepetellida > Haliotidae > Haliotis > Haliotis rubra. The sequence continues at coordinate 1,706,711 of NW_025765303.1, forward strand.
AATAACTAAGAACTAGTTTACTACACTGTCAGTATGTATTCATAGTTTACTTCACTTCAAAAACACTCACATACCCTACATACGGTGTGAACTGTTTCCCGTGTGCCATGTGATGACTTGTACAAATAGATGGACATGAAATCTGCAAATATTACAAACAAATATTGGACTTAATGCTATTGGTCCTGACGTCACACAACGTTTTAAGGGAACAGTATATAATGCTCGACTTTGCCAGGAGCACTGAAAGGACGAGAGAACTTTTCAAAATGATGTCAGGTATTGTTCTCGCTGTGGCTGTTCTGGTCGGCACAGCCAGTGCATGCAGTAAGTCACCTCTTGTTTCTTTGTTTGTTTGTTTAACGCCGCACTCAGCAATGTTTTAGCAATATGGCGGCGGTCTGTACATAATCGAATCTGAACCAGGTAATCCAGTGATCAACAGCATGAGCATCGATCTGTGCAATTGGGATACGATGACATGTGTCAACCAAGTCAGTGAGCCTGACCACCCGATCCCGTTAGTCGCCTTTTACGGCAGGCATAGGTTACTGCTGATCAATTCTAACCCGGATCTTCACGGGTTGGATTGTGAACTGGTCAGGGTTTCACAGTACACTTGTAATGGTCAGACTAACCCAGTAATAAATACTCTTGGCACATTCCGGCAAAAGCTAAAGTATTGTATTGCCACTTATTTTCCTATTCAAAAGACTGACGCCGAAAATCGATGACATGGCTTAGGGACGCAGATCCAAACTCGAAACAATCTAATTGTGTGTTGCTCCAAACGGCAGTATGTAAATAACCTTGTCTGGACCAAGTAAATAACCTTATCTGGACCAACTTAATAACCTTGTCTGGACCAAGTAAATAGCTCTGTATGGACCAAGTAAATAACCTTGTCTGGACCAACTAAATAACCTTGTCTGGTCCAAGTAAATAACCTTGTCTGGACCAAGTAAATAACCTTATCTGGACCAACTCAATTACCTTGTCTGGACCAAGTAAATAGCTCTGTATGGACCAAGTGAAATAGCCCTGTATGGACAAAGTAAATTGTCTGGACCACCAAGTAAATACTGTCTGGACAAGGTCAACCTTGTCTAAGTAAATAACCTCTGGACCAAGTATATAACTCTGGACCAAGGATAACCTTGTCTGGACCAAGTAAATAACCTTATCTGGACCAACTCAATAACCTTGTCTGGACCAAGTAAATAGCTCTGTATGGACCAAGTAAATAACCTTGTCTGGACCAACTAAATAGCCTTGTCTGGACCAGGTAAATAACCTTGTCTGGTCCAAGTAAATAACCTTGTCTGGACCAAGTAAATAACCTTATCTGGACCAACTCAATTACCTTGTCTGGACCAAGTAAATAGCTCTGTATGGACCAAGTAAATAACCCTGTATGGACAAAGTAAATAACTTTGTCTGGACCACGTAAATAACCTTGTCTGGACCAGGTAAATAACCTTGTCTGGACCAAGTAAATAACCTTGTCTGGACCAGGTAAATAACCCTGTCTGGACCAAGTAAATAGCCTTGTCTGGACCAGGTAAATAACCTTGTCTGGACAAGGTAAATAACCTTGTCTGGACCAAGTAAATAACCTTCTCTGGACCAAGTATATAACATTGTCTGGACCAAGTAGATAACCTTGTCTGGACCAAGTAGATAACCTTGTCTAGACCAAGTAAATAACCTTGTCTGGTCAAAGTAAATAACCTTGTCTGAACCAAGTAGATAACCTTGTCTGGACCAAGTAAATAACTTATCTGGACCAAGTAAATAACCCTGTATGGACGAAGTAAATAACATTGTCTGGACCAAGTAAAATTACCTTGTCTGGACCAAGTAAATAACTTATCTGGACCAAGTAAATAACCATGTATGGACCAAGTAAATAACCGTGTCTGGACCAAGTAAATAACCTTCTCTGGACCAAATAAATAGCCTTGTCTGGACCAAGTAAATAGCCTTGTCTGGACCAAGTACATATCCTTATCCAGACCCAAAAAATAACCTTGTTTCGACCGAGTAAATAACCTTGTCTGGACCGAGTAAATAACCTTATCTGGACCAAGTACATATCCTTGTCTAGACCAAGCACATAACCTTCTCTGGACCAAGTAAATAGCCTTGTCTGGACCAAGTAAATAGCCTTGTCTAGACCAAGTACATATCCTTGTCTAGACCAAGTAAATAACCTCGTCTGGACCAAGTAAATAACATTGTCTGGACCAAGTAAATAACCTTATCTGGACCAAGTACATATCCTTGTCTAGACCAAGTAAATAACCTTGTCTGGACCAAGTAAATAACCTTCTCTGGACCAAGTAAATAACCTTGTCTGGACCAAGTCAATATGACATGTATCTTGTTATGTGTATTATCACCTTTGGTCAGCACGTGATTCGAGACGTTTTGTGCTTTCTCTACATACTAGTTTAAATATTTAGCTCGTATTTACTCAATCCATGATTGCACCAGTCTTTTACATTTCTTTTCAGTATATGACTGCGACTCTTTGTTTGGCGCCGCGCTCTGTCCTGAGTGTAGCGCAACGACGACCGAAACGCCACCTCCCCCTCCAAGTTGTATAGCAAACAACTTCGACCGAGCCTGTTGTGCCGCTGGTCAGTATATGAACGGGGTGTGGTGGGCGGGGAGGATTTTAAACAAAATTCACAGAACCTTCCGTCATATAGTCGATCCCAACGAAAGAAAATTCAATGTTTACTGAAGAATCAACTTTAATATTTGCACAAAAATGGAGGTTTAAATCTCAGTGTGCAGCTTTTTTGCGTATTTTGAATATGAGGTTGTTTTTTCGACGCTCGCTTTATGGACATTGTGTCATGGTAAAATTTGTGTCGGCTGTTTCAATTTCAACTTTGTAGATATACCATAGTTCTGTGGCTAAGCATCAAATTCGTGCAGCGTTGTAGGACATTTGTCTTGGTAAAAGCAAGATGTTAAGGTCATTTGGTGATATGGGAATCAACATAATGCGATTAAATATTGCTGGATACCGGTGTCTACTGCTGAGAAACTGCCTCCTACTATTTGATGCTAATTAGGCCAAGAAGTTGCAATGAGCGCCATACTGGTAACTGAAGCACTCTTCCACTTTGGAAACTGCTAAGTAAGAAATGATGTTCATTATAAAAGTTAAACAAAAACTGTCAAGTCGCCTTTTTTACAAAACCTGAACTAGTTATTTCTTTCCTCTTACAGATCCATCCACATGCAACGGTGTTGACTGTTCGTGTGAGCTTCCAGACTCCCCATACTGTGCAATCTGTAAGTTTTGTTTGTTAGTTTGTTGTTTTACGTCACACTCAACCATATTCCAACTATGTAACGGCGGTCTGTAAATAAACGAGTCTGGACCAGACAATCCAGTGATTTACATGACGTATTTGGGGAAACGATGACACGTCTACCTGATCCCTCTTGTTAGTCGCCTCTAACGACAAGCATAGTGAGTGAGTATGGTTTTACGCCCCTTTTAGCAATATTCCAGCAAAATCACGGTGGGGGATACAATGGGCTTCATATAGTGTACCCATGTGGAGAATCGAACCCGGGTCTTCGGTGAGTCGAGCGAACGCTTTGACCACTAGGCTACCCCATCGCCCCCGGTCCAAATTAGAAAGTAGGTGCTGCAATAGTGGGGTTTAAACAACTCAGTGCACACATGTCGACAGCACTTCAGACCAAGACGTCCACGTAGATGATTCAAGTATTTCAAAACAAAGTATTTGCAATGAAATTTCAAAAACGCCTTAATCTGGTGTTTAGTTTTATAGTTTATTACTAATATAGCTATTTGACATCTATTGGCATATATTAAATATTTCAAGTGGGACAAAAATAGGATAAGATAGGGGTGAAGTGTAAGAAAATGATCATGAATTTACAATCGAAATTGATATTGTTTTTCTTTTGAAACTTTTAGTCGGATGTACCCTGTATGCCGATTTTTGTTCACAATGCTTCACACCACCTACTACAACCACGACAGTACCAACGACGACAACCACAGCTGTACCTGTCTTCTGTCTAGGTGGTGGACGTGAGTGTTTTAAATCAAAACAATCCTCTTGCCTCTCATGTGAAGTGGGGTTTGCTAGTCACGTTTTGTCTCCCTGAGTTGTCCCAGGATCAGAAGTCTGACCTATTTATAACCATTCTCATATCAGCACTATATTCGTTTATTCGAAAAGACGTCAACGTTAGTTTTTTCCGTATTTTTTATTTTCTGCAATAAACAACGAAATACTGCTCAAACAAGGTTGAATACTCAACTCAACATTCCTGATTTCCAGTTTACTGTGCCTTTGATTTCTGTTGTCCTGCCGATGCCTGTGCACAACATGAAAACTGTTTCGGTAAGTGTATGTTTCATACTTCTCCGCAGGTATAATGCATTAGTCAGAATATGCACGTGTTGTTTTACTTTTGGTTTTCAGCATTTACAAACTATATCCAACACTGAACAAATATATGAAAAGGTGAACAGGTCCGTTTTTAGGGGTGAAACCACATTTTTGAGTGACACTGTTTTCAGTTATGGGTAACGTTATCAAGCAATTCCAATGTATCACACTTCAACCTGTTTTACAATGAAATGCTGCAGTATTGGTTTTGGTCACATGGAGCAAATTCATGTAATAATCTATGTATATATAACATCTGAATTAGCCATACCCTCCTTCAGTCAGCGTGAACATTTGTGATTATGGGAATCGGTAAAAATAGTGTATCTAAACACAATTTCTTCGATATGACAACAAGAAGTATGATTTACTTGGCCTATGTATACGGCAGTAACTAGCAATGGGGGTATTTTGTCGTGTATTGTACGTCACACAAAATGATTTAATGTTAGAAATACGAAAAACTATAGTACAACTTGTTTTGATTGTTTGCTAAAATCCTTTAACAAACCAAAGACTTTTGTTACTTTCAACACAAATAAATCAAAAGAACAATCAGATGTTACATAGAATTTTACCGTTATATTGGCAATTGATGAAACTTCAAACAAGAATTTCCAAATAGAATCTCAAACTAACAATGAAAGCCTTCATCTGGCATTTCTAGAATAAAAGACAACGTCAAGGAGTAATGCGACCTGGAAACATATTTAATTGTTCCATTATTTGTTATCAAATGTATCATTGTAAGGTAAGGAACATTTAATACGACTGTAACGTAAAATACATAACTGTTGCAGCTTTTGCCATTTTCAGAACACTACAAATACAAATAAATTAATTATATATCTTTAAGAAACGTTTAGTTACAAATGTTGGATAATATACTAGGCATTTCTGTTCATTTAACGCCAGTAAAATCTAATTGTATTTAAAGTTACAGCAACTGTACTTTACGTTACGAAAGCCACGTGGTAATTTCAGTATGTTTTTCATTGCCCAGAATGATTATACATCTCATTAGAGTATCTTCATTACACGCATTGATAAACGTTTAACAGTTTGACTTGTACACATATACGTACATATATTGTACAAGAATCATAAGATTGAAAGTTCAGTACCTGCATACTGATGATTTATCCCGTCAAAGCTTCAGATCATGAGCAGTACGCACATTGAAGTCAGCATGAATGAAGCAACTACATGTTTTCATGGCGTCATCAAATTTGTTAATGACGTATACACATTATGTAGTCATAAATAGCCATATATGGAACTGTACCGTTACGTAAAATACGTAACGTAAAATACATCAGTCATTATTATGAGCCACGCAAGTGAACAAATGAATATAGGAGACGGGAAAATGAACTAGGTTGCATACTCCTTACCAGATGATCACACAGATGTGCTCAGGTATGTATAGTATGACCAGAAATTATTGAGAATTTTAGGAATATGTTTAATTGGATTTCTATTATAAACAACCTTGACCAGCTGCCAAGTGCTTGGTTTCATTCAAGAGAGACAACTCCGTTAATCCTTTTTCATTAGTTTGTGACGAGTTATCCCCCTTTGTTTAGTTGCTAGCAGACGACATTTTCAGTGATCCTCAGTATGGATGATTTAGAGAAGAGGAAGTTGATTTTAGAGTATTATAACAAGGACATCAGATCAGCTAAAGTGATTTCAAGCAGAACAGGCATCCCTTTGTCCATTGTTTATCGTGTTTTGAAAAATATTGCAAATGGATATGGCATTGAGCACCAGGGATTCGCAGGTAGGCCCAGAAAATTGACTGTCGGTGACAGGAGGCGGCTTGGTATTCTTGTTTCTAAAAACAAACGAAGGAGTTTAGAAAACTTAAGGCTGGATATGATTAATAAAGGAACTGTTGCTGTCTGTAAGGAGACAATTAGAACTGAGCTGCATGCAATGGGTTGGCAGAAAAGTCGAGGAATTCCATCACCGATCATGAAACCTGAACAAAAGGTGGGAAGGTTGAACTGGTGCTTACAGCATTGAAATTTTAACTGAGACAATGTGATTTTCTCAGATGAAAGTTCTGTGTGGCTGTTTCCTAATACACTGAAGTTCTGGACCTAACAAACTGAAAAACCTTTGTATCAGCGCCCAAAGTACAGTCCTAAATTTAACGTGTGGGGTGGCATATCTGTGTTAGGGGCAACGCCCCTCTGTGTATTTAAAGGGAATATGAACAGTGAGCGGTACACAGATATTCTCCGACCGCCTCCGTGGTGTAGTGGTTAGAGCGTCAGCCCGGAGAGCGGAAGGTCGCGGGTTCGATCCCCGACTGCGTCATACCAAAAGACGTTAAAATATGGTACTTGTTGGTCCCTGCCTGGCGCTCGGCATTCATGGGTACAACAAGGACTGGTCGGCTCGGAGTCAGTATAATGTGTCTGATTGGGGTATTCATGCTTCACTGCGGCATGGTATATCAGTGGGCTAGCACTATAAAACCAGCCAAAGTCTGGGCTAGAAGAAGCAGCCGCACATACACATACACACGGATGCACGTCGCCATATGAGCGAAATATTCTCAAGCACGACGTTAAACCCAATTTCACCTCACCTAAAAGTTGCATGTCGGCAGCTGGTTTTATAGTGCTAGCCCACTGACATAGCATGCCGCAGTGAAGCTTGAATACCCCACTCAGACACATTATACTGACTCCGAGCCGACCAGTCCTCCGTAATTTCGCTTTCACTCATTCTCTGGCTGAATATTTGCATTTTTGTACAGAATTTGCACATTTTGGGAGCAAAGTACTCAGAAAACTGCTGAAAAGCATGGCCAAAAATTGAAAACAAAAATAACTGCCAAACGGTACGTTTTAGCGACTTGACCCGTCGAGGCAAAATTGTTGGGAATTCGATTGTGCATCTGTACAAGAGATTTGGAAGTGTTGGAACAATTAGTTCTTGAGATATTTGCTGTCAAACTTTGAAATTTTGGAATCAATTTTGAATTATCTCCAATTTGCTATTGGGCCTAGAGGGGGGAATATCTACACCTCGGTGCGCATCTGTGTTATTTTTTTGTAAGCGATTCGGGGCATTGGTTTAGGAGTTATGTTTGGTACAAAAATCGGCGGAATAATAAATAATAATAATAATAATAATAATAATCCGAACGATTACAATAGGTCTCCTGCCTAGAGGCAAGGAGCCCTAATTAAATCGAGAGTGTAGGTAGGAAAGCATTTTAATAGCATGGCTGTGTGTTGATCAGCAATATATAATCATACCAAATGTAGTACCAGAGACAACAACGGAAGAGGTAACAACAACTGAGGTGCCAACGACAACAGAGGAGGCAACAACGACGGAGGAGGCTACAACAGAGGAGGCAACAACTGAGGAGGCAACAACTGAGGAGCCAACGACCACAGAGGAGCCAACAACTACAGAGGAACCAGAGGAGCCGCCAACAACATCGGAGGAGCCCACGACGACCTTGGAGCCAGAGGATCCCCTAACAACATCAGAGGAGCCCACGACGACCGAGGAGCCCACCACGACAGTGGAACCAACGACAACCGAGGAGCCCACGACGACCGAGGCGCCAACAACAGCTGCCCCTGTGACAAGTACGTACTCGTGAGTGAGTGAGTGGGTGGGTGAGCGAGCTGGAAATATTGTCGCTTTAAACAGTATTCCAGTTTCATCCCGGATGTATGCTTGTGGAAGGTAAGACCTAAATGATGTAGGCTTAAGACGTTTGCCACTTTTGTGAAACCCACGAGGATGTTTCTACGTTTGTCAGCACCATAGCCAATCAGGGCATACCGGGATACGAACCCACTATTACAGGCTTTTGACGCGCCATAATGACTGAGCACTGAGCCGTGCATGACCCCTTGAAGAAAAGCTGCAATGTAAGTTCGACATTAATCCACTCCATACAACATCCAGCAATTATTATTCATCCAACAAACAACATGAATTCTTTGTGGTAAAAACATCCCACTTTTAGGGAAATAGTACAGAAATACAATGATAGTATTCTCCTCATGACTATTCCAGGGTGTGCCTACAATGACTTCTTGACAACAACAAGGATATTAGGTGGAACTCAAGCAACATCATGCCAGGACGCACCAGGATTTGTCAGTATCAACGTTGAAGTTCCCGGCGCTGATCCTCTGCCAATCTGTTCTGCTGTCTTAATCTCCACTGACACCGTCTTCACTTCCGACTTCTGTCTTGCACAGCTGGCTGCGATTCCAGAGTACGTGCAGTTACTGCAGCTACCGGAGCATCTGGTTACATTAGTTCCTGTTGATAGTAGACCCGTGAAGATCCGGGTTAGAATTGGTCTTCAGCAACTGATGATTGTCGGCAGTGGCGACTAACGGGATCGGGTGGTCAGGCTCGTTGACTTGGTTGACACGTCATCGTGACCAAATTGCATATATCGATGCTCATGCTGTTGATCATTAGATTGTCTGATACAGCCTCGATTATTTACAGACTGCCGCCAACTGTATTGCTGAATGTGGCGTTCCTGAGTGAGTGAGTGAGTTTACTCACCCCAGTAAGAATTGAGGATGGGGTCGCGTCGTGTTGTGTATGGGATGTACCGGACGACAATGGTTGACATGTGGTTGTTACATAAAGTGCACGCTCACCAACAATTTTGTAAAATATGACAAAATGTAGAGGAGGAATGCAGTTTGTGAAATCGTCTGGTCATTTATTTCAGAGCATTCACTGTTGCTGTCAATGACTTTAACGGCAATAAGGTGGCCGAAATTCCAGGAAGGACAGGAACAGGTGAGAACCCGTCTATGCTAACGTTTGTGAATCATTTAGTTTACCATGACTTTAGATAACTGTTGGTGAGCCGTGAAGATCGGATTAGAATTGGTCTTCAGGAACCCATGATTGTCACACGAGGCGACCTATGGGATTGGGTTGTCAGGCTTGTTGACTTGGTTGACACATGTCATCGATGCTCACGATCTAAATCACTGTATTGTTCTGATCCAGATTCGATTACTTACAACCCCCGCCATATAGCTGGAATATTGCAAGGAGCATCGCGGCGTGAAAAATCAACAAAGATAAGTATTACTATGTGAAGACGACAACTGACCATCCTGACAACGGCGCTGGTTCCGTAGTCTACCAATATACATAACAAAATCACAAAAACAAAGGAGCATCGCGTACAAAAATGTGAAACGTGAGTGATATTTAGCAATATTACAATATGAAAAAAGCCTTGGTACTTAGGCGTGACGAGCGTGTGGTTTCCTACATCAGACGGGCCAGTTTTACCCTCTTGACGCTCCCGAATGACCTTTGAATGCATTATTAAGAGATATTTGGGTTGGGTTCTTTACAAAATAGTTTTAACTAAAGGTACATCTGATTTCACTGTTCGATCCCTAATACTAACTTTTGCTTGTGTTGCATTTTTACATGAATACACCAAGTGAGTGAGTTTAGTTTTACGCCGCTTTTAGCACATATCACGGCGGGCAGATCGGAAATTAGTCTAACGTTTAGTCTCTGAATATATATATATAATATTGACTTACTTTGACTTAGTCCTCTTTACTCCTTGAGGAGCATAGGGCCTCAAGAGGTTTCTATTAACATGAATGGGTTGTTAGCCCATTTCACAACCCTCAACCTGGAGGACCAGGTGGGACGTTTTTCCTACCGACATAACTCCGAGGGTCGCAAAGGCTGTGCCACCGCAGCAAGGCGGATGCACAAAAGGACAACATAATATTGATAGTGACAAACACACCCATTTATATTGAAAAGGAGCCAAACTGAGTTGCGAGATTCAGGCTGGGAAAAACTAGACTTGCTTCATTTAGGGATTTAGCATTGCAGGGAGGGCTAGGGAGAAGGCAAAATAATGTACATTGTACGTATGTGGGGAATGTGTCTTCCGCCAATTTTGTTATAATGCCATCCTGTTATTATTTAAACTCCTCTCATGAATGGTGGTTGTTATTGATATTGATCACTGTTACATCCATCCATGCATGAATCCTCTTTCGGCTTGTGGACAAGTTGCTGCATGGGGGGCAGCGGGGTAGCCTGGTGGATACAATGACAGGCAATAGACCACAAAGCAGCCTCTTTCTACCCGCAACAGTCGCTGTGGACTAGTTCCTGCCCGAATCCTTTTTACGATTAGCAATGATGTGTTGGAGAAATCTACCCTGCTCCTATCGGCGACTTTGAACCTAGTATTTACTCTCATAACTGATATTAATCACGGTGATAAATCATTGTTACAGAAGCAGCATCAACGTTCGATGGGATCCAGTCAGCTCCCATCTCCATCACGGGAACCTGTGCTGCCAACACCAACATGTGCAGCGATTCTGCAACAGCTCAAACATGCATTGTACGTGACACTGTACTACCAGATCGTCATAAGTCCGCACTCTTCTCTAAACTCCCCACCTAGGGCTCCCCACTCTGCACTCTCCACCCTGCCTTCTCCAACCTAGCTCTCCACCCCTGTACCCTCCAACCTACGCTCTCCTTCCCTGTACCCTCCAACTCCTGTACCCCCCAACATTGCGCTTTCCACCCCTGCACTCTCCAACTCCTTATCTCTCCACCCCTGCACTCTCAAACCAACGCTCTCCACCCCTGCACTCTCCAACTCCTTATCTCTCCAACCTGCGCCCTCCGTCCTTGCACTCTCCAACCTACGCACTCCACCCCTGTACTCTCCAACCTACGCCTCCCATCCCTATACTCCACCCTGCCTCTCCCAACCTACGCTTCCACCCCTGCACTCTCCAACTCCTTATCTCTCCAACCTGCGCGCCTCCGTCCTTGCACTTCCAACCTACGCACTCCACCCCTGTACTCTCCAACCTACGCACTCCACCCCTGTACTCTCCAACCTACGCTCTCCATCCCTATACTTCCACCTCCTGCTCTCCAACCTACTGCCTCTCCACCCCCCTGCGCCTCTCCACCCCTGTACTCTCCAACCTACAAAGCTCTCCACCCCTGTACTTCCAACCTAAGCTCCATCCCTATACTCTTCCACCTTGCCTCTCCAACCTAGCTCTCCGCCCCTGTACCTCCAACCTACGCTTCCATCCCTATGTCCACCTGCCTTCTCCAACCTACGCTCTCCAACCAACCCTCTCCACCCCTGTACTCTCCAACCTACGCTCTCCATCCCTATACCTCCACCCCTGTACTCTCTCAACCAAAGCCTCTCCACCCTGTACTCTCTAACCTACGCTCTCCATCCCTATACTCTCCACCTTGCCTTCTCCAACCTAGCCTCCGCCCCTGTACCCTCCAACCTACGCTCTCCATCCCTATACTCCAACCAACGCTCTCCTCTCCCTGTACTCTCCAACCTACGCCTCCACCCCTGTACTCTCCAACCAACGCTCTCCACCCCCCAACCTACGCCTCCATCCCTATACTTCCACCTTGCCTTCTCCAACCTACGCCTCCCAACCTACGCTTCCACCCCTGTACCTCCAACCAACGCCTCTCCACCCCTGTACTCTCCAACCTACGCTCTCCATCCCTATACCTCCACCTTGCCTTCTCCAACTCCCTACGCTCTCCACCCCTGCGCCCTCCAACCACACCCCTGTACTCTCCAACCAACGCCTTCCACTCCCTGTACTCTCAAACCCTACGCTCTCCATCCCTATACTCTCCACCTTGCCTCTCTCCAACCCAGCTCTCTCTCACCCCTGTACCTCTCCAACCTACGCCTCCCTTCCCTGTACTCTCCACCCCTGTGCTCTCCATCCCTGCACTAATAAAACGCTCTCCACCCCTGTACTCTCCACCCTACGCTCTCCACCCCTGCACTCTCTAACCTACGCTCTCCACCGCTGTACTTCTCCAACCTTCTGCTCCCACTCCTGTACTCTCCACCCTACGTTCTCCACCCACCGCCCTCCACACCCCAGTGATACCCACCCCCTGCACTACTCCACCCTACGCACTCCACCCCTGCACTACCCACCTAACGCTCTCCACCCCCTGTACTCTCCACCCTGCCTTCTACCCTGCACTCACTACCCTCCGAATGCTCTCCTCCACTTACTTTACCTCCACCCTGTGTCTCTCCATCCCTGCATTACCAACCCTACGCTCTCCACCCTGTGCTCTCTCCAACCTGCGTTCTCCATCCCTGCACTACCCACCCTACGCTCTCCAACCCTGTACTTTCCACCCAGCATTCTCCACCCCTGTACTCTCCAACCTATGTTCTCTCCACCCCTGTATTCTCCACCCCTGCACCTCTCCAACCTACGCTCTCCACCCCCTGCACTCTCAAACCTACGCTCTCCACCCCTGAACTCTCCATCCCTGCACTCTCCAACCTACGCTCTCCACCTCATGTACTCTCCACCCACCGCACCCCTCCACCCTCCACCCTATGTTCTCCACCCCTGCGCTACCCACCACTGCACCCTCCCCCTCCAACTTTTACACTCTCCACCTCTGTACTACTCCACCCCTGTACTTCTCAACCCACGCCATCCGCCCCCTGTACTCTCCACCCTATGTTCCTCCATCCCTACGCCCTCCACCCCTGCACTACCCACACCCTACGCTCTCCACCCCTGTACTCTCCACCCCTGCGTTCTCCATCCTCCAGCTTACCCCTCTCCATCCCTGTACTACCCACCCCTGCAATACCCACCCTACGTTCTCCACCCCTGCACTCTCCACCCTAAAAATTTCCACCCCTGCGCTCTCCACCCCTGCACTATCCCACCCTACGCTCTCCACCCCTGTACTCTCCACCCCTACGCTCCCCCACCCCTGCACTCTCCACCCTATGTTCTCCACCCACCGCCTCCACCCTATGTTCTCCACCCCTGCTCTCTCCGTCCCCTCTAGCTTACACCTCTCCACCCCTGTACTACCCACCCCTGCCTATCCACCTCTACCCCTGCACCCCTGCACTACTCCACCCAACGCCTGCCCCTGTACTCTCCACCCTGCCCTCTACCCCGCACTACCCACTCTACGCTCTCCACCCTGCGCCTCCACTCCCTACAGTCCCCAACCATACCCCACGCAGCCCCGCCCCTACGCTCCCCGACCTTGCGTCCCTATCCCCAGTCCACCCCTTGCCCGCTAGCCAAACCTTTTTAAGCAAACTCTATATTACTACAACAGGTTGCTTTAAAGGTGGTCAGTTAGAGTATAAGTAAACGTGATACAACAGATTTACTCATTTAATTGGGGCATAAACTTTTAACAAACGTACAGTTACTTTTCGGAAACATCCTGGTATCTCATTGTATGTTCACACATTGTACCCGTGTGAGTAATGGAACTCGGGAGTTTGGCCTGAGGAGCGAACGCTTTAACCACTAGGCTAGCCAACCGCCCCTGCTATAGCAGGCTCACTACCGCGCTGACTCATCCAACATATACATTGTAACATCATCTGTTTCAGGGCGATGCAGGAGGCCCACTGATATGCCCTGACCAGACAGGTCAGCTGATTACAGCTGGACTTGTTGCCGACATGCCGCCAGTGTGTTCCGGCCCTCCAGAGTTCATCAGTCTCTTGCCTGATACATTCGACTCCTCTGTACTCCCAGCTTATTAAATACACTCCGTGTCACTTGTCGCTTGTCATTTTTATCTCCAGTTTGAGTGAGTGAGTGAGTGAGTGTGGTTTTACGCCGTTTTAAGCAAAGTTCCAGCAATATTCCACCAATATCACGGAGGGGGACACCTGAAATGGGCATCACACATTGTACCCATAAGGGGAACCGAACCCTGGCCTTCAGCGTGACGAGCGAAGGCTTTAACCACTAGGCTACCCCACCCCCCGGTTATCAAAAGTGAGTTAAGCTACCAGCATTGTAAGATTACGATTATGTCACAGATGTAAGTGCACTAACTACTATCAAATAGTGAGTGAGTGAGTATGGTTTTACGCCGCTTATATTCCAGCAATACCACAGCTGGGGACACCAGAAGTGGACTTCACACATTGTACCCATGCGGGGAATCGAACCAGGGTCTTTGGTGTGACGAATGGACGCTCTAACCACTAGGCTCCCCCTCTGACCCCTGTGAGAAAGCGGTGTTTGCTGGAAGGTCAGTGTGTTCTGCCTCGCATTGAGGCGCATCACAAACACTTCAACGGGCAAGTCAAGTTTCATCTGGAAAAGGACACGTAAAAAATGGTACAAGTTAAACCACGTCATTTGATTCCCGCCTCTGTGGAAGTCACAAATAGATCGGTTAATAATGCTAGAAATTATTTGTATCTCAAAGGTAAAAGATTTGCATGCACCTTGAATGAAGTTTTTTCAAAACGCAAATTGAATATTAGCATTAATTAATATGACAGACAGAAAAAAATTAAAACTCCTTCCATTTCAAATCAGTCATATTTAAGACAACCACACGATGCTCTTTGATACCATTTCATGATATTCGACAACAGTAGATTATTATCTGAATATACATAATTTTGCTTTGATAGCAGCTGGTTTGGAAGTGCTCACTACAAATATAAAGACAGTCGACATTATATTAGTCATTATTACCTGATAATTAATATGAACCCGGTCTTAGAATACTGAACGATACACTGATAGCTAGGAGAAAATTACTGCAGAATTCAAAAATTCAAATTTGGCAAATCACATACGTCATACTGTACCATGTAGATTTGTATTTATAGAATTGTAGGTCCGGAAGTGCAGAACAGAACAACATTCACTTACGGCTGCAAAACATAGCATAATGAGATAGATATAAGAGACTAATGTTCATATATATTGTGGTAGATGAAATGTTATTTAACGATTATTATTTGACGACAGATTTTGTACACAAAATTCATTTTAAATAGTTTCCTTGTTTCAACAGTATTGTCTTTTAGAATTTACCCCCGATGAGGAAAATCTCCAGATCCCTAGTTTTGGATATATTGGTTTTCAAGACAAGTTCTTTTGTCATTTAGTTCATATTTTAGATTCCACAGTATGAAAAGTCCAAATACCGTTATTACCTGTCTGGAAGAGTATACTTTCCTTCGGGTACTCAAACAGCACAGTACCTTAGTGGACATTTAACAAATATTGAAAAGAATGATCTTATTCCAACACAAGCTTACAAAGTCGCGGCATACCCACTTTAGTGTTCCTGAAGTCATCGTAAAGCCATTTTAAGGTGACCTCTCAGCCAATGCATTTTCACTGTGTGGAAACCTCACAGACCATATCCAGTCCCTGCCATTAAAACACCTGTTGCTATGAAAGAACACAGAGATATTTGCCTTCACTGAACAAACACTCGTACAGCTGATTACTGTGTACATTAATGCCAGACAAACTCAACAGGTAAACAAAAGCATATACTTCTGTTTGTTATTGGTTCGGCGTTCCTAACACACCTGGTGTGGGATTGTCACAGACTGGTAACATACGGTAATTGACAGGAGAGGAGTGTGGATTATATATATGTTTTTATATGCTGGAGTCATTTCTATACAATATATGTATACGGAAACCACGTCCCCAGAGTAACTGTCCATGTCGTTTGCCCAAATCACTTCCATCCTCCATAATACAGTAAGGCAGGACATGCTGACCCTGGTGTCATCACTATTTTCATTACTCCATTCATATAATTTCACAGCTATTTATCTCTTTACAGCAAACGGACTTTGTGGGATAGGACTGGGTATTCTTTCTTTCTATATTTCTATCAATGCAACGACCATTCGCTACCTCAGTTTCATGTTCATCCGATTCGAAGATCACGATACCAAAAATATCCGTCCAATGAAACCACTCCCGTAAGCGAAAGAAATGTTGTGCTGAGAGAATGCAAAGTATTTAGAATATTTTTATTGTTATTAAGACGGACGTGCACTTTCAAACTGAATGTGTATAAGACTTTCAAAGTTATATACACATACACGCAGAAAACTATTTTGTCGAATTTTAATCTAAATTCTGCTTTCTTTAGTTTATTGACATAGGTTGGCTTACTAATATACCTTAAGCCTTTGTATCTCGTACTTGTTCTTTGTTAGAGGGCGTAACTGTATGGCAATAGTCTGTGAAAAATCAGGTGTGGATCAGAAAATCCAGTGAATGTCGTTAGCAGCATCGATCTATACTACTGGGATGCGATGACATGTGTCAACCAAGTCAGTGAGCCTGACCACCCGATCCCATTAGTCCTTTAACAAGCAGGGGTTGCTGAAGACCAATTCTAACCAGGATCTTTAAATAACATTGAGATGTAGGTGTGATCTGCTGTTTGTCATCCATCGGGGAATACTGTTTTATGAACTCTGTGTATAAGGTAAATATCATACATTTGGCAAGACTTTTACCAAAAACGTCTCTCAACGAGACGTCAGCATAAATCGACAACGAAACACAATACGCCAATACAAGAGAAAAGTCTCGATTATCCGGCGGAACAGATTCAGCTGGGCGTGGAATGAAAAAGAGCGTTCAGAATTATATGAATGTATCACTTAAACACTGTGAAGACACTAGATATTATTCCTCCCTTATATCATTTCAAATATGAACATTTCAAAAATTAAGTTCTTTTTAGTCTCCTAAAATGGCATTGTGTATTTCATTCACTCCTCAAATGAATATAAAAATCTGATGGTTTCTTTCTTTGGCAAATACAACCTGTTGGATCGTCTCAAATGTCAATTTAATAGATGAATGATCAGACTGGTACAAATGTACAAATCTTAATTTTGTAACAAACGGATATTTGGTACATAAACTTGAAGTACTGTAAAGTTAGGGTTGATGGGAAAATGAAAAAAGATATGAATAGATCGATTTGCAACATATGTTATATTTGGGATTACACTTTCTTAGTAAAGTACAAATTCTAGTACTTTTTGGATTGAGTCCCATCCGGGATTCGAACCCATACCCTCAGAGTCAGGCACCAAATCGCCAGCACACAAAGTCAGCCGCCTAACCCGCTCAGCCACCGCGACTTCCACAGGAATGGAAGTCGGACAACTGGTAGTCTAGACTGAGGACTTTGTGTACCCCTCTGATAAGTGTAAATTGGCACGGCTCCCACGGCCGAAAGCTATGATTACACAATGCCATTTAGAAAGTGGTCAAATGCAACAAAACTACCAGTTGTCCGACTTCCATTCCTGTGGAAGTCGCCGTGGCTGAGCTGGTTAGGCGGCTGACTTTGTGTGCTGGCGATTTGGTGCCTGACTCTGAGGGTGTGGGTTCGAATCCCGGATGGGACTCAATCCAAAAAGTACTAGAATTTGTACTTTACTAAGAAAGTGTAATCCCAAATATAACATATGTTGCATTTGACCACTTTCTAAATGGCATTGTGTAATCATAGATCGATTTGGGCTGATCGATTTTCACAACAAGTAGACCAAGCTTTATCACTGTGTTTGTTTACCCGTCTGAGAAATGTCTTTACAAATTTGGTGAAATCTTTCGACCAATACAGATTGCTAGGGATTGATATTAACCAGGAATATCCCACAGGATTATTATCATATTCATTTTATGTTTTACAGATTACAAATATACGTATGCAGCAGGGAGGGTTCGGGTGGACCATGGCTGGTAAGGCTCATAATTTTAATATCGTTATCAGAATTATTATTACAGACCTTGCATTATATACATGCAGCAAAAAAGTATCAGGTGATCCTGGCATATCATTAGAATAATCATCATCGAAATTATTATTGTTTTTATAATCATGTTTTAATGTTTGTATAAACTTAATGCAGCAAAAAGGTTTCGGGTTATCCTGGCATATCATTAATATAATCATTAATATCAGCATCTTCAACTGGACACATAATTGTGTGTACACGTGTACTTTATAACTAAGATCTAGTTTACTACACTGTCAGTATGTATTCATAGTTTACTTCACTTCAAAAACACTCACATACCCTACATACGGTGTGAACTGTTTCCCGTGTGCCATGTGATGACTTGTAGAAAAAGTTGGAAATGAAATCTGCAAATATTACAAACAAATATTGGACTTAATGCTATTGGTCCTGACGTCACACAACGTTTTAAGGGAACAGTATATAATGCTCGACTTTGCCAGGAGCACTGAAAGGACGAGAGAACTTTTCAAAATGATGTCAGGTATTGTTCTCGCTGTGGCTGTTCTGGTCGGCACAGCCAGTGCATGCAGTAAGTCACCTCTTGTTTGTTTGTTTGTTTGTTTGTTTAACGCCGCACTCAGCAATATTCTAGCAATATGGCGGCGGTCTGTACATAATCGAATCTGAACCAGGCAATCCAGTGATCAACAGCATGAGCATCGATCTATGCAATTGGGATACGATGACATGTGTCAACCAAGTCAGTGAGCCTGACCACCCGATCCCGTTAGTCGCCTCTTACGGCAGGCATAGGTTACTGCAGATCAATTCTAACCCGGATCTTCACGGGTTGGATTGTGAACTGGTCAGGGTTTCACAGTACACTTGTAATGGTCAGAGTAACCCAGAAATAAATACTCTTGGCACTTTCCGGCAAAAGCTAAAGCATTGTATTGCCACTTATTTTCCTATTCAAAATACTGACGCCGAAAATCGATGACATGGCTTAGGGGCGCAGATCCAAACTCGAAACAATCTAATTGTGTGTTGCTCCAAACGGCAGTATGTAAATAACCTTGTCTGGACCAAGTAAATAACCTGATCTGGACCAACTTAATAACCTTGTCTGGACCAAGTAAATAACCTTGTCTGGACCAAGTAAATAACCTTATCTGGACCAACTTAATAACCTTGTCTGGACCAAGTAAATAGCTCTGTATGGACCAAGTAAATAACCCTGTATGGACAAAGTAAATAACCTTGTCTGGTCCACGTAAATAGCCTTGTCTGGACCAACTAAATAGCCTTGTCTGGACCAAGTAAATACCCTTTGTCTGGACCAAGTAGATAACCTTGTCTGGACCAAGTAAATAACCTTGTCTGGACCAAGTAAATAACACTGTCTGGACCAACTATATAACCTTGTCTGGACCAACTAAATAGCCTTGTCTGGACCAAGTAAATACCCTTGTCTGAACCAAGTAGATAACCTTGTATGGACCAAGTAAATAACACTGTCTGAACCAAGTAAATAACATTGTCTGGACCAAGTAAATAACATTGTCTGAACCAAGTAAATAACATTGTCTGGACCAAGTAAATACCCTTGTCTGAACCAAGTAAATAACCTTGTATGGACCAAGTAAATAATACTGTCTGAACCAAGTAAATAACATTGTCTGGACCAAGTAAATAACATTGTCTGAACCAAGTAAATAACATTGTCTGGACCAACTATATAGTCTTGTCTGGACCAAGTAAATAACTTATCTGGACCAAGTAAATAACCCTGTATGGACCAAGTAAATAACACTGTCTCGACCAAGTAAATAACCTTGTCTGGACCAAGTAAATAGCCTTGTCTGGACCAAGTAAATAACCTTGTCTGGACCAAGTAAATAACCTTGTCTGACCAAGTAAATAACCTTGTCTGAACCAAGTAAATAACCTTGTCTGAACCAAGTAAATAACATTGTCTGGACCAAGTAAATAACATTGTCTGGACCAACTATATAGCCTTGTCTGGACCAAGTAAATAACTTATCTGGACCAAGTAAATAACCCTGTATGGACCAAGTAAATAACACTGTCTCGACCAAGTAAATAACCTTATCTGGACCAAGTCAATATGACATGTATCTTGTTAGGTGTATTATCACCTTTGGTCAGCACGTGATTCGAGACGTTTTGTGCTTTCTCTACATACTAGTTTAAATATTTAGCTCGTATTTACTCAATCCATGATTGCACCAGTCTTTTACATTTCTTTTCAGTATATGACTGCGACTCTTTGTTTGGCGCCGCGCTCTGTCCTGAGTGTAGCGCAACGACGACCGAAACGCCACCTCCCCCTCCAAGTTGTATAGCTAACAACTTCGACCGAGCCTGTTGTGCCGCTGGTCAGTACATGAACGGGGTGTGGTGGGCGGGGAGGATTTTAAACAAAATTCACAGAACCTTCCGTCATAAAGTCGATCCCAACGAAAGAAAATTCAATGTTTACTGAAGAATCAACTTTAATATTTGCACAAAAAGCGGGGTTTAAATCTCAGTGTGCAGCTTTTTTGCGTATTTTGAATGTGTTTGTTTTTCGACGCTCGCTTTATGGACATTGTGTCATGGTAAAATTTGTGTCGGCTGTTTCAATTTCAACTTTGTAGATATACCATAGTTCTCTGGCTAAGCATCAAATTCGTGCAGAGTTGTAGGACATTTGTCTTGGTAAAAGCAAGATGTTAAGGTCATTTGGTGATATGGGAATCAACATAATGCGATGAAATATTGCTGGATACCGGTGTCTACTGCTGAGAAACTGCGTTCTACTATTTGATGCTAATTAGGCCAAGAAGTTGCAATGAGCGCCATACTGGTAACTGAAGCACTCTTCCACTTTGGAAACTGCTAAGTAAGAAATGATGTTCATTATAAAAGTTAAACAAAAACTGTCAAGTCGCCTTTTTTCAAAAACCTGAACTAGTTATTTCTTTCCTCTTACAGATCCATCCACATGCAACGGTGTTGACTGTTCGTGTGAGCTTCCAGACTCCCCATACTGTGCAATCTGTAAGTTGTGTTTGTTAGTTTGTTGTTTTACGTCACACTCAACCATATTCCAACTATGTAACAGCGGTCTGTAAATAAACGAGTCTGGACCAGACAATCCAGTGATTTACATGACGTATTTGGGGAAACGATGACACGTCTACCTGATCCCTCTTGTTAGTCGCCTCTAACGACAAGCATAGTGAGTGAGTATGGTTTTACGCCCCTTTTAGCAATATTCCAGCAAAATCACGGTGGGGGATACAATGGGCTTCATATATTGTACCCATGTGGAGAATCGAACCCGGGTCTTCGGTGAGACGAGCGAACGCTTTGACCACTAGGCTACCCCATCGCCCCGGTCCAAATTAGAAAGTAGGTGCTGCAATAGTGGGGTTTAAACAACTCAGTGCACACCTGTCGACAGCACTTCAGCCACGACGTCCACGTAGATGATTCAAGTATTTCAAAACAAAGTATTTGCAATGAAATTTCAAAAACGCCTTAATCTGGTGTTTAGTTTTACAGTTTATTACTAATATAGCTATTTGACATCTATTGGCATATATTAAATATTTCAAGTGGGACAAAAATAGGATAAGATAGGGGTAAAGTGTAAGAAAATGATCATGAATTTACAATCGAAATTGATATTGTTTTTCTTTTGAAACTTTCAGTCCAATGTACCCTGTATGCCGATTTTTGTTCACAATGCTTCATACCACCTACTACAACCACGACAGTACCAACGACGACAACCGTAGCTGTACCTGTCTTCTGTCTAGGTGGTGGACGTGAGTGTTTTAAATCAAAACAATCCCCTTGCCTCTGATCATGTGAAGTTTAGATCTAGCATCTTACAGGCTAATTGCCTCTGTCTGATTCAGTGATCGGGGACATGTGGGCCCGCCTTAGGATTTAAGGCACCCGAAAACTGCATCTCTTTGTCTGAATTGCCTATTGAGGTCACGCAAGTATGTTTATTTTGGGGTTGTTTTCTGTTCTGGTGGGATTTGCTAGTCGCGTTTTGTCTCCCTGAGTTGTCCCAGGATCAGAAGTCTGACCTATTTATAACCATTCTCATATCAGCACTATATTCGTTTATTCAAAAGGACGTCAACGATCCGTTAGTTTTTTCCGTATTTTTTATTTTCTGCAATAAACAACGAAATACTGCTCAAACAAGGTTGAATACTCAACTCAACATTCCTGATTTCCAGTTTACTGTGCCTTTGATTTCTGTTGTCCTGCCGATGCCTGTGCACAACATGAAAACTGTTTCGGTAAGTGTATGTTTCCTTCTTCTCCGCAGGTATAATGCATTAGTCAGAATATGCACGTGTTGTTTTACTTTTGGTTTTCAGCATTTACAAACTATATTCAACACTGAACAAATATATGAAAAGGTGAACAGATCTGTTTTTAGGGGTGAAAAACACATTTTTGAGTGACACTGTTTTCAGTTATGGGTAACGTTATCAAGCAATTCCAATGTATCACACTTCAACCTGTTTTACAATGAAATGTTGCAGCATTGGTTTTGGTCACATGGAGCAAATTCATGTAATAATCTATGTATATATAACATCTGAATTAGCCATACCCTCCTTAACGGGTTGAATAAACACTCATTCTCAGTCAGCGTGAACATATGTGATCATGGGACTCGGTAAAAATAGTGTATCTAAACACAATTTCTTCGATATGACAACAAGAAGTATGATTTACTTGGCCTATATATACGGCAGTTACTAGCAATGGGGGTATTTTGTCGTGTATTTTACGTCACACAAAATGATTTAATGTTAGAAATATGAAAAACAATAATACAACTTCTTTTGATTGTTTGCTAAAATCCTTTAACAAACCAAAGACTTTGGTTACTTTCAACACAAATAAATCAAAAGAGTAATCAGATGTTACATAGAATTTTACCGTTATATTGGCAATTGATGAAACTTCAAACAAGAATTTCCAAATAGAATCTCAAACTAACAATGAAAGCCTTAATCTGGCATTTCTAGAATAAAAGACAACGTCAAGGAGTAATGCGACCTGGAAACATATTTAGTTGTTCCATTATTTGTTATCAAATGTATAATGTTAGGTAAGGAATATTTAATACGACTGTAACGTAAAATACTGCCAAACATAACTGTTGCAGCTTTTGCCATTTTCAGAACACTACAAATACAAATAATTAATCACATATCTTTAAGAAACGTTTAGTAACAAATGTTGGATAATATACTAGGCATTTCTGTTCATTTAACGCCAGTAAAATCTAATTGTATTTAAAGTTACAGCAACTGTAAAAGCTTCAGATCATGAGCAGCACGCACATTGAAGTCAGCATGAATGAAGCAACTACATGTTTTCATGGCGTCATCAAATTTGTTAGTGACGTATGCACATTATGTAGTCATAAATAGCCATATATGGAACTGTACCGTTACGTAGAATACGTAACGTAAAATACATCCGTCATTATTATGAGCCACGCAAGTGAACAAATGAATATAGGAGACGGGAAAATGAACTAGGTTGCATACTCCTTACCAGATGATCACACAGATGTGCTCAGGTATGTATAGTATGACCAGAAATTATTGAGAATTTTAGGAATATGTTTAATTGGATTTCTAGAACATACAACCTTGACCAGCTGTCAAGTGCTTGGTTTCATTCAAGAGAGACAACTCTGTTAGTCCTTTTTCATTAGTTTGTGAAGAGTTATCCCCCTTTGTTTACTTGCTGGCATTATAACAAGGATATCAGATCAGTAAAAGTGATTTCAAGTAGAACAGGCATCCCTTTGTCCATTGTTTATCGCGTTTTGAAAAATATTGCAAATGGATATGGCATTGAGCACCAGGGAGGCGCAGGTAGGCCCAGAAAATTGACTGTCGGTCACAGGAGGCGGCTTGGTATTCTTGTTTCTAAAAACAAACGAAAGAGTTTAGAAAACTTAAGGCTGGATATGATTGATAAAGGAACTGTTGCTGTCTGTAAGGAGACAATTAGAACTGAGCTGCATGCAATGGGTTGGCAGAAAAGTCGAGGAATTCCATCACCGATCATGAAACCTGAACAAAAGGTGGGAAGGTTGAACTGGTGCTTACAGCATAGAAATTTTAACTGGGACAATGTGATTTTCTCAGATGAAAGTTCTGTGTGGCTGTTTCCTAATACACTGAAATTCTGGACCAACAAACTGAAAAACCTTTGTATCAGCGCCCAAAGTACAGTCCGAAATTTAACGTGTGGGGTGGCATATCTGTGTTAGGGGCAACGCCCCTCTGTGTATTTGAAGGGAATATGAACAGTGAGCGGTACACAGATATTCTCCGACCGCCTCCCTGGTGTAGTGGTTAGAGAGTCCGCCCGGAGAGCGGAAGGTCGCGGGTTCGATCCCCGACCGGGTCATACCAAAAGACGTTAAAATATGGTACTTGTTAGTCCCTGCCTGGCACTCGGCATTAATAGGTACAACAAGGACTGGTCGGCTCGGAGTCAGTATAATGTGTCTGAGTGGGGTATTCATGCTTCACTGCGGCATAGTATCTCAGTGGGCTAGCACTATAAAACCAGCCAAAGTCTGGGCTAGTACAAGCAGCCGCACATACACATACACACGCCTGCACGTCGTCATATGAGCGAAATATTCTCAAGCACGCCGTTAAACTCAATTTCACCTCACCTCAGAAATTCTCCAAGGACATTTACTTCCATCTACTCACGTGTTCTATGGAAATGTTTTGATTTTCCAGCAGGACAACGACCCAAAACATCGTTCAAAGCATTCACAGGCCTGGTTTCGGACCCAAAATATGACATTATTAGATTCGCCAACCTAAAGCCCTGGCCTAAATCCAATAGAAAATGTTTGGGAACTTATGAAGGAAAGTGTCAATAAGCAAAATCTGACAAATATTGCTGAAATGAAAGAAGAGGTGGTCCGATATTGGGACAGCATGGACCACGACTTTCTAACTTCTTTGATCAGTAGTATGCCCCGCCACATTGAAGCCTGCATTGCTGCCAATGGTGACAAAATACTAACTGTTCACCTGTCTTTGAATCTGGAGTTATGTTCTGCTAATATTCACATTAATACGTGAGTAATGAGTGAAAAAAATAAACAATTTACAATCTTTAAATTCTCAATAATTTCTGGTTGTACTGTATAAGGTCCTATAACGTCGTAAAGTAAAATACACCCTTAACTCTACTGTTTATGATTGTGTCTTCCCAACATATTCAACAAGTTATTACAACTAATGGATTTGATGTTCAATGTCTGCAATAAAGCATGAGCGATTACTTTCTTAAAGTTACTGAATGTATTCGTTTCTCTTCTGATATTGTTTTCTGTCCTTTGGACCATAACGTAAAATACCAAAGAATTGGCGACAATGGAATTTAATTAGAATTTGACGAATACCCGCAAATATTAGGTTAAATGACTGCCTCACAGTAAAGTTCAGCATATCTTCAATATTATGCACGAAAAGACAACATGCACTATGAATAGTGTTACTTTTGATGCAACAAATATATGATATATACATCGTCGATGGCGACATGCAACTTTTAGGTGAGGTGAAATTGGGTTTAACGTCGTGCTTGAGAATATTTCGCTCATATGACGACGTACATGCGTGTGTATGGGTATGTGCGGCTGCTATTATATTGCGTTGGTAGGAAACCATTTTTGTAGCATATCAGCAATATGTAATGTTGCCAACTGTAGTCCCAGAGACAACAACGGAAGAGGTAACAACAACTGAGGTGCCAACGACAACAGAGGAGGCAACAACGACGGAGGAGGCTACGACAACGGAGGAGCCAACGACCACAGAGGAGCCAACAACAACCGAGGAACCCACGACAACCGAGGAGCCAGAGGAACCGCCAACAACATCGGAAGAGCCCACGACGACTGAGGTACCCACAACGACTGAGGAGCCCACGACGACCGAGGAGCCCACGACAACCGAGGAGCCTACGACGACCGAGGAGCCTACGACGACCGAGGAGCCAACGACGACCGAGGAGCCAACGACGACCGAGGAGCCCACGACAACCGAGGAGCCTACGACAACCGAGGCGCCAACAACAGCTGCCCCTGTGACAAGTAGGTACTCGTGAGTGAGTGAGTGAGTTGGATTTATTGTCTTTTTCAACAGTATTCCAGTCTCATCCCGGATGTATGCTTGTGCAAGGTAAGACCTAAATGATGTAGGTTTCACACGTTTGCCATTTTGGTGAAACCCACAAGGATATTTCTAGGTTTGTCAGCACCATAGCCAATCACAACGAACAGGGATACGAACCCACTATTACATGTTTTTGACGCGCAATAATGACTGAGCACTGACCCCTTGAAGAAAAGCTACAATTTAAGTACGACATTAATCCACTCCATTCAACATCCAGTCATTGTTCTTCCGACAAACAGAAATACAATGATAGTGTTCTCCTCACGACTTTTCCAGGGTGTGCCTACAATGACTTCTTGACAACAACAAGGATATTAGGTGGAACTCAAGCAACATCATGCCAGGACGCACCAGGATTTGTCAGTATCAACGTTGAAGTTCCCGGTAGTGATCCTCTGCCTATCTGTTCTGCTGTCTTAGTCTCAACCGACACCGTCTTCACTTCCGACTTCTGTGTTGCACAGCTGGCTGCGATTCCAGAGTACGTGCAGTTACTGCAGCTACATGAGCATCTGGTTACATTAGTTCCTGTTGATAGTAGACCCGTGAAGATCCTGGTTAGAATTGGTCGCGGTTAGGGTGGTCAGGCTTGTTGACTTGGCTGACACATGTCATCGTGTCCAAATTGCGTAGATCGGTGCTCATGCTGTTGATCACTGTCTGGTACAGGCTCGATTGTTTACAGACCTCTGCCATATAGCTGTAACATTGTTGAGTGCGGCGTTCCTGTGTGAGTGAGTGAGTCTACCCCACCACCAGGGGCGTAGCTATCATTATGATAAAAGCCCGGGTTTAAACATGGTTTTGCTCTACAAAAATACCTCCAAACCCGTGATCAGAATAATTTAAAAATTATGTTTGAATTAATGGTATACTATGTTTTCCTCATGATTTTATTCCTCATATATTTAAATATTGATAAGATAACATTTTGAAGCTATTGAAATCATGAAACGTGAGACGATAACACTTCTGGCCCCGATTTCTCAAACAAACAACTAAAGTCTGAGTTTTGACTTAACTTAGAGATTTTACTCAAATTTGAGAAACGCTGGGGAATGCATTTCCCAGAATGAACTGAAATCGATATCAAACCCAAACAAAGTAGACAATTTGAGTTTTGTAGTTAAATTACTTAAGTTGTTTGGGCTTTTTTATTTTTAAAAGTTAAAAATTCAGCTGTTTCAAATTGTCAAACTCAGTTTGAAATTTGAGATGGTATGTTCCCCTCATAACAATTAAAGGTGTATGTGAAAGATGTTTTTAGAACAATAACTAGAAAAACTGAAACATCGCTGTGTAGTATTTCAATGACGGATCAGAACGGATCAAAGTTTGTTTCGAGAATCGGGGCCAGGTCTCATAAACAATGAAAGTTGGGCAAGCCCTCAATACTATCTAATGTAAAGCTTTGCAACCTATCGGGCTTACGCGACACAATTGGGTTGGTACACGCCTGACCACGCCAGTAAGGACTGAGGATGGGGTCGCGTCATGATGTGTCTTGGATGTACCAGACGCATGGGTTCACACGTGTCTGTTATGCACAGGGCACATGATGACAAAACGTAGAGAAGAAACGCAGTTTGTGAAATCGTCTGGTCATTTATTTCAGAGTATTCACTGTTGCTGTCAATGACTTTAACGGCAATAAAGTGGCCGAAATTCCAGGAAGGACAGGAACAGGTGAGAAACCGTCTATGCTAGCGTTTACAATTAACAACAACCCGCCACCATATAGCTGGAATATTGCTGAGTAATATCAGATAAACAACAAAGGTAACTGTTGTCAACTGTTTCTAGGATTGTTTCCCAGTCTACCATCATACATAACAAAATCACACAAGGAGCATCGCGTACAAAAGGTGAAACTATTTCCGGACTACGCAAAAGCCTTGACATGTGTGGTTTCCTTCAGACGGCCAGTTTACTCTTGACGCTCCCGTGACCTTTGATGGAACCAGTTGCCTGTTGCCTGCCTGTATTGCTGACGACACAATGGAGCTAGACATGACATCCTGCACAATGTTCGGCGCTGGAGTCCTTGACCGTACGTCTCATCCAATCGTCCATTTTGCCAAATGTTTTTTGGTCACATTCTCAAAGTGGCCAAATGTGACTATTAGTTTTACTTTTACCCAGGTCAGGATAGCTATGAGTGGGTGAGTATGGTTTTACGCCGCCTCTAGCAATATTCCAGCAATATCACGGCGGGCAACGCCAGAAATGGGCTTCACACAGAAATGGGCTTCCAACCTGGGCCTTCGGCGTGACGAGCGAATGCTTTACCCATAAGGCTACCCTACCACCCGACAAGTTAAAACCAACAATCGCAGAAAACGTACATTAAAATTAGATTTTCTACCAGAAAAATTATATGCAATTATTAATAGGTTTGCAGTGGCTCATGGGAGGACCCGCCTGGGTATTTACCAAAAAGAGTTTAATTGTCAATAAAATGTTCGTGAATAAGAATTATAATAATGCTTGTGGGGAGATTAGGAAATTGTTGTAAACCAAATGAATCGATTATTAAGAGATAGTTTGGTTGGGTTCTTCACAAAATAGTTTTAACTAAAACTATATCTGATTTCAAATCCTCGGTCCCTTGTACTTTGCTTCTGTTGTATCTCTGAAAGAGGATCCATGGATGGATGGCTGTTCGTGATGTCAATCACTGGTAACAGTGATCAATATGAATAACAACCACCATTCATGAGAGGAGTTTAAATAATAACAGAAGATGGCATTATAACAACATGGGCGGAAGATACATTCCCCACTTGAAATAAATACTCTTTGATTTCATTGTTACAGAAGGAGCATCAACGTTCCAAAATATCCAGTCAGCATCCGAGATGGATATTAATCACGCTGATTGATCATTGTTACAGAAACAGCATCAACGTTCGATGGGGTCCAGTCAGCTCCCATCTCAATCACGGGAACCTGTGCTGCCAACACCAACATGTGCAGCGATTCTGCAACAACAGCTCAAACATGCATTGTACGTGACACTGTACTACCAGATCGTCATAA
Source organism: Haliotis rubra (assembly GCF_003918875.1). Taxonomy (NCBI): domain Eukaryota; kingdom Metazoa; phylum Mollusca; class Gastropoda; order Lepetellida; family Haliotidae; genus Haliotis; species Haliotis rubra. The sequence continues at coordinate 1,736,074 of NW_025765303.1, forward strand.
GTCCGCACTCTTCTCTAAACTCCCCACCTCTGCACTCTCCACCCTGCCTTCTCCAACCTAGCTCTCCACCCCTGTACCCTCCAACCTACGCTCTCCTTCCCTGTACACTCCAACTCCTGTACCCCCCCAACATTGCGCTTTCCACCCCTGCACTGTCCAACTCCTTATCTCTCCACCCTGCGCCCTACACCCCTGCACTCTCCACGCCTGCACTCTCCAACCAACGCTCTACATCCCTGTACCCTGTACTCTCCTACCTACGTTCTGATTATCTCCGTAAATGTATTACAATCAGAAGTAATAATGCAGCATTTTACAAAATTGTTTCCTCATGCGATGTCTCCATGTATATGGGCCGGTGGCCTTACATACAAATAAACATATTTTGACTCTGACTTTGACTACCAGAACGTCTTAAGTCGATCACTTTCCTCCTCCGCTCTCTTCTCTAAACTCGAAACCCTTGGCTCCCCACCCCTACTCTCTCCACCCCTACACTCGCTCACTCTCCCCAACCCACGCTATGCTGCCCCGACCCTATCCTGTCCCACCCTAGGCTCCCAACCCCTACCCTCTCCTCCGCTACGCTTCCATACTGTACCCTCTCCACCCCTCTCTCCTCACCCCTACCCTCCCCACTCCGCATCCTGTGATCACCACCTATCATCTCCACCCCTGCGCTTCCCACCACTACAACTCCACATCCATACCCTCCCCACCCTAACCACCCCACTTCCCACCCTGCAATCACCATCTATCGTCTCCACCCATACGCTCTCCATCCTTCGCCCGCTAATCAAATCTCTTGAAGCATACTCTATATTAATATGGGTTGCTTTAAAGTTGATGAGTTAGAATAAAGTAAACGTAATACAACAGAATTACTGGGGGATTAACCTTTGACAAACGTACAGTTACTTTTCGGAAACATCCTGGTATCTCACTGTATCTTCACAAATTGTACCCGTGTGAGTAATGGAACTCGGGAGTTTGGCCTGAGGAGCGAAGGCTTTAACCACTAGGCTACCCAACCGCCCCTGCTATAGCAGGCTCACTACCGCGCTGACTCATCCAACATATACATTGTAACATCATCTGTTTCAGGGCGATGCAGGAGGCCCACTGATATGCCCTGACCAGACAGGTCAGCTGATTACAGCGGGGCTTGTTGCCGACATGCCGCCAGTGTGTTCCGGCCCTCCAGAGTTCATCAGTCTCTTACCTGATACATTCGACTCCTCTGTACTCCCAGCTTATTAAATACACTCTGTGTCACTTGTCGCTTGTCATTTTTATCTCCGGTTTGTGTGAGTTAGTATGGTTTTACGCCGTTTTCCAGCAATATCACTGAGGGGAACACCAGAAATGGGCATCATATAGTGTACCCATGTGGGGAATCGAACTTGGGCCTTGGGCGTGACAAGCGAACGCTTTAACCACTAGGCTACCCCCAACGCTCCGCACAGCGACGAGAGCGAGCTGTACGTCTTCACGATTGCTTACAGAATGGAAAAAAAAAATTAAAATGATGTGCACAGCACTGCATAAATTTAACGGACATGCACCGTTTTTATTGAGTCTCGTGTAGCAGGATTTTTGAATTTAGAATAATGTGACCCTCGTCCACTCTCGTTGATATTTATCTTCACGCCTTCTGTCAAATATACACGGATCTTCACGGGTGGTGAAGTCATAAAGAACAGATGCTGGACACAATGGATGCAAACAATCACGATAAACAGACAACAGATCTTTGACTGATGGATCTGGAGGGTGTGGAAATAAGTAGGGCACCCCAGGGACACACATATTCAACTTAGGGCTCAGACACCATGTGGTGTTTGGACTATTAGAACAAACTAAACACCGTCTGGTTCGTTCATTATGATGAATGACTGTATCGAATGATCTCCCGCAAAATCATACGGCTGGAACTTGCTAAAACAAACAGTGATCCAGATGTTATTGTGGGATATTCCTTGCAGGGTACTATAGAGTACTTGAGTAGGGTTAATTTTTACGCCGTACTCAGCAATATTCCTGCTATATGGCGGCGGTCTGTAAATAATCCAGTCTGGACCAGACAACCCAGTGATCAACAGCATGAGCATCGATCTACGCAATTGTTATAAGACGACATGTGTCATCCAAGTCAGCGAGCCAACCCACCCGATCCCGTTAGTCACCTCTTACGACAAGCATGGGTTACTGAAGATCAATTCTAACCCGGATTTTCACGGGTTGGGTATTTTAGATGAAAAAGGAGCTCACGTGTGTGTAAGCAGTGGCATGGGGAGTGAAAACAGAAGTCACCGTTTTACAGAAATCAGCGCTGCCGCTACGAGTGTCGAGTCGTAAGTTGAGTTGATGTATGATGAATACAATCACCTTAGCGCTACGATCGCTTTTTGAAACGGAGCCTTGTTGAGTGATTGGGCTTATTCTTTGGTCAACAACAGAGTGTTGGTGGTGCGTTCAAGGACAGAACCATCAGTCCTGGGTGAATTTGTTTGAAGCAATAAAGCCAGACGATCATTTGATAAATGTTTGATCCGGTTCTGCTTCCTTCTGAAACACTGCAGAGGTACAGGTAAGTTGCGTATCTGCGTAAATTAAGCAAATATTTATGTGAAAACTCAATTCCTGTTATGTCTGTTGCGTACAAGTACGCCTGAATTTTTTGAATACTCAACAAATTTGATTTTACATAAGTACACAATTTCACTCTTCGGGAGGTTACGGAGCTCGGGGATAGTTAAAAGGATTGAGGTAAATTGAGAGGTTCTATTTCATCACATGCACTTGGCAACTTGCAGTCTTTCTTATCATTTCTCATATTACACGTCAACCAACATTTAAACTTTATTATGTTTTTACAATTAATGGAAAACAGCAAAATATCGTATTGAGTTTGAGGTGGGTGGGTACAATTCATTTCGTTACTCAAAGGAAAATTAGGATACCCAATTGAGATGAACACAAGCGCGTACATAACTCAATGACCCAAAACGTTATCTGTAGCTCTGAACAAGTTGCGTACCAATGCCATTTTAGCCTTCATTTATCAATTCTAAAACAATATCTGCAAATCATTAAAGAGACACTTAGAGCATTGGATTTTCATTTGGGCATGGCACTAATACAAATTAAACTAACGCTAACGCTTAATTTTGATACTTACAAATACACTCATTTAAATTGAGATGGGAGCTTCAGAACCTGCACCTGAGTTGCTTCATTTAGAAATGCAGGTAAGAAAATGTACCGTTGGTCTTCAGATTTTATTTCAGATGAAACCATGTTTCAGATTATAGCGCATCCTGTGCACACTATTCTATATCGACCAAACACTATTTTATTTCTTGTGAACAACATAAAATCATTTTTTCTCCCATTTATGTTCCTTCAGCACACACATAGTGCACACACTTTATCATTTCATGTGCACGATAAAAAACATGTTTCTCCTATCCATTCAGCGCTTCCGTAAACAATAACCACACCATCCACATTCACTTCCTGTTCGTTCCTCGTATGAATACATTCAGCTCAATGTTTGGTATTAGTTGTTTTCTTAAATGTGTACTGTGAATGACACCCTTTATTGAATCATGTTTTTGCTTGTTCATATTCCTCGTGAAGGTCCGAGTTAGAATGAACCTTCAGTAACCCATGCTTGTGGTAAGAAGCGACTAACGGGATCAGGTGGTCAGGCTCGCTGGCATAGTTGACACATGCCAACCATGCCTGTTCTCAATTGCGCAGACCGATGCTCATGCTTTTGATCACTGGATTGTCTGGTCCAGACTCGATTTTAACAGACCGCCACCATATACATGTAGCTGGAATATTGCTGAGTGCAGCGTAAAACTAAACTCACTCACTCATAATATCACTTGGAATGTGTCATGATTGTTGATACTGGTTTGACGATCATCAGATTATAGGGGACGAGGCTGGTCTTGTACACCAATACGTCATTTCCACGAAATTCTTCACTGTCTCAAACGCATCGACAAAATTGAATGATAACTTGTCATAAAAGTCGTTGCTGAACAAACAAAAACGATCGTAAATGAAGCGGATAAACTCACCCCTCTGCTTGTCGTTCCATCGGCTTGCGTGAATTTTCCCAGTGCTTGCTCGTGAAATCTTATTCCTCGTGAGATCGTCATGTGTGTGTTGCACCCACGGGAAGGGCTGAAATAATAAATCCAAGTTGATTAATGCCTATCGCGTGACGTTTTAAACACCACACAAAATGGCGTAGATGAAGAAGGCATCTGACAAAAACAAGCAAATACCACAGCGCAAGGTGTAAACATGGGATTACTTGGGATTACTTTAATTACAAGACAGAAGCCTCATGGAGTTACCTCCCTTGGCTCAATAACTATAGTAGATACACATTATAGAATTATCTCCCTTGGTCTAATGAACACGATAATAATTCCAATCGCTTACTCTAGTGCCTGTCCCAATATCTACATATGCATCATACTGCTATAGCTATTGTCTACTAAATACATGTGTTAACCAAAACTGTCACACTGGTGTAACAGTCACTGTAACAGTAATGTAACAATAATATAAAATCAAGAGCTATATGATAACTAGTTAGGAACACATTCATACAGAATTGACTAATATCAATGTACCAAGTTAAAATAGTTTCACTGACAATAATCTATCACTTCAACAATTCTTGGTACTAATTCATAATTTACGGTACTTGATTATTCTGTATAAGAACTTTTCTTCAGAAGACGTTAAGTAATAACAAGGTCGTACGATTTTTACCGTACACATAACGTAGCATTCACCCATGTCTGAAATTGTAAACAAAGTATATAACGTTGAGAATAATAGTTACGGTCATATGCATGTAACCTTTGAACCACTCTCCTAGTTAGAGTTCCATGCGACCAGCATAGTACCTCTGCCACAGGGCAGAGAGATGTGAGGATTCGTCACATCTTGCACAGTCCATTCAATATATTGTACATATTTCTAAGCTCTTTTGTTTAAATAAACATCTTCGACAGTTGATTTAGTTTAACAGAGAAAATATCCTCAAACATGTAACACTATTTCGATTTGCGTAGCAATTCTTTGTTTACATAGGATGTGCAGTTCCACGTGCTGTCATCGAAGCCCAACGGACAGCAAACGATGAAGCCACTTTTATATTATAAATATGTATTGTCTTAAGTATTACTGTCGCGGTTGTAGAAGAATATCTATGTAACAATGTAAAACATTATGAAGAGCTTGCGTTAGGCCAGTCTCTTCTTGTTTATGAACAAGCGCGTTTGTTTACAAAACAAACAAGTCAAAACATTGATTACACAAAAGTCTCGTTTCCTGTTAACTGAGTTCCATCCTATTGCGCAACTTAGTACAATAACCAGTCCAGAATTTTGAGACCAATTCATTTAACTGGATACATAAATATTAATCAGTATTATTTGATAAAAATCTAAGCACGTGTATATTGCAACAGTACCCTCCTTATAATCCTTGCACATCCCATTCTTTAACATTGCACTCAGGTTACCTTAGTGACTTAAGATCATCACCGTATTGTTTTCACTGTTTTGTGAAAAGAGGCCCAGGTCATAGGCGATGATTGGAGTTAAGAGTAGCCATGTTTGTTTACCATTAGAATACAGCACCACAAACTTCAAAAACATGTCATAATACCCTTTTACGTAATTTTATGTGATTTGTTCCAAAGCACGTTCTCGAAACAATGCCCTGTGACACTGGCATAGAAACAAGTTGTCTTGCTCAGCGATTGCGTATAAGCTCCGCTCACATCTTACATCTGTACCCGCGGTGTCCTCCCATTACGCAGACAGCCAGTTCGCAGACACATTAAAACAACAACATTTACGGTTCAGTGAACAGATTATCTACTACCTGTTACCTACACATTATAATGGAATAGTCCAAATAAAAATACAGGAACAAACTGAACCAATATTATTTATTTTGAAAGATGGACGAAAAGACAGTAATTGGAATTTTTATTGCTGCAATATAAAAACAGTTTATTTTCATAAACATTTCGGTTTAACCTTCTAGTCAAACGGAAGTCGGCATCATCATATTGAAAACATTAGCTTAGCTATCAGAATTTGCGACACTGTTGTATCATATAAATCAAATGAAGACAAATGTGAACCTAAATATTATTTATATGAAATAAAGAAGTTATATGTTTTGCACACAATATTAAGATATATGGCGAGTGCACTTAATTACGATTTATTTAGAATAAATATTTAAAATATGACGCATCATGTCAATGTGGCCATGGATGTGAGAATGTTTTATATTACTTCCTCGATTGAACTCTTTTTCACACTTACTGTGTATGCAGCGCCGTTGAGCATCTGTGATGGAAACTAGGCGCTATACAAGCCAATTTTTATTATTATGTCCATTGTATACTACTCAAGGACATAAACTGTTACAATCTTTAGAAAGTATTGTTAAAATTAGAACACTGATTCGTATTAATCGTATCTTACATGGCAATGCAGGTGTCTCATTTACTGCAAATCAGAATGTTTTCAAATATGTACATATCTATATCTCTCCAACAAACGTTTTCTCGGTTAACTTCTGTTGTACATATGCTATTATTGGGAGGGGTCTTTTCTATCAATAAACAACAAAGTTCTATTTACCTTAGGCTACAATCAAACTTTCAGTAACGAACCTGTTTCAGGCTCACCCTGCTCTACTCACTAGACAGTGGACAGTTCTATTATACCCGTAGGTGTTGCCCTAATTAACCTTCTAGTTCAGTGTCTGTCAACTGGGTGTCTGTCAAATGGGAGATAACCGTACCCGCAGTAACCAGCTATGTCATTGCATAAGCCCAACGATGTTGAGTGTTTCCAGTCGTTGTTTACCGGGGGATGTGCAATTTTTCGCAAGCATCACTTTAAAATATTTTTTTTTTTTCACTAATATGTACGCTCATATTTATTGGTATTAGGAGGTGCTGAGGTGTGATATTTTGTGTATTTTTGTATTTTTCAAGGGGTTAGGTTTAGGGTTAGGGTAAGGGACCTTATCCAGTATAGTAGGTAGATGTCCGGTGTAAAGCATGAATACCATTCATTGTGTTTCTTTTTTTTGACACAAAAACGGGAGACCAAAAATGTCGAAAGTACACTATGAAATGATTTAATGTAGAAATTTTGGGCTTTTGGAAATTGGCCTGGAACTTGCAGTCAAGCCACTTCCACTTGCTACATTTGTTCAGTAATGATTCGAAGACTAACTCACCCTCGCGCCATCACAAAATCACCCGACGATTTTTATAAAAGCATGTCATTCATGCATGCACCATGAAATCGACGTCAGACGCCTGCCGTCAACATCAGTTTTCAATTCGAGCCATATCGGCTCCTTCCACACCACACGGTATCTTGTACATTATGGAATAGGACGAGTGTGCCAAATGGCATTAAAATCACAAGACACCAAGTCTACCAATAACCTTCGTAATCGCCCGTGACTTATACGATTCTTTCCCCATTTTCCGGTGTCCCCTGCCGTGATATTGCTGGAATATTGCTAAAAGCAGCTTAAAACAAAACTCACTCACTCACTCGACTCTTTCCATCATAGGAATGACTCGAAAAATTTAAACATTGTGTAACAGTGGACGTAGCTCAGTCAGGCCAACAATCCAAAGGTCGCGTGTTCACGTCTGACGGATACTCACAAACTGGTTGCTTGTCTTTGTGACATGTGACCTACGGCAGAGAACGTCTTGGTGAGAAGTTGTGGTGATAAATTCTAAAGGTGCTCCCAAAATACGATTTTATCAATTATAGACAATTTTCATTACAAAACAACGACGCCATATAATGAAGTATGAAATGACGCATTAAATAAGAATAAAAAATGAAATCCTATATGGTTCTATGTTTTTAAAAAATTTATTTTGAAATCTCAAATCAGCGGATTACTGCACGGTCAATTCATCAATGAATTGATGAAATAATATGAATGAATGTAGTGGTGTCAAAGTAGTTCCAGCATCCATTGGAAATGTACAAATATACGATAAACCAATCAAACGTCAAGAATCACTATATTGCACATTGCATATCATTTTGTTTATTCAACAAAGAACATCAACAAGAGTCATCAGAAGATGACAAGTCCCACGGCCCCAACAAATTTGAAAGAACCAACCATCATGTTTGATATGTCTACCAATTTTGTTGAAAAATATAGAACAGTTTTTGAGTTATGCTCAAGAAACAAAATGATTACGGACAGACAGAGAGACAGATGAGGTGTCGACTATATCCCCCCACATTACATGCCGGGGGGATAAAAAGTGGGGTGGGGTGTTGTGCAGTTCGTTTCCAACCTGTTTCATCAGACTTTCAATGGTAATTTAATATACTTTCTGGACAAAAGGTGTGGGGTGGGGGGGCTTGCACCCCTGCGCACACACACACACATGGATCTGGGGAAATGGGATTCATAATTGTAAACATGTGGGGAATCAAACCAAGCCTTTCAGGAGTGTTTTACCCACTAGGCCACCCAACCGCACCCACACAGGAGGGCACTGAGATTACAGGCTGTCTCTAGATGTTTTTCTTCCAGACGTTGTTCAGAAAAAAAAGCTCCCAAGATAAACTCAGGAATGGAAGTTGCATATCTTTTTGTTTATTCAACAAGAACATCAACAAAAGTCATCAGAAGATGACAAATCTCCCCGGCCCCCACAAATTTCAAAGAACAAATCATCTTAAGCCCACCCCTCCCTTTTGAGACTAAGTCCAAAACGTTTCCATGGAAACCAAGAAAATAAAGATCACAAAAGTCTGTAAATAGTAAAAGGCACCACTTTAGCATCTGTTTCATATACCTGCCATATTTTGTTTAAAGATATTGAACGGTTTTGAGTTATGCTCTGGAAACAAAATGATTACGGACGGACGGAAGGACAGACGAGGCGTCTACTATATCTCCCGCATTACATGCAGGGGGGATAAAAAGTATGAATAAATAAATTAACATTAACATCTCAATTCTTCAACTGATGTCATAATGGGAAGACCCGAAACAAGGGATGTGGTGTTAAATACACGGAAATGATGACTAGGAAGTGCTTTATTACGCATGACAAGATTGACACTCGATTTTACAGACACTTGATTATCGAGTTAGTTGAATACGTAACGGAGAAGGAAAACAAAGTGAAACTCATGATACACAACTTGATAGTTCACAAAATATTATTACGGTTTGCCAAATGTCTGAATGCTGATATTTCTCAAAGGATAGTGAATTCTTTGACAAATCAAATTTAGTGAGGTGAGGTGAGGTGAAATGGGTTTAACGTCACACTTAAGAATATTTCGCTCATATGACGACGTGCATGCATACGTGTGTATACATGTGTAGGTGTGGCCGCTTGTACAAGATTTAAGCTGGTTTTAAAGTGCTAGCTCTCTGAGATACCATGCCGAAGTTAAGCATGAACACCCCACTCAGACATTTTATACTGACTCCGGCCGAGTAGTCTTTGTTGTACCCATTAATGCCAGGCAGGAACCAACAAGTACAATATTTTAACATCTTTTGGTATGACACGGCCAATCAAATTTAGTGGGAGAAGTGGGATACTATGAGGAATGATAGCCACACTTATACCCTCTGACGTCATTGTGAAACATGACATCAAAATAATGTCTGTATGACTTCAACAATGTTATTCGAATTAAACAACTACTTGTTTCGCGCCTTGACTCAAGACTTTACATATGCTTCAAGTAAAAAAAATCATTTCTTGGCTTCGTCAACAAGTGTAGAAGTGAGCACAGCCCACATACCCCCGCTTCCCACTTTGGGACATGGAAATGACTGATATTGATATATATAATGTGACAAGGATCAGCAGCTCACAAGACTTTCTCCTTGACTCTACTAAACTTTATATACATGTTAGATAATAGTTTTGCCATGTATTGATTACAGTAGTAATTTTTACTTTTTTTATTTTTTTCCCGAGGAAACCTGACATACAATTGAACTTGTTGCACACAATGAAGTGGACGTAGATGAAGATTGTTATTTTTTAGCACATGGCATATCTGTGGGTCATGATTAACTTGCGTATTAAGTTTGGTGAACCAAGCATGTATAGTTTCGATGATATGCTGTGGCCAGGTAACCATCAAACACATTTTGCACTGAGTCATGAATCCATGAAAACAACAACAAAACAAATTCTGAAAAAATTTTACAATAGCAAAAGGCACATCAATGGGTAATGATTAAGATGTGTGTGAAGTTTGGTGAACCAAGCATGTAAACTTTAAGAGATATGCTCCGGACAAAACCATCAAACACATTTGGCACTAAGTCATGTTTCCATGGAAATAGCAAAAAAAAACAAAATTCTGAAAAAATATTAAAATAGCAAAAGGCACATCAATGGGTAATGATTAACATGTGTGTGAAGTTTGGTGAACCTAGCATGTCAACTTTAAGAGATATGCTCCAGACAAAACCATCAAACACATTTGGCAGTAAGTCGTGTTTCCATGGAAATAGCCCAAAAAACTAAATTCTGAAAAAAATAGCAAAATAGCAAAAGGCACATCAATGGGTAATGATTAAGATGTGTGTGAAGTTTGGTGAACCTAGCATGTAAACTTTAAGAGATATGCTCCGGACAAAACCATCAAACACATTTGGCACTAAGTCGTGTTTCCATGGAAATAGCAAAAAAAACCTAAATTCTGAACAAAATATTAAAATAGCAAAAGGCACATCAATGGGTAATGATTAACATGTGTGTGAAGTTTGGTGAACCTAGCATGTCAACTTTAAGAGATATGCTCCGGACAAAACCATCAAACACATTTGGCACCACATCGTGTTTCCATGGAAACAGCAAAAAAAAAACAAATTCTGAAAATACTTTAAAATAGCAAGAGGCACATCAATGGGTAATGATTAACATGTGTGTGAAGTTTGGTGAACCAAGCATGTAAACTTTAAGAGATATGCTCCGGACAAAACCATCAAACACATTTGGCACTAAGTCGTGTTTCCATGGAAACAGCAAAAAAACAACATTCTGAAGAAATATTAAAATAGCAAAAGGCACATCAATGGGTAATGATTAACATGTGTGTGAAGTTTGGTGAACCTAGCTTGTAAACTTTAAGAGATATGCTCCGGACAAAACCATCAAACACATTTGGCACTAAGTCGTGTTTCCATGGAAACAGCAAAAAAACAACATTCTGAAGAAATATTAAAATAGCAAAAGGCACATCAATGGGTAATGATTAACATGTGTGTGAAGTTTGGTGAACCTAGCTTGTAAACTTTAAGAGATATGCTCCGGACAAAACCATCAAACACATTTGGCACTACATCGTGTTTCCATGGAAACAGCAATAAAACAACATTACAGTAGTAATTTTTACTTTTTTTATTTTTTTCCCGAGGAAACCTGACATACAATTGAACTTGTTGCACACAATGAAGTGGACGTAGATGAAGATTGTTATTTTTTAGCACATGGCATATCTGTGGGTCATGATTAACTTGCGTATTAAGTTTGGTGAACCAAGCATGTATAGTTTCGATGATATGCTGTGGCCAGGTAACCATCAAACACAAATTAAAATAGCAAAAGGCACTTCGTAGCAGGGGTATAATAATAAACATACATTGCATAAACATATCAAGTGAATGAGGGAGTCACATCGGTAATATTTCAACATATCAAGGCCACTTTATTTAAGTACTATTTATACATGAAAACATACCAATATTCGTAGGAACAAGATGTTTGAGATGTTTGGTGCTAGGTTAGAAGTGATAAGCATGGTGTGAGGTTACAGGTGATAATGACGACTGATTTGCACATAAAACCTAGCACTTCTTTATCAACATGAACGTTATAAATTAGACCTCAGAAGTATAGTTAGTGTGCAGTAAACAACAAACATTAGTATAGGTCCAACAATCAGGGTGTGAAGAGCATCTGACATGACTCATCAGAGTAAATCTATTGCTCAGTTCTGATAGTGTTACTTGCCAATCAGATTATGTCAGTAATACCAGGGTTTCCTTTTCGAAACTGTCCTTGTCTTGTGTTCACAAGTGACATAAAAATGACCATTTTCTTCTTCACCACTACTTGTCTTGTAGGCTTGACTGACGAATTGTTTTTGTCGCTTTCACTTTTCCAATTTGTCCACAGTCAAATATACCCTCACTGAGTGCTTGTATGATGTCCATGTTCAGCCTTATGGCCAACTCCAGGTCCCGTCTACAACGTCTTGATGCAGTCTTAGGCAATTCTGAAACAAGAGTTATTAGAAGATGACATATCCCCCTAGCCCCCACATATTTGAAAGAACAAATCATCTGACAGTTACTTAAAGTCCAGCTTGATTTTCTTTAGTCCAGCTTGATTTTTTAGTCCAAATTGTATGATGCCAAAAATCTGTAAATAGCAAAAGGCACCACTTCAAGATCCGCCTCATATATCTGACATGTTTTGTTGAAAGATATTGAACGGTTTTCGAATGGTGCTCCAGAAACGAAGCCCACCCCTCCCTTTTGCGACTAAGTCAGAATCGTTTCCATGGAAACAAGGGGGGGAAAAGAAATGCCAAGAATCTACAAATAGCAATAGCCACCACTTTGGGATCTGCCTCACATATCTGCCAAGTTTTTCTTAAATATATTTAACGGTTTTCAAGTTGTGCTCTGGAAACGAAACCCACGCCTCTCTTTTGAGAGTAAGTCCAGTTCATTTCCATGGAAACCAAGAAAAGTAAAAATGACAAAAATCTGTAAATAGCAAAAGGCACCACTTCAAGATCTGTCTCATATATCTGCCAAGATTTGTTAAACTGTATTTAACGGTTTTTAAGTTATGCTCCGGAATCAAAGCCCTCCCCTCCCTTTTGAGACTAATACCAAAACGTGTCCATGGAAACCAAGAAAATAAAATGACAAAACTCTGTAAATAGCAAAAGGCACCAGTTTAGGTTCTGTTTGATATATCTGCCAAGTTTTGTTGAAAGATATTGAACGGTTTTTTTTAGTTATGCTCCGGAAACGAAGCCAACACCTCCATTTAGAGACTAATTCCAAAATGTTTCCATGGAAACCAAGAAAAATAAATATGCCAAAACCCCGTAAATAGCAAAAGGCACCACTTTAGGTTCTGTTTTATATATCTACAAAGTTTTGTTGAAATGTATTGAACGGTTTTCGAGTTGTGGTCCGAACCAAACCCCTTTCCTTTTGAGACTAAGTCCAAATCGTTTTCCATGGAAACCAAGAAAAATAAACATGACATAAATCTGCAAATAGCAAAAGGCACCACTTAAGCTTATGTTTGATATATGTACCAAGTCTTGAAGAAAGATATTGAACCGTTTTCAAGTTGTGTTCCAGAAATGAATCTCATCCCTCCCTTTTTTTAGTTATGCTCCAGAAACAAAAGAATTACGGACAGACAGACGGACGGACGAGGCATTGACTATATCCCCCCGCATACAGACAAACTGACAGGAACATATACCCTGGAGATTATCGAGCATGCACCAGACCTATCTATGTGCCAAGTTTGGTCAGAGAGTGAGTTAAATTTTACACAGCTTTTAGCAATATTCCAGCAGTATCACAGAGGAGGACACCAGAAATGGGCTTAACACATTATGCCACACATCGAACCTGGGTTTTCAGCGTGACGTGCGAACACCTTAACCACTATTCTACCCCACTGCCCCTCACTCTTTTGAGAAAACCTGGAATCATCTCTGATTGTCAGATAGGCGGTGTTAGCCTAGTGGTTTAAGTGTACTCTCATCACTCGGAAGACCCGGGTTCAATTCCGCATATAGGTACAATGTGTGAAGCCTTTTTCTGGTGTCCCCTGCAATGATATTGCTGGAATATTGCTAAAGACGGGGTAAAACCATACTCATTCACTCACTCAAACAATTGTCAGTGCTCTATCTGTGTTCCATCCACACACTTTTCATTGCTATTTAGCCTTTTATGACCAACCGTAACTGTTTTGACATAAATGTGCAGTACTTACCTTTGCCTGTGGAGCAAATATAGTATGCGGTCCACACAGCTCCAGAAAACAAGTCAGCTGGTGTTGGGAACTCCCTGGTCAGATATAAAGCTCCTGCAAGAAGTTTCCAGGCTTGCTGGTATAAAGTCTGGAATAAAGGAGAAAGTGAGTAAGTTTTATGCCACTTTAACAATATTCCAGCAATATCACAACATGGGGTACCAGAAATGGGCTTCACACATTTTACACAGGGGAATCGAAACCAGGTCTTCGGCATGACGAGCAACGCTTTAACCACTAGGCTACCACAACGCCGCTAGTAGGGCTGGGAAGGGTAGGAAAATATGGAATCGAATACCTGCATGTACTTACCCGAATCGTAATCGTGTACCCGGAAATGTACAGGATACAGCGCTTCTGTCAACTTTCTGCATATTCAATCACGATTTGACATACATTATTATAGAGAGGTTGAAAGGATGGCAATAAGACATTGAAACTGATCCTAGGCTAATTCACGTCTGTTTAACCAATATAAACATTAATACCGTTACTTACATTCCTGGTTAAAACACAGAACTTTTTGTTCCCACTGCTACTGTGACTTGAGTACTCACTGCTCATGCGCATATAAATTACAGTCGTTAATAATAACCTCCATTAACCGGACAATACCAATGATGTAAATGTGTGTTAAGTCAATAATGAAAAAGACAAGTTATATATTCAGTTAACAGACAACTACCTTTAGATGTGATATTCTAACTGAACCTATAACGTTTTACATGTAGACTTTTATGTAAACTTAGGGACCCGTTCATAATTTATGGCTAGGGGGGAGATGATCATTTTTATGGAGGAGCATGTACAATGTGACTGACCCCCCCTAAAAAGCAATGAACACGTTTATCTCACTAGTGATGAACTCGAGAGTGGATCATATCTCACTGATTCGATCCGAATCTTCAGCAGACTGGAAGTTGGGGAGGGCAGAAGGGTCATCTTTGGCTGAACTTTAACAAGAGGCAGGGCAGAAGACGTCGGCTGTGTCATGGATGCTGCAGCAGCAGAGCTGGGAACAGTGGCAGATGATTTAGGCATATTCTTATTCATTGCATCGGATGTCTTCGGATCAAGTGCTGCCCTCTGGTGTGTAATGGTCGGGCCGGCAGTAGAGAAGGCCCGTTCTGAGGGAACGTTAGTCCTGGGAATACTCAAATATCGTTGAGCAAGAACAGCTAGCCTCAGGAAGACGGCTGTAGGTTCCTGCCACCAGTGCAAGGAGAATGAACTGCCTCTGAGGAGAGAGGCTGACAACTTGTTGAAGGATGCTTGAAAGTCACTTTATTCCAGCTTGGCGGTCTTGGCTGAGACATCATCATGGCATTCTGACTTTCAGAGAACTTCGCCTCTTTTCTGAGATGGCAAGATCTCCTCCTCCTGTTTGACCTGAACTTCACTGACTCCGGGAACACTGTAATCATCCTAGAGTTCTCCACCTTCAGCTTGAGCATCACCATTGATGAGGGATACAATGTGATCCTGCAGTTGTCTTCCAAGAAGCAAAGGTTCTTAAAGCAGGGGTCTAGGGCTGTAGCAACCATTGGTGGGGACACCAACAGTATAGATGTTGGCAGCAAAGTTGAAACGTTTCAGGAACAGCTTGGATGAAACCTGGGTTTACTATTTTCAAACAAGATTCAAACCCATGGAAGCATTTTGATCCTCAGATGGGAAGGAATTCTGGGATTCCTTATTCTGGGATGCAAAGGATGTCATCATAGCGGATTATTTTCCACAAGACTTGACAACAACGGAGCTGTGTATGCTGTATATCTGTGCAAATCTCATGTATGAAACCTGGGTTTACTACTTCCAATCAACAATGAAACCATGAAAGCATTGTGAAGGCAAGATCTGTATTCTGGGATGCCAAAGATGTTGTCATACAGGACTATTTCTAAAAAAGCCTGACATTAATCAGAGCTTAGTATGTTGTATATCTGAATGTGTGGCTGAGTGAGTGAGTTTAACGCCACATTCAGCAATATTCCAGCTATATGGCAGTGGTCTGTAAATAATCCAGTCTGGAGCAGATAATCCAGTGATCAACAGCTTAAACATTGATCTATGCAATATGGATATGATGACATGTGTCAATCAAGTCAGAGAGCCTGACCACACGATTCTGTTAGTCGCCTTTTACGACAAGCATGGGTTACTGAAGATCAATTCTAACCCGGATCTTCACGAGTCGTTGATGAAATTAAGACTATGAGACATGGGAAGATGAGTAAGGGAGTGCTCTTCAATGTGACCAATGTGACCCATGCACAGATCAGTTATTGTCCTTACACTTTGGTATAGCTGACAGTTTTGGTCAGATTTTTTAGTCGAGGCTCCTGCGTTTGCAATCGTGAAAACTAAACACTATTGCCATAATAATGTTAGTCATAATAATGCACTACAGCGAGCATGTGTGGCCCACATATTGGCTGTGCAGAGTTATGCCCATTGGTCTCTCCAGGATCTGCTCAACAAAGATTTTTATTATGAACCTTGGTTTCTTATTCTATATACCTTAGCTTCCCTCAACATTAAGCTCTCATGCTATGACAGTTCTGTACCACTGTTCACAGTAGCGTAAGACAACCACTTAACTATTTTAAAAATAAATATACAATTATACATGGTACTGTTTCATCAAAACTCTTGTGAACATTCCAGCTGAGCCAAACATTTGCAAAACTTTGAAATGGTATTTGAAAGGAGTATGCATGCTGAAGGCAAGTTTTGCTACATTTTTTATTTAAATTCCCCATAAAAGACTTGATAAATCACATTTGCATAACTTTGAAATGGCATTTGAAAGGATACACACACACTGCATGCAAGCATTATCAGCCCAGTCTCAAAGCTGAGTGAGTGAGTGAGTTTAGTTTTACGCCGCTTTTAACAATATTCCAGCAATATCACGGCGGGGAACACCAGAAATGAGCTTCACACATTGTGCCCATCTGGGGAATCAAACCCGGGTCTTCAGCATGACGAGCGAAAGCCTTTACCACTAGGTTACCCCACCGCCCCTAAGGCAGGATGAAGAATGACAAGCTATAGCTTCACTAATCCAATGACATATGATTATGCCAAAAGAATACCATGGAACATTTTACAAGTTGAAGCATTAAATCCTTTTATCTGTTCCGCCAAACTTAAATTTTTGCTGACTTTGTTGACTTTGTTGTATTTTCAGCAACATGCCAACACACTGGTAGTAAAGGTCAGAAGAATCCACCTTTGACCATGAACATCTCAGCCTACTGGAACTGCAAAAGGCTTAATATTGCAAGCTGTTTTCACACTTATTAAGAAATTAAAGATACCTTCAATTGTTTTTTAAATATCTGTATTCTATCTCAAGGTATCAATAATGTTTTTAAAATATCTGTAAATAATTAAAGATATCTTTAATTAATTTTCTGATAGCCAAATTAGATTTACAGATATGTTATTGACATGTCAAGAAAATATTTTGTGATATCTCTAAATTTGCTTTAGATATCACTAAAACAATTACAATCATAGTCTACATAAGTGTATTAGAATTGAATTAATTCAAACACATCCACAAATACATCTTTAACTCATTTACGTAACTGACATCTAAAATCAAATTAAAGATATCAGTAATAATTCTGACGATATCAAAATTACTGATTTCTACAATACAAGTTACAGGAAAGAATGGCAAAAAATATCTCTATGCAAGATATCTTTAATTTTTCAGACATTATCTCTTTTGAAAATATCTTTAATTCATTTCAAGATACTGTATCTCCAATTCAGTTGAAGATATCTTCAATTCAATTAAAGATATCTTTACAACAATTAAAGATATCAGTAATTTCTTAATCTATTATCTCTATTTGATGTGTATTTTCAATTCAATTGTCGTGCACTTTTTCATCACAAAACATGTTTGTCAAGTTGTTTTATAGCCAAAACAGTACAGATAACAGAAGTAACTTATTTATTTTTTGCAATATATATCGATTCAAATTTTCCACATTAACCGAGAGTTCTATGTCCACAATAAACACACCATGGCTTATGTCCCTTGGAAATGACGTCATTGGTGCCAGACCGATAAACGAATGACGTTGCTAGATCCGTTTCACTTGGTGCAGGTATAGGCGTGGTTCTAGTGTTTCGATGCGCAGGCTACTGTTTTAATCCAGCTATTGCCTAGCCGTCAGCTGGCGATGTGGTCAGTCACCACACCGTGATGACGTTGCAGTTTGAAGCAAGAAAAAATTGTGTCCAGGGATACGGATGCCCCTGCTGACATTCATAAGACATATGAGGCCATCCACATATTTTGTTATGTTTCTCACCTCTCACCTGGCGCCTATATGGAACAATTATTCTACAAACTTTTAATAGAGCCTCTTTGAAGGTCACATTGGATCAGAATACAAACGAAGTTAGTTCTTCAAAACTGGCACTTTCTTTATTTTTGGAGAGATTTATCACTTTTTGTAGGTTTTTTGGCCACCAGTCAAAGGCTGTCGTCCACTGGTAGCTCACTGGTTGCAGGTCCACGAATACTAATTGACACGATAGAAGATAACAGGAAAACGCCATGAAAAATCGGTATATTGTCACGGCATTTCCTACACGACAGAACATGAGACAGTGTAAGTCTCGGGTGTCATAGCATCTATGAAATAATGTAAACTCACTTTATATATCAGCCCTTATGTTATTTCCAACGGCAATTCTTCAACTATTGCCACATTCAAATTTAACAAATAGTTCTCATACTACCACCGACCTCAATGTAAAAAGAATCGGAGATACACCTCCAACCAACGGACCTGTATTCCCTGGAAGACCTTTATCGCAGATTTGTGATTTTTACACATCCCTGACATTTGAAGAAATTCTGTGTAGAATGTAACCTTTAATTATAAATATGAATAGTACGTTTTCAACAGCAGGTCTTCACATATTTCATTTTGTTTATAAATTCTGACACTGTTTCTGACGCATACTTAATGTACCATACACCTATTATCCAAGTAGTCGGTTGCAGCATAAGTACCAGTCATCATAGTTTGAAATAAAAGATTTAGCCCTTATGAAATGTGCCGATCAGTCAGTGCTGTGAGTCATTATATATGTTAATTCATTGATCCATTTCTTACAAAAGTTTAACACCATTCAACCTCTAAACATAAGTACTCATTTACAGAGATTTGTCTCAACAAACAACGGATCATTCTGACCACCCAAGAGGATGTGTATGATAGAATTATATGTGTATAGAAAGACATATGTATCTTCATGTTTCAGTAACATTATGTTGATAAAATATTTCACGTGACAGATCATATACTATCTCGATATAGCTTTATATTCTGATTTTCATTTTTATAACTTTAGTGTTATGTCTGTTTGTTAGGAATTAACATTAAAAAGGTGTTTAAAATCAAATATGTTTTCGATGACATAAATTCCATGTAGATATGTGTATGCATTATTTATTTATTTAACAAATTTAACAGATAATACTTTTGTACAATGACTGAATAAAGTCATGCATGTGTAATGTAATATTAAGGTACACACGCACCATCATACAAAAATATCAGATAAAATTCACAATGGAATTCACACATTGCATAACAATGTTTTCACATTTCGTGCACAATATCAGCTCCCGGCCGTACTGAATGACATGAATGTAGCCTAATCGGAGTAATACAATATAGATCTGAGTACATATGCAAAAATACACAGCAGGCTTAAAAGTGTGATATTCAGACATCTAGTGACAGATTTTAATTACCGATTGCAAAACATCAACAAAATATGACCTGAAAACGATCAGCTGATTCCACCGCCTAGCTTCGAATGGCCATTTTGCGATTCATTACTGCAATATAAGCAGTCATGGCTATCCCCGGTGTATCATGGAATCACATAACAAATATTTCAGGATATCACACTTGATATATCATCGGTCAAGGGAAAAGATATACTGTCCATATGCACCAGCGTGAACGTTAACGGTGATGGTGAAGGCTGTACTGGTTAACTGTCTCTAAAGGACCATTCATAATTTATGGCTACAGGGGGTGTGATGATGATTTTTATGGAGAAGCATGTACAAGGTGAATTATCCCCCCATGCTTCTTTCGCATTTTCACAAACTTTTCTCACATGATTTAATGTTTCAGTATTATCATCTTTTGATTTGGGACTAGACAGGAGACCAGTCTAAATCAAGTGGCAACAATTACATCATAATCAAAGTGTGGTAACTCTGGCCTTTTTCGCTCGGCAAACAAGGGCCACACGATTGCATAACATTTCAGAACTTATTTTGAGGGTTATACTTTCATTGTAAGAAAAATGAGTGTATAATTTCAAACATTGATATTAAATAATTAAAATATTTCATTTTGTTTCACATAAGAATAAATGTGATTTTATCATGTACACTTCCCCTTAAAAAAAAAACATGCCCTAAAGATCCGGTAATGATCTTCATTAGCCGGTGCTTGTTGTAAGAGGCGACTAACGTGATTGGGTAGTCAGGCTCGCTGACTTGGTTGACACGTCATCGTATGCCAAATACGTAAATAGGTGCTCATGCTGTTGATCACTGGTTTGTCTGGCCCAGACTCGATTATTTACAGACCACCACTATATAGCTGGAATATTGCTAGGTGCGGCATTAAACAACAAACCAAACAACCAACCAACCAAGGTATCACTGTAGCATTTAAAGCTTCATTTCTGTTACCAAACACTGAAGTCGCTATGGCAACCACAACTCACCTGGAGCCAAGAACTTATCGTCACACAGCGTGGAGAAGGCTTCAAGGCAAGTCCTTGGTACCATCGTTCGTCTCTGTAACCAAACACCAGAGCGACGAGCGCACAGAACTCCGTTTCTGTGATGCAGAGATTGTGTTTCCAGTTGAGGAGGAGGAAGTAGCGGAGGATGTAGCAAAGGAAGGCCTCATTCCTTTCAAACTTGTCAAACCAGGATTTCACTGCTGTATGAACAGAATAATAGAGGTGTGACAATACAAACATTTCACAATACGATATGCATCGCGATATTTTGGAACAATATGATTCGATGCATATCACGCTATCTTTAGTTATTTTCCTTTAAAGAGTATATTTTGATTGCAAGTAACAGTGTAAATTTTGACATAACTGTCCACTTCTAGTGAAAATTTTAAATTTTAAGTTCAACGATACATATCACAGTACAAAAATAAGTATCAATATATTTATCGTCAGATAAAGTATCACGATTATCAATACTATGATATATTGTGACAGCTCTACAGAATTGAAAATTTTAATATAAATTGTATATTTATATACTTATCCTATCTCACGGTATGTACCTCTCTTCTTCTTCTATGACCATGTGTGGAAACATGCTGTAGGCTAAGTTGAATCAAAAGTTATCTGGCCTCTGACCCCCCGACCTCTGACCCCACTCCGATAGCAGTACCTGTCAATCATCTCAATAAGCGTGCAGATCGCTCAGATGATCACGTCACGGTCTGTGCCTGTCATTCTCGTCTTGGAGCTTCCAGTAATCTGGGAAGTGGGGCAGGTCGGGTTGGTATCCATCGCGTGAGATAGGATAAGTATATAAATATACAATTTATATTAAAATTTTCAAATTTTTAAACTTATCCTATCTCACGGTATGCACAATACCACGGTTGGTAGGAGGGCCGCAGATTACCCTGTCAATACTTACAACCGTGAAGACGCATAACTAAGGAGGCCAGGAGAAAGCACCAACTCCCGATATGCAAGCTCCAAACTTGAGATGGGTTTCTTCAGGTAACCCCTTGGCTTACACAGCACAACAACTCTAGGGAGTGGGCGCTCCCGAATTAATGTGGTTTTCAGCCGCAACTTTTGACAAGCAAAAGGACGCAGTTTGGCAAGTAGGCCCCGCCGCCCCGTGATTTATCAGGTGACCCCAGTGAATTAAAGTCGAGGACCTTAATCTGGCCAGTCCCTGCTTCGGAACTACCCCCCACAGACACACGCTGGAAGGCGGTGAAAGAGGGAATATCCCATTTGCTCAACTATTTAAACATTCAGAACCAATCCCCCTAACTAACCAAAGGTGAGAATGGAACTTAGGAGCGGAACGCATGAAAACCATGTAGGTAATCGGAAATCAACACTCCACTGACGTAATTGCTCAAAGAGTAGAGGTCAGTAAGCAGAATGTCGACCATCGCTGCATGTAGCACAAGACTTGCCTCACAGTCCATCCAGTCATAGTGATGACAGTGCAAACACGCCCTAGTTCCCTAGGTGAGAATGAGCTAATCCCAAATGAAAAGAGTACCAAGACATGGATTACATCGATATCTTTTATTATGTAGAGAGCAAAACCGACCAAAGAAGGATTGCTTTATCTACGAACGCGGGCCGATGACAATTGCTGCGCCAGGACCAGGGGGCCGAATTGATGTAGACCTTCCACATCTGTAACCGAGAGATCCCGCAGATAGTGTGATGCGAACACAGTATCTGACTTCCAAAAACATCCCTCCATGATGGACTGGAGGGAACAATTCCTGTGAAGTGCCATGGTGGAAGCAAGAGCCCGAGTCTCATGAGGCTTCGCCGTTGATGGTGGAGGTAGGTCAGCAAAGGCATAAGCACGCAGGATCGTAGCTCTCATCCAAAATGCCAAGGTAGTTCGCGAGACTTCCGAGGCGGAGGCAGTAGACAATGGAATGAACAATCTCTTATGCAGTCTGCGGCGATCCTGCAAGGCTGCTAGGTAAATCCGTAATGCTAGAACCGGGCATAAGGAAAGATCTTCTATGTCATGAGGGCCCAAGATAGTAGACAGCGGGATCATGAACATGCGATCCGGCTGTCCAGGTAACTGATTCTTGGCAAGAAAATCCCACCGCAAACCAAGGAAAACTTTAGCATGTCTAGACCTCTTAAACCGTATCCGAGAAACATCGAGAGCATGCAACTCAGAAATACGGGCAGCTGTGGCCAAGGCCAAGAGAAAAAAGATCTTAAAGGTGACATGTTCAAAACCTTTCTCCTCCAGAGGTTCATAATCAGCTGACGTAAGATGAGCCAGTCCAACAAAAGATCCCAAGCTGGAGGCCGGAACTTCCGAGATTGGTCAGCAAGTTTGTAAGACCTAAGGAGAGACTGGAGTTTAGGGACAGTGGACACCTTCACACCAGAGGCCGACACAATAACCATGTTAAGGGCAGCCAGGTAAGTAGATAGCGTAGAACCTTTGAGACTTCTGGAGGTTCGGAGATGCTGAAGGTACTCTGCCACCATCTGCGGGAACGCCGTAGTGGGAGATGTGATGCCATTCTTCCTGCAATACGCTTCAAAATTCTTCCACTTGTCATCGGAGAGTGACCTAGTAGAAGTGCAAAGTGCTGTAGTGATGGCAGTAGCAACACGCTTTGAATAGCCCTTGGTCGTTAACGACCGATGTAAATACGCCAAGCGTGAAGATAGAGCGTGAGCGGGGACCAATGTAGCTGATCGGAGTGCGGATCGACCTGATCGGGAAGTGGTACGGGATGTGGTTCGGCTAGGTTTTGAAGAGTTACGAACCAACTTCAATAGGGCGCGACCAAAAGCAGTGTCATCCGCTGAGTTGCGCGCAGTTTCACTAGTATGCGAGGAAGAAGGATCACTGGCGGAAACGCGTAAGCGTTCAGGTTGTCCCACGGGATGGCTAGAGCATCGTGGTCCCAAGCCAGAGGGTCCAGAATCGGTGACACAAACAGAGGCAGCTGATGGTTGAACCAAGTGGCGAATAGATCCACTGTCGGAGTCGTCAACAGAAGGCAGAAGGTCCGGAACACCTGAGGATGTAATTTCCATTCCGTTGGAGAAGGATGACTCGGCCGGGACAGAGAATCTGCGATGACGTTCTTCACCCCGGAATGTGGTTGACTCGTACAGAGATGTTGAGAGAGTCCACCAGGTCGAAGAACTGTTGAGTCCACTGCAGGAGTTGAGCAGACCCCTTTGACCCCATCCTGTTGATATGCCATACCACTGCTGCATTGTCCGATCGGACCATGAGGGAAGTTGCTTGTAGGACATCTTGCCAGTGACTGATTGAAAGAATCACTGCCCTGAACTCCAAAACGTTGATGTGACAGGCGCGATCTGCGAAAGACCACTGCCCTGCCACTTGTAGATTGAGAAGATGAGCTCCCCACCCATGTTGAGATGCGTCCACATACAGGTGGTGAGACGGAAAAAAAGGCCCTAAGCAAACTCCGACGCAAACATTCAACTCTTCCATCCACCACAGATGGGGATGCAGCTCCAGAGGTAGAGTGATCAAGGCAACCGGATCGCCCACTCTGATGTAAGGCGCTAGAAAGAGCTGCAAGGGTCGAAGTTGCAGTTGACCCCTGAGGGTCAATGCCTGAGCCGACGTCAAGAGGCCCAGGAGCTCCTGCCATTGACGAAGCGTCCTGGGTTGCGCTAGTGCAAGGGAAACCAATCCCTCGGGACAAACAGTTTGTTGACCTCTGTGTCAAACACTGCTCCAATGAATTGCAGACGACGTGTAGGGACTAGTTCCGATTTCTGCAGATTGCTTAACCAGCCTAATTGGGAAGAAGCTGTATCGCAAACTGCATGTGACGAAGCAGAAGGGCATGATTGGTCTGCGCCTGAATGCAGTCGTCGATGTAAGCATCGAAAACTATCCCCTTGTGGTGGAGGAAGCTGGTGTAAACAGCCACAGGGCCGAAGAAATTCCAAACGGGAGAACACGCCACTGATAGTGGGTGCCCTCGAAGACAGACCAAAGGAACTTGCGATGAGCCGGGAAGATCGGGATGTGAAGGTACGCATCCTGGATATCTAGACTGACCATGTAGTCTCCCGGTTTGATAATGGTCTTGAGTAGGGCCACCGACACTATGCGAAAATGGTGCGGAGGCTGCAGAAACATCTCGCTGAAGACCTTTATGTTGAAGGTTAGCATCAACTTGTCCGAATCCTCCTTGGGAACCAGAAAGATTGGAGAACAGAACCCCGGGTCGATCGGGGTCGGACCCAGGGATTTGATCGCAAGCTTCTGGAGTAAGGTGTCTATTGTGGATCGAAGAACAGCCGTTTGCTGAGAGGGATACATTCTGTGATCCGGAAGTAAAGTGAGAGGAGGATCCCTGATGATCGGCAGCTGGAACCCCTTGGCCAACGTGGAGAGGATGTAAGGGTCGCCCAAGATGGTCTAGTTGGGAGCATAAGACCCAAGTCTGACGCCTACTGGGGAGGTCTGGATGGGCACGACTGGAGGTGGAAGAACCCAGTCATGCTCTAATGTCAGAAAGTCACTGTTTGTCATGTCGTTGAGAGGAGGACTGGTCGGAAGGGGAAACTGGTCATGAAGCAGTGAATGCCCGACGCTGACGGCTGGAACGGCCTCTGCCTGAACCCTTTCCATGAAAGGAAGCAACAAAAACTGAACGAAGGTCCGGATTAGAAGGAACACAACGGGCAAGCCGTCGCTGGCGCAACGAGTCCTCCACCTGCAAACGTTGGAATTTCAACAATTCCACTGACACTTGTAAATGAGCATCTTGACCAACTCTGGTGGCGACATCCCTAATCGCCCGTTGAAAAGAGACCTGCCAGACCACGGCTGACGAAAAAGGTCTGTGCGGAACCTATCCTCCCATGAGGATAAGTGCAGAGGCCCCCTGCGACGCATAGCTGTACGTACGAAATGAAGTGAGCCAACTGATCCAAAATGGTCTGAAATTGTTCTTGCAATAGTACCATCGCTGCCCGAATATACGCCTGTTGATGGGACGAAGCATGTGCAACCAACATAGCCACCGCCTCAGTAGTCATCAACACCATGTTGAGTGGAGCCATAATCTTCCTGATGACACCATCCAGATGCAAGAGCTCACGATCCTCGACCAGGAACGGCAAGTAGGCTTAAGTTTGGTTCCCAACAACGTAATATCATCATCCACCGGAGGGGAGACGATCAGGGTAGAGAAGCCATGAACATGAGCAGATGCTAAATTGAAGCGGGGAGCCGCGAACCCATCCTTAACCTTCCTCAGGTTACAAAAAGCCTCATCCAGAGACGCTGCCAATTGAGTGACGCAAGGGCGAGGCGGGAAAGTGACAGAACCTAAATCACCTGGCTTCATGTCAAAACTGGATAACAAATCCGAAGGCGAACTACTACGCTGTAGTCGGAGGCTATTGGCAATCCAGACTAGTACTTGAGGAGTGTCCACAGCATCAACGCTAACATCCGAAGGCGACGTACCATCTGAAGAGGGAGATGGCGTAGCCGAACGATGAACATCCACCAAAGGTTGAGCTGGAGTGGCCGTAGGACCAGATGACTGAATAGCAGAGGAAGACGCTGGCGCCTGATGCTGTAAAGCCGAGGCTACTGCTTGCACAATGGCGTCAAAGTTAACAGGTGGAGAAATCGAATCCTCAGACACCGGATTCCAGGAGACTGGTAAAAGAGGTCTCGCCACAGGCTCCGTTGCAGGAGGCAAAGACAAAACAGGAGCAGACAAGGAAGGATGACGAGGCACCCCACCAAGAAGAGACGAGCAACCAGCTGACTTAGAGAAGTTCCCATGACCCAGTTCCCAAACCCTACCCCCGTTGTGACAGTCCCACAGGAGGAAAAAGTAGTACTCCCGCAAAGTGGCGCTCCCACCGCTGAAGACGCATAGGAAACATACGGCGCACTGGGAATAAGCGGAGCACCGGGAACCAAAGTATCAGAAGAAACAAGAGCTGAGCAGGTAAGAAGCGACGCATTGAAAGCCAGAGCTGAGCTGAGTGTACCAAGCGCCGAACCAGACACCGAACCAGACACAGATGATAAAGGAGAAGGCCCTTCATTCTAAAACAACAAGCATTCATACGATAAGAATTGTTTGTGTTATTTTTTCAGCCGATATCCGTAAGTACCACGAGAATAGGAAACGCCTTCCTAAGTCTATCGGAGTGGGGGCAGAGGTCGGGTGGTCAGAGGCCAGATAACCTTTGATTCAACTTAGCCTACAGCACGTTTCCACACATGGTTGTAGAAGAAGAAGAGAGGTGCATACCGTGAGATAGGATAAGTTTAAAGATAAGCAGAAGCTTACACAATTTATTCCAAAAATCCATTTACCAACAAAAAAAGGCATGTTGATGGTGTTGCTGAAGATGATAATGTGCATGTTCTTCAATTGTCATTTAGGTGCTGGTATGACAGTGTTGGGGTGGAATGGTGGTGTACATGTTGGTATGACAGTGTTGGGGTGGGATGGTGGTGTACATGTTGGTATGACAGTGTTGGGGTGGGATGGTGGTGTACATGTTGGTATGACAGTGTTGGGGTGGGATGGTGGTGTACATGTTGGGGTGGTATGTACATGTGTTGTGGGTGGGATGGTGGTGTACATGTTGGTATCACAGTGTTGGGGTGGGATGGTGGTGTACATGTTGGTATCACAGTGTTGGGGTGGGATGGTGGTGTACATGTTGGTATCACAGTGTTGGGGTGGGATGGTGGTGTACATGTTGGTATCACAGTGTTGGGGTGGGATGGTGGTGTACATGTTGGTATCACAGTGTTGGGGTGGGATGGTGGTGTACATGTTGGTAACACAGTGTTGGGGTGGGATGGTGGTGTACATGTTGGTATCACAGTGTTGGGGTGGGATGGTGGTGTACATACTGGTAACACAGTGTTGGGGTGGGATGGTATACACAGTGTTGTGGGTGGGATGGTGGTGGTGTACACTGGTAACACAGTGTTGGGGTGGGATGGTGGTGTACATACTGGTACCACACAGCATGTTGGGGATGTGGATGGTGGTGTACATACTGGTAACACAGTGTTGGGGGTGGGATGGTGGTGTACATACTGGTAACACAGTGTTGGGGTGGGATGGTGGTGTACACTAACAGTGTTGGGGTGGGATGGTGTTGTACATACTCGCCCATGGTTGACCATGGTCAACCATGGATTACCATGGTTTACCATGCTAAACCGTGGTCACTAACATTTCTCCCCATGGTAGACCATGGTCACCATGGTATACCACAGCAGACCATGGTCACCAGAAACCAGGGTAGACCATGGTCATCTTAAACAAAACTATGGTAGACCATGGTGTTGTTCTCATACAAAGTAATGGTTGACCATGGTCATCACAGACAAATCTATGGTAGACCATGGTCATGACAGACCAATTTTACATTTCAAACTGTGATAAATAAAAAAATTAAAATTGAAATCCTGACTGTTTCATGACATTGTGTTTCATTTATGAATAACAAAATAGCGGGAGCATTCAATGAACTTTATCAAAGTGTTGACTATGATGGTAGTGTTTTTAGTATGAAGTTTGTGTTTATGGCATTCATTAATTGAAGTCTCCAAATATTGAATTCAGAAGATATTGACGATACCTACCGCCACCCTCCATGTGAGTCATAATCCTTTCAAAATGAAGGAGGTTTTCATGTATCGCATCTGGCTGTATACTACAGATGTGTGGAATTTTCTCATCACTGATTGTTTTTACCTGTGAAATAATGGTTTCATAATAAAGGTAAACACAACCATTCCTTCTCCTGGGGATGACTGGGAGTCAGTATAGTCATATATTATGTGTGGCCCATGAAAGGTGCCACTATTGGCTGTGCAGAGTTATGCCCTTAGGTCTCACCAGGATCTGCTCAACTAAGATCTTTATTAATTTATGAACCTTGGTTTGTAAGCACTATATACCTTGACTTCCCTCAACATTAGGTTGTCATGCCATGACAGTTCTGTACCACTGTTCACAGTAGCGTAAGAAAACCCCTTAACTGTAGGGATGGGAAAGGCTACGATTAAAACAAGAGTAAAACAATGAGCTGGGGGTCTTAGGGGCCGGTATGTCCCCATTCCAGATCCAATGACCCCAGCACAATCAAATCCAAGGAATTCCACAGATCTGCGGAACATTCTCATCCCTGTAACTGGGATCTTTCAGTAAAGTCTGGTAAAAATGTGCCTCTATTTGGTGATCACACATTTTGTTGAAACAATTGTGTGAAAAACAGCATTCATAAACAAGACAAAGCATCCCTTCATAACTTCAGACCGCCTCTGTGGTGTAGTGGTTAGAGCGTCCGCCCGGAGAGCGGAAGGTCGCAGGTTCGATCCCCGGCCGCATCATACCAAAAGACGTTAAAATATGGTACTTGTTGGTCCCTGCCTGGCGCTCGGCATTAATGGGTACAACAAGGACTGGTCGGCTCGGAGTCAGTATAATGTGTCTGAGTGGGGTATTCATGCTTCACTGCGGCATGATGGTATCCCAGTGGGCTAGCACTATAAAACCAGCTTCAGTCTGGGCTAGTACAAGCAGCCGCATATACACATACACACGCATGCACGTCGTCATATGAGCGAAATATTCTCAAGCACGACGTTAAACCCAATTTCACCTCACCTCACCTCATAATTTCAATTGCTGTACAATGAAGTAGGCCAATGATATCACATTAGGTTGTTTTGTTGGAATGTTTCAGTAAAGCCTGGAGAACATGTCAAACAGGTGCCACCATTTGCTGATCACATATTTCGTTAAAACAATTGTGTTTAAAACAGGATTCAGAAACAAAACATACCTTCATTTCATAATGTTTGTTCGGATCCCTGATTGAAAATCTAGGTTTATCTGCAGCAAAAACCAGACATACCTGACACAACTAAACTACAGTTACAAGAAATACTTTGTCCACCTCACTTCAATATCCTTCACTTTCAAAGTAGATACTTGTAATTATGATTCAGGGATCTTTGCAGCATTGATAAGCAGTGTATTAATAATCATCTGTTAATAGTAATCATATTTTCTTTTAAATAAACCTAAACTCTATATAAACTCTTTCATGTTTTTGTCCCCTTTCATAGTCTCAAGTGTCATATTAATAATCACAATCTAGTCATAATCATACTGAATGTCAGTTTCAATTTTCAATAACCATTATCACTATTTCGATTCGATATTTGAATACCTATATAAATTATTTCCACACAGCAAAGAACATAATTTTGACTGCAACTTGAGAAGTTTCAAGCGCTGAAATTAGGTGATGCCAGCTAATTATACAATGAGAATTGTTGTTAGCAGAACGCGAAGTTGACGATGGATTTCAAGCTAAAAATGCCAACTCTGAGAGTTAAATGAATTTGATGTTTTCACTTGTATGAAGAATAGAATGAAAAATGATCGAATTAAAGGACCGATATCGAAAATAAAAATGAGGTCTGGGCGAATCATAGCAGCCCTAGTGTTAAAATGAACTCTTTTGGGTCCTGATTTAAAGTGGGGGGTGGGGATGGTAAAAGATAAAAAAGCTGCCTATGTTCCAATAAATCACTGAAATCATGGAAATCATGGAAACACTTCCATCAATCTGTCGCTTGAGACTTCATTATTTTTAATATACTTACACTGACACATTCAAATTTTTGTCCTTGGGAGTCAAGTCCAAATTCCATCACTGTGTCCACGGTTTCTGGAAGCACCATCCTGTATATTCTCTGCCTGAGTTCTATGAGGGCCGTGCTGGCTGTGTTGCCACACAATGACGGCTGCTCTATGGAGACATTACGCCAGTAAACCCGGTTGTATATAGCCAGCAGTGCACTAGGTAAGGTTCCTTGTACAACACCATCATTGAGCAAGGCAAGAATTTCCCCCCCCACCCTCACAGGTTCAGTGCATTGCAATGTGTAGAACAGTCTGGAATCTTCTACAGCTTTGCGGAAAGCTGGATATCTATCCTGTAATGCCAAGATAGGGGAACAACAAATGAATAAATGTAACACATGTTATATTTGGGATCACACTTTCTCAGTAAAGTACAGATTCTAGCAGCATTCAAAATAGCTACTGGCCCACTAGTCAAATGCTAGCTGATTGTGAATGGGGCCAGTAGTATATTGTTAAAGCTATTTCGACTTAGGCTAGCTGAAAATCTCAGATAATTTGTTTAGTTAAGGCACATGAATATGATGAAGTCAATTATTAAGGTGTTAAAAGTACACTTGCAAAAGTTTTGTGATATTTATTATCTCTTGTCACACGTAGATCGCTATATAAAAAATGTTAATAGCATGGTGCAAAAGGGGTTAGGAACCATTACAATACAAATGTAACGTTTAACTTGATTGGCTAAGGCTCTACTGGTTGGTATCCAATCAGCTTCGCCATTGTTATGCTAAACAGTATATATTGTTTCCAAGGGGCAACAATAACTTACCATTTTCAATTACCAAACAT
Organism: Haliotis rubra; assembly: GCF_003918875.1. NCBI lineage: Eukaryota > Metazoa > Mollusca > Gastropoda > Lepetellida > Haliotidae > Haliotis > Haliotis rubra. The sequence goes on from NW_025765303.1 coordinate 1,767,559, forward strand.
CACACAAATTCTGACCAATGTGCATTTTGATAATTTGCAGGGCCAGTGAAGTATGATCTGGGCTAGTAACATTTGTACTTAACTAGCCCTCTGGCCAGTCACTTTTCAATATTAATTCATACATTGGATTCTAGTACTTTTGTTGGGTTGAGTCCATTCCGAGATTCCAACCCACACCCTCAGAATCAGGCACCTAATTGCCAGCATACAAAGGAATATTGCTGAGTGCCAAAATAGATAGATATATGCTCATGTATTTTTGTACATTTAAACACATATCTGTTGTGGATGGAGTAAATTTTTTACTTGACCAGCAAACAGTACTGGTACTTACCTAAAAAAACCAGTACCATTACATTTCTGCAAACAGTACACATCTCCAAGCAGTACCATTACATATCTGCTAACAGTACACATCTGCAAACAGTACCTGTACACATCTGCCAACAGTACCTGTACATATCTGCTAACAATACCAGTACATATCTGCAAATAGTACACATCTGCAAGCAGTACCCGTACATATCTGCTAACAGTACCCGTACATGTCTGCAAATAGTATACATCTGCAAGCAGTACCCGTACATTCTGCAAGCAGTACCCGTACATATCTGCAAACAGTACACATCTGCAAGCAGTACCCGTACATATCTGCTAACAGTACCAGTACATATCTGCAAATAGTACACATCTGCAAGCAGTACCCGTACATATCTGCAAGCAGTACCCGTACATATCTGCAAACAGTACACATCTGCAAGCAGTACCAGTACATATCTGCAAATAGTACACATCTGCAAGCAGTGCCAGTACATATCTGCAAACAGTACACATCTGCAAACAGTACCAGTACATATCTGCAAATAGTACACATCTGCAAACAGTACCAGTACATATCTGCAAATAGTACACATCTGCAATCAGTACCAGTACATATCTGCAAATAGTACACATCTGCAAACAGTACCAGTACATATCTGCAAATAGTACACATCTGCAAACAGTACCAGTACATATCTGCAAATAGTACACATCTGCAAGCAGTACCAGTACATATCTGCAAACAGTACACATCTGCAAACAGTACCCGTACATATCTGCAAACAGTACACATCTGCAAGCAGTACCCGTACATATCTGCAAGCAGTACCCGTACATATCTGCAAACAGTACACATCTGCAAACAGTACCCGTACATATCTGCAAACAGTACCCGTACATATCTGCTAACAGTACCCGTACATGTCTGCAAATAGTATACATCTGCAAGCAGTACCCGTACATATCTGCAAGCAGTACCCGTACATATCTGCAAACAGTACACATCTGCAAGCAGTACCCGTACATATCTGCTAACAGTACCAGTACATATCTGCAAATAGTACACATCTGCAAGCAGTACCCGTACATATCTGCAAGCAGTACCCGTACATATCTGCAAACAGTACACATCTGCAAGCAGTACCAGTACATATCTGCAAATAGTACACATCTGCAAGCAGTGCCAGTACATATCTGCAAACAGTACACATCTGCAAACAGTACCAGTACATATCTGCAAATAGTACACATCTGCAAACAGTACCAGTACATATCTGCAAATAGTACACATCTGCAAGCAGTACCAGTACATATCTGCAAATAGTACACATCTGCAAACAGTACCAGTACATATCTGCAAATAGTACACATCTGCAAACAGTACCAGTACATATCTGCAAATAGTACACATCTGCAAGCAGTACCAGTACATATCTGCAAACAGTACACATCTGCAAACAGTACCCGTACATATCTGCAAACAGTACACATCTGCAAGCAGTACCCGTACATATCTGCAAGCAGTACCCGTACATATCTGCAAACAGTACACATCTGCAAACAGTACCCGTACATATCTGCAAACAGTACCCGTACATATCTGCAAACAGTACCGGTACATATCAATCCTCTTCCTGGATGACACCCTAATGTGTGCATGTTTAATCTATGTGGTGAAACCTGGGAGCTGATTGAGGGTGCTTGTTGACCAAGGATCACTGTGGGGAACATCAGGGATTCAAACCCTGGTTAGCATATCCTTGCATGGCTAAGGGAGGCAATTCTGTTACTCTTTGCTCCAAACTATTCAAATAACCATGCAAAACCGTTACCTTAAGAGTCAACCTACAGATGACATCCTACACTTGTCAGCTTCCTGACATGACTACATGACTAAACTGTTTGGTGATATGGAGTATGGTCCGTGGTTCTGTTACCATCACAGGATTCAGAAAAAAAACTCCTGGTATGCAAATACACAGGCCTTGTTTAACAAAGTCAAATGCATGAACCTTATACTCATATACAAGAGACCCATGAAGATCCAGGTTAGAATTGGTCTTCAGTAACCTTTGTTTGTCGTTGGAGGCGACTAACAGGTTCAGGTGGTCTGGCTTGCGGACTTGGTTGACACACATCATCATATCCCAACTGTGTAGATCGATGCTCATGCTGTTGATCACTGGATTGTCTGGTCCAGACCCAATTATTTCAGACCGCTGCCATACAGCTGGAATACTCCTGAGTACGGCGTAAAACTAAACTCACTCACTCACTAACTTATATACAAGAAAAGTTACCAACATTGCCTTATTGAAAATAACTGCTTAAGCATTTACTCAGGCAATATTTCTACTTTGTTTAAACCTCTGTCGATCCTAGGATGAGTTTAGTTTTACACTGCACTCAGCAATATTCCAGCTATATGGCAGTCAAGCCAAGAAACAAAACAAATCTTTTTCTCACAATTGGCATGGATTCTTGTAAACAATAATAATCATACAAACCACTTTTCGAGCCAACGCTGGATGGTTTTCGACACGCCCATATTGCTTCACCCAAGCAGCTGCCTTGGACATTGACCATCTACCCTTAATGGAAAGCAGGTAGCGAAACTCCATCATGAAGCGCCTAGTGTTGTCATTCCCGGCTATGATACTGAGTTCTATCAGCTGTGAATGATGCTGAAACTGAACAAGGTGAGATAAGATGAAATGGGGTTTAACAACAAGGCAAGACTATTGAACTTGCATGGAATGTGTCTCTTGGGAGGGTGGGGGTCTGTTTGTACTAGTCCTCTTTTTTAAGCTAGTATCTAACTAATGAGATATCATGCCACATTTATTTCATGCAGGAGAAAAGTAATGTACATGTCATCTGTAAGAGTACAGGTCATGAGAAGAGGTATGGTTCTGACAAACATAGCAACAAACCTACGGCATGATGCTCATGCTCAGAGGCCCTGATAAGCTGCGTATCCGGGTAAGATACGCATAGAAAATTTCCAATTACGCATTGAAAAATAATTTTTGCGTACCTTTTACGCATTTAAAATGTTAGATACTCAAAACGTTTCAAACAAATGCGTACGGAATATATTTATAAACATCACTTGCATAATGAAAAAGACATTGATTGCTATCAAGTTGTACTGTTAGTATAGGACTAGTGTTGTACTGTCAGTATTGGATAAGTGATTTTTTTTATGAAATCATTTCCATTATATTTAAGTTGGGTTTGATTAGATATGATATAAGGCAGGACATACCTGCTTAGTAAACTTACTCAATGACATAATACTTAGGAGAGTCAAATGACTGAAATATCCACATTTTGCAAAGCAGTGGATAACGAAAAATGAAATACCCACTCAACATTCATAATACCCACTCCAAAACATTGCAGTGGGTACAGTACCCACATGAGCTAAATGTTATCTGGAGCTCTGCTCATGCTGTTGATCACTGGATTGTCTGGTCCAGACTTGATTATTTACAGACCAGCGTTATATAACTGCAATATTGCACAGTGCAGCGTTAAACAACAAGCAAACAAACAAAACCTGTGAAGATCCGTGTCTTCAGCAACCCATTGTCTTGGATTGTCTGGTTCAGACTCAGTTATTGACACACCCCTGCATGAATATTCAGCATTAAACAAAGTTAAACAAACAAATTCTCAGTTAAACTTCCCACTGACCAGAATAAATACGATTGTGGCCTTGTCATTATGGTGGTCTGATGTTATCATGTGAATGCTGTTAATTATTTCTGTGACTGTGAACAGCACAAACAGCACCACTCATGGGTGCCCCCTATCTTTTAATGTGATTATAGTAACAGATTACATTCAAATTTGTAAAATTTGTGCTCTCTTTTCACCCCACCCTCCCAAGCTTGTTAGGAAAATGTTCACACACCATACACACAAAGTCATGCCCCCATGCTTGTAATCAGAACATACACAAAACATACACTCAAATGCATGTCCCTAAGCTTGCATAGAGAACACATACATAGTACACACTAAAATGCATGTCCCTAAGCTTGCATAGAGAACACATACATAGTACACACTAAAATGCATGTCCCTAAGCTTGCATAGAGAACACATACAAAGCACACACTCAAATGCATGTCCCTAAGCTTGCATAGAGAACACATACAAAGCACACACTCAAATGCATACAGAGAACACATACAAAGCACACACTCAAATGCATGTCCCTAAGCTTGCATAGAGAACACATACAAAGCACACACTCAAATGCATGTCCCTAAGCTTGCATAGAGAACACATGTCCATAAGCTTGCATAGAGACACAACACACACTCAAATGCATGTCCCTAAGCTTGCATAGAGAAACACATACAAAGCACACACTCAAATGCATGTCCCTAAGCTTGCATAGAGAACACATACACAAAGCACACACTCAAATGCATGTCCCTAAGCTTGCATAGAGAACACATACAAAGCACACACTCAAATGCATGTCCCTAAGCTTGTATAGAGAACACATACAAAGCACACACTCAAATGCATGTCCCTAAGCTTGTATAGAGAACACATACAAAGCACACACTCAAATGCATGTCCCTAAGCTTGCATAGAGAACACATACAAAGCACACACTCAAATGCATGTCCCTAAGCTTGCATAGAGAACACATACAAAGCACACACTCAAATGCATGTCCCTAAGCTTGTATAGAGAACACATACAAAGCACACACTTAAATGCATGTCCCTAAGCTTGTATAGAGAACACATACAAAGCACACACTCAAATGCATGTCCCTAAGCTTGTATAGAGAACACATACAAAGCACACACTCAAATGCATGTCCCTAAACACTCAAATGCATGTCCCAAGCTTGCATAGAGAACACATACAAAGCACACACATGTCCCTAAAATGCATGTCCCTAAACTTCCCTATAGAGAACACATACAAAGCACACACTCAAATGCATGTCCCCTAAGAGAACACATACAAAGCACACACTCAAATGTCCCTAATAGAGAACACATACAAAGCACACACTCAAATGCATGTCCCAAAGCACACACTCAAATGCATGTCCCTAAGCTTGCATAGAGGAACACATACAAAGCACACTCAAATGCATGTCCCTAAGCTTGTATAGAGAACACATACAAAGCACACACTCAAATGCATGTCCCTAAGCTTGCATAGAGAACACATACAAAGCACACACTTAAATGCATGTCCCTAAAAGCTTGCATAGAGAACACATACAAAGCACACACTCAAATGCATGTCCCTAAGCTTGTATAGAGAACACATACAAAGCACACACTCAAATGCATGTCCCTAAGCTTGCATAGAGAACACATACAAAGCACACACTCAAATGCATGTCCCTAAGCTTGCATAGAACACAGGAACACACACTCAAATGCATGTCCCTAAGCTTGCATAGGGAACACATACAAAGCACACACTCAAATGCATGTCCCTAAGCTTGTATAGAGAACACATACACACAAGCACACACTAAGCATGTAGAGGAACACATGCATGTCACCACTCAAATGCATGTTGCATAAGAACACATACAAAGCACACACTCAAATGCATGTCCCTCCCTAAGCTTGCATAGAGAACACATACAAAGCACACACTCAAATGCATGTCCCTAAGCTTGCATAGAGAACACATACAACAAATGCAGCACACACACACTCAAATGCATGTCCCTAAGCTTGTATAGAGAACACATACAAAGCACACACTCAAATGCATGTCCCTAAGCTTGTATAGAGGAACACATACAGAGCACACACTCAAATGCATGTCCCTAAGCTTGTATAGAGAACACATACAAAGCACACACTTAAATGCATGTCCCTAAGCTTGCATAGAGAACACATACAAAGCACACACTCAAATGCATGTCCCTAAGCTTGTATAGAGAACACATACAAAGCACACACTCAAATGCATGTCCCTAAGCTTGCATAGAGAACATACATACAAAGCACACACTCAAATGCATGTCCCTAAGCTTGTATAGAGGAACACATACAAAGCACACACTCAAATGCATGTCCCTAAGCTTATAGAGAACACATACAAAGCACACACTCAAATGCATGTCCCTAAGCTTGCATAGAGAACACATACAAAGCACACACTCAAATGCATGTCCCTAAGCTTGTATAGAGAACACATACAAAGCACACACTCAAATGCATGTCCCTAAGCTTGCATAGAGAACACATACAAAGCACACACTCAAATGCATGTCCCTAAGCTTGCATAGAGAACACATACAAAGCACACTCAAATGCATGTCCCTAAGCTTGTATAGAGAACACATACAAAGCACACACTCAAAATGCATGTCCCTAAGCTTGCACAGAGGGAACACAAAGCAAAGCACTCACACTTAAATGCATGTCCCTAAGCTTGCATAGAGAACACATACAAAGCACACACTCAAATAGAGAACACATACAAAGCACACATGTCAAGCCCTAAGCTTGCATAGAGAACACATACAAAGCACACACTCAAATGCTTGTCCCTAAGCTTGTATAGATGAACACATACAAAGCACACACTCAAATGCATGTCCCTAAGCTTGTATAGAGAACACATACAAAGCACACACTCAAATGCATGTCCCTAAGCTTGTATAGAGAACACATACAAAGCACACACAAACACACACTCAACACTCAAATGCATGTCCCTAAGCTTGTATAGAGAACACATACAAAGCACACACTCAAATGCATGTCCCTAAGCTTGCATAGAGAACACATACAAAGCACACACTCAAATGCATGTCCCTAAGCTTGCATAGAGAACACATACAAAGCACACACTCAAATGCATGTCCCTAAGCTTGCATAGAGAACACATACAAAGCACACACTCAAATGCATGTCCCTAGAGAAGCTTGCATAGATAGAGAACACATACAAAGCACACACTCAAATGCATGTCCCTAAGCTTGCATAGAGAACACATACAAAGCACACACTCAAATGCATGTCCCTAAGCTTGCATAGAGAACACATACAAAGCACACACTCAAATGCATGTCCCTAAGCTTGCATAGAGAACACATACAAAGCACACACACTCAAATGCATGTCCCTAAGCTTGCATAGAGAACACATACAAAGCACACACTCAAATGCATGTCCCTAAGCTTGCATAGAGAACACATACAAAGCACACACTCAAATGCATGTCCCTAAGCTTGCATAGAGAACACATACAAAGCACACACTCAAATGCTTGTCCCTAAGCTTGTATAGAGAACACATACAAAGCACACACTCAAATGCATGTCCCTAAGCTTGTATAGAGAACACATACAAAGCACACACTCAAATGCATGTCCCTCAGTTTGCACAGAGAACACATACAAAGCTCACACTCAAATGCATGTCCCTAAGCTTGCATAGAGAACACATACAAAGCACACACTCAAATGCATGTCCCTAAGCTTGCATAGAGAACACATACAAAGCACACACTCAAATGCATGTCCCTAAGCTTGCATAGAGAACACATACAAAGCACACACTCAAATGCATGTCCCTAAGCTTGCATAGAGAACACATACAAAGCACAAACTCAAATGCTTGTCCCTAAGCTTGTATAGAGAACACATACAAAGCACACAATCAAATGCATGTCCCTAAGCTTGTATAGAGAACACATACAAAGCACACACTCAAATGCATGTCCCTAAGCTTGTATAGAGAACACATACAAAGCACACACTCAAATGCTTGTCCCTAAGCTTGTATAGAGAACACATACAAAGCACACACTTAAATGCATGTCCCTAAGCTTGCATAGAGAACACCTACAAAGCTCACACTCAAATGCATGTCCCTAAGCTTGTATAGAGAACACATACAAAGCTCACACTCAAATGCATGTTCCTAATGACAACATACACAAACTATTTTGAGCACCTTTAGAATACATTACCATAATCCATGCAGCCACAGTATACTTTTGCTTTCTTGTGTGGAATGTAAACGCATCAACATACCCCAAGACTTCTTCCAATCCTCTCAGATGTAAAGACCAAACATATAAGTTCTTTGGGCTTTGAGGGTACAGTTCCTCCTGGCTCTGGTTTGAGACTGTTTGTCAAATCAAACCCTTCATTGAATATGCTTACACATCCCTTGAAGATGAAAAAGTCTGTGTCATTGGTCAAAACAGCATAAGCGTTTTCCATTGTCTCAAAAGTTTTAGCAATATACGTATCAGCTTCCTCTCGAACATCACAGACTTTGCAGCCACTGGATTCCAAGGAACTACGGAACTGAGGACTCATCAAACGTGAACATAACATTTGTGTTAATTCATCTATATTGATGTCCCCTGCACAGACTCTCAAAGTATTTCTTTGAACCTCAATACAATCATTACATCTTTCTTTCCAAACGGGCATCTTTCGAGAATTAACCTCCTGTGAACTTCCTTGGCAGCCATCCACAAAGAATAAAAGTTCAATGCCAAGACTTTTCAAATCTGATACCAATTTGGACACATATGCATCAATAGCACCATATTCCCCCCCTAAAATTGGAAGGTATGGATTGTCCGTGACATCTTGAAGGGCCACAAAGACTTGACGAACCAGGAACACTTCAAAGGCACAGAGGTCTACTAGAATGTTTATGCCATGGCGTTGCTTGGCAACACGAACAAGGTCCACCGCCTTGGCACATGACGGCAGATTTTCCCGACAATATGTCCACAGGCCTCGAACTCCCATCTTTGAGACAGAAATTTACTGTGTACCTGGAACACGTAGAAACAAAATATTATAAAAGGGTGCAACGATACACCGGTACACCGGTGCATCGCGATCTAGGGCATACGATACGATACGCGATACATTTTTGTCCGTGAATCGATACGCTACGATACAAAACTGTAAACAGTGTTTTGTGTGCTGTCAATTACAGTAAATGATCTTGTTCACATAATATAGCGTCCATGTTGTTAACACTGAATTGAATAAACGCATCTTACCTGAGAGTGTCTATATTTGTCTCTGTTGTGCAAGTTAGATCGACGTTTGGCACAAAACTGCTGTATTCGCTCAAATGTTTTTACTATACGTTCCGAAAATATCCAGCCTTTTTTTCAGTGACAAAACGTTTATGATCATAAATATTTTCCATCAAACGATAAAGCATACCTATCATCTGAATATACTACTTTTCATAGCAATCAATAAAGCTTGTGTTATTAATAATTTGACAAAAATTGTTAATGATAAAATGTTCTGCATGAAACCATGACTCGAAACACTTCACACAAACACGCCTTTCCAGGAAAACGAAAATACAAAGCCATGCTGTTTGTTCATTGGTGGCCAGTAAAATGAATGACCAATCAGATTGCATTACTGCGAATGTCAAGCTCAAGTTCACGGTCAGATGCCATGTGCTTTTTGCGCTGTCAAAACAATGGCTGAAGACGGACTGTTAAGCAGCGAAATCAAATGTGAAGTCGAAAAACCCCCGGCTTCATTCAAATCTTCTGTTTGGCAAGCATTTGGTTTTCCAATTGAATACATTGGCGGTAAGAAACTTGTTGAAAAAGATGAGACCGTCTGTCGTCTGTGTTACCTGCGAATCAGGTACACGGGGAGCACAACTAACATGTCCACACATCTTCGGCGACATCACCCGGATATTCATTGCAATGATTATGGACAATCAAAATGTTCAAAACCTTTGAACATTTCTGACGATAAGAAACGCACATCGTTAGCAGGTCAACTTAGACTTAGTGAGGCTTTCAAGACCAAACTGTCGTCTCGTTCGACACGGGCGCAAGCAATAACAAATGGAATTGGTACATTCATTGCGATGGACATGCGACCTTATTCACTTGTAGAGAACATCTGTTTCAAGTACCTCATCCACACACTTGAACCGAGATATGAAATCCCATCGAGAACCCACTTCACGAATTATGTGATACCTGAAATGTACAAGAAAGTAAAATCAAGTGTGATGGAAATATTGCTCGTGCGTCATCAATGGCTATCACTACTGATGGTTGGACCTCACGTTCCACCGAGAGCTATATAATACCATCACGGCTCACTATGTTAACGAAGACTGGCAACTTAAAATTCCGGTACTTCAAACACGAACATTACAAGAGAGCCACACTGGGGCAAACCTGGCTAATGTCCTGGAATCAGCTGTTGACGAATGGAACTTAGGCAAATTTTCTCAGATTGCCATTAGCACAGACAATGCTAGCAATATTGTTAGTGCTGTAAAGCAGTCGAAATTTGCACCTCATATAAGGTGCTTTGCGCACACAATTAACATAGCAAGCCAAAAAGCCATGCAGGTGCCGCAGATGTCCAGAATTTTGGGGAGAGTGAGAAGAATAGTTTCATTCTTTCACAGAAGCTCACATGCTGCATCTGTTCTCAGGTCAAAACAGTTACTTCTTGAACTGCCCGATCACAAACTGATCGAAGATGTTTCTACGAGATGGAATTCGAGCTGCGACATGCTTCAGCGATATCCCGAGCAGCAAGCTGCAATCTTTGCCACTCACACAGTGAAGGATATCAGGAAAAATGCAGACACCCTTGTTACTCTGTCAGAGGAAGATGTTAGCGCAGTAGAAGATGCGGTAGATGTTCTTCGACCATTGAAGACAATAACAACAATCCTCTGTTCAGAGAAAGTGCCCACAGTTTCCTTGATTCTACTATTAAAGGAGCTTATTCTGAAATCCATGTCTGTCACTGAAAGTGATTCTGGCCTTGTCAAGTCTGTGAAGTCGGCAATTGTCAAAGATCTGAAGACCAGATATACTGACCCTGACATCAACAAATTTCTACAGGAAGCAACTGCCCTTGACCCCAGGTTTCGATCACTACCCTACCACAATGAAGCCAACCGGCTTCTTGTATTCAGTGCCCTGACCATGAATGCGATCAAGATGGCAGAAGCAAACAAGGTAAATAAACAGTTCAACAACTGAATAATTAAAATACTGTTAATGTAATTAATTAATGCTTTAAACATTTAAAACAAAAATTCCACAGAAAAAGGTGTTTCAAACAACAAAACTTCATCTTAATTTGTTTCTGAATATTTTATTATTTTTATTACATAAAATGATTGAAATTCTGAATGGTAAAAACGTTTCAACAGTGTATCATGATCAATTAATCATGCTACATTTCAAATATCACTTTAGACATTTTAGCTGTCAGTTAAACTGTTATAATTCTTCTTTCAGGATGAAGTGGCTCCAGTGAGAGTGAAGGAGGAACCGAGTCATCCCACAGATGAAGCGATAGCACAGCCCCCCCAACCTGTATTGCCTCAAACCCACAGTCAGCCCCCTGAGTGTCATGACACTGAGACTGGTGGGACACAGACTTGCACTTCAGACTCTGTTTCTGACTCTGAGACACCAGGCCCATCACAACCTAAGAAAACCAAAAGTGCAATTGAGGAGACATTTGGGGAGGTGTTCATTACACATGTGCAAGAGGCAAAGCCACATTCTGCTTCCATTGAGGAAGAGGTGCAGAAATACAAGCTTGAGGAATGTATTCCATTAACTGAAAACCCCCATACTTTGGTGGAAGATGAACGCAGTCAGATTCCCAGCCCTTGCCCGTCTTGTGAAGCAGTGTGTGCTACTTCAGTCCCCAGCGAGAGAGTATTTTCCACAGCTGGGGATATTGTCACTGCTCAAGGTGCTTCACTTTCAGCTGAAAATGTTGATATTCTGATTTTCCTAAAAAAAAATATGAAACTGTAATTGTAACAGAATTATGATGCATGAAGCACACTGAAAAAGAGTATGTAACCATTTGTCTGTTTGACAATGTTGTGTTAGTCAGATTGTAAGACTCCTTGAAAGTGTCAAAGTTTATTTCAGAATATCCAGATAGCTGACTGCTGTTAAAGTAACAGATTTGTTTAGTGTTTACTTAATTTTAAAACAAAAGTAATTGTTTTCAGTTACAAGAGACTTGGTACAGTTTACTAACTCTGATTGAAGATTTCTTCTTCAATTCAAATAAAAGTTGTATGCTTATATTTTGTTATTCTTTTTATTTTGTGTATCGCGATTCGTATCGAATCGTGGCAGCAGTATCGAGATACGTATGGTATCGTGGCCCACCTGCATGGTTGCACCCCTATGGTACCAGAATGTATAGCTCACCTTTCATAATTTGTATATTCAGAATATAGAAATCATTCGTAAGATTTCACTGGATTGGCAAACACAATTGAGACTGGGAGGTATTAAGGAATAAACCAGACATTTAACTTAGAGCCCAGTCTAGTCAAGCAGTCCAAACTGGTTGGATACTAGAACACGGCATACCTTTGTATGTATTATACCTGTGCAACTGCAAAGCTAAACTTCGTCCACTACCCAAGAAAATGAAAGAATTGGCATGCGCACAGCTAGTTGAAAAGTAATGTGAAACCACCGAATAATAGCCCACTGTTATACCCCATCATGGACGGATCCAGGAATTTGGTGTGTGTGTGTTCATGACATTGATGTTACTTGGAATTTTTTAATTACTTCTCACACGGAATACCAAAAACAGCAGGATTACCAACGATTGGATATCTTCACTGTGAATTAATTACATACTAAAACAAAAGGTAAGTGTGACTCACTGATTTATACGTATGAGACCATCATTCTTTGAAGAAATCACACTTTGTCACAACTTGAACTAAGACAGCTGTCTCGACCATGTCCAGGTTTGACAATGTTTACTTATGCCACAGAGAGAGAAAGAGTATGCCAGAGACACAGAGAGAGAGAGAGAAAGAGGCTGCGACTGCTATCTTTGTGGGCACTGGCAAGCTCGGTTGTAACGGTGGCTTATCTGATTGGCTTCTGTGAGAATGAGGAACCAGCAAAGGGAGGTAATAAAATCATCGACTCGAACCGTAGATGCATCGAGGGTATAGTGGAGATTTATCGGAACATATACCCTGGAGATTATCGAGGATGCAATAGCAATGGCAAGAAAACTATGACTACTAACAAAGTTACCTTAGCTTCAAAGAAGTCCTTGGCTCCTCGGACTCCTGTCTCATGAACATCTATCTCAGAGACGTTGGTAGAGCTGTGACGATATATCGTAGTATCGATAATCGTGATACTTTTTCTGGCAATAAATATATCGATACTTTTTTCCGTATCGTGACATGTATCGTTGACCTTGAAATTGTGAATTTTCACTAGAAATTGACAGTTATGTCAAAATTTACACTGTTACTTGTTATCAAATAAAACTTTCTTAAAGAAAATAACTAAAGATAGCATATTGTGGTATGCATCGTATCGTTCCATGATATCGCAATACGTATCATATCGTGAACGATATGATTGGGACTGTTTCCTATTATTTTAAACCAGGTGAAATAAGACCCAAAAAAATTACGACTGGGATTAAGTGAGCAGTCATTTGACCTTGTTTTAACACAGTGACACAGACAAATGAGATGATAAATAAAAGCCAGATAAATCTGGGGAATTCATATAATTAATTACACATCAGGGCTTGATTTGAGGAACTTGATTAAAAATGCACCATGTGCCAGTTGACATGAAAGGCTTGTTGCACACGACAAAAAGGGGTTTCATCTTGGTCCCATCAAAGTTGACTAAACTAGCTGAGAGAGCAGGGAGACTATATAAAGGGGAGTGGTCACTCCTCGGAAAGCTCCTAAGCTATGCCTCGGCTCGCCACGTGACCAGTGTAGCCAATATGGCCGCAGCGTAGTTTTTAAGATTGAGCCCGGTTTATTTTCAACAGCTGATTACATACGCTGAGTTGTGACAACTGAAAACCTACATGTAGAAGATAAGTTACCTATTCTGTCACTTCATTTTAAGTCAAATAATTGTTATTAGTGTCAGTATAAGTACAGTAGATTTGTAGTAAAGTTTCAAGTGGGCATGTTGTAGCTCACTGGCTTCAATTGTCAGTACACAGCAAAGAAAGACTAAATTATATCGCTAAAAACTTCTTTCACATATTCGTTTAATTTTTAGAAGGGAAATATACCTTTAGTTGAAAGGTGTTTGCAAGTAATAGTGATGTTTTTATAACTAAAAGTTTTTTGTTAGGGTGTATTTGAGGTGTATGAAAAATATGACATATCGCCGATCTGCCAACAGGGCGTTGTTTGAGTGTTTCTAGTTATTGTTCAAAAACATCTTTCACATACACCTTCAATTTTTATGAGGGGAATATACCATCAGGTGAAAGGTGTTTGCAAGTAATAGTAATAGTTTTATAAATTAAAAAAAATTGTTAGTGCGCATTTGAGGTGTGTGAAAAATATGACATATCGCCGATCTGCCATTGAAATACTACAGGGCGTTGTTTGAGTGTTTCTAGTTATTGTTCTAAAACATCTGTCACATACATCTTTAATTTTTATGAGGGGAATATACCATCAGGTGAGAGGTTTTTGCAAGTAATAGTGATAGTTTTAAATTGTTTTTTGTTTTTGTTAGGGTGTATTTGAGGTGTGTGAAAAATATGACATATCGCCGATCTGTTCTGATACGCCATTGGTGCTTGCGATGCTTGAATGTTATAGTTCTAAAACTTCTTTCTTTCCTGTTGATCTTAGTATTTGGCAAAACTGGAAAGGTGTTTACAACGCTTTGTGATAGTTCTAAACGTTCTGTTCTTGAGGGGTCTGTGACAGTGTCAGTTAACATTCTGTCAATGCCCATGTCATTCCACACATGCAATAAAATATCTGAATTAGTTACTAATGTAAAAAAATGTCTCAAAGTAATTTTTTTTTTAAAAAAGGACAGCTGATGTTTACACATGTGTTCTACCGATAGTTTTGCGTTCTTTAACATGTTTGGGGAGGGATGGCCGTGGTGTATCATTTATTCTTTCATTCATTCACATGTTCTTTTTCTTTTGTTCTTTTTCTTAATTTCTTTCATTCATTCACATAACATTCTTGCTCTTAATTCATTCATTCATTCATTGTAAAATTCCGACTGATACAATACACGGGTTGAAGTACTGCTAAACGCAGCCGAAGTTGCGCTGGGACCGAACCAAGTCACTGTGTGCGTTGGAGCATGACGAGGCACACGTTAATTAGTACAAATGGTAAAGAAAGCAAGCGAGTGACCTATCCCTGTTGTAGAGTATCCCTGGAGAGAGAGAGAGAGAGGATATCAGCATCAGTATTTTAAGGAACACAGCATTTTGGGGTGTATTCTTATATTTCCCTTCACAGACACATTGTACTGACACCTCACCCAGCCAGTCCTTTCATTACCATAATGCCATGCACCAGGCAGGGTAGCAGCAAGTTCCACATTTTAATGCCTTTTTATCCACAACACCACAATGGTAGATGAACAAAATGGAAAACGTTAAAAGAAAGTTACAACTAAAAGTTAGCAGGTGGTCGTTTTGAACCTGAGAGTAAATATAGAAATATAATAGGTTTGTTTCTTACAATGGGTTATGCAAATGAGACTTTTAGCTCAAAATGAAAAGAATGAAAGCAGGCTTAGCTGACAATTCCACTCAAGACACATCGTCACGCTATTTCCGTATTTGGAAAACACCATTTTGACCTCCGACCTTTCGCGTGCTACGTCATTATTTGGTATCACGTGACGAGGAAATCCCCAAGCAGAACGGAAGCCATTCAAGTACCTCCGTGTGTCAAAGCCCGTGGCGACAGGTCTCCGATCACTAACTGAAAAATGTCCGAAACCGAAGAGCTTGCCAAGAAATTGCAGAGAAGAAACGATATCAATGATGGGATAGAAGAAGGCTCACTGCCCTCAGCACGTGTCTTTAATCCTTACACCGAATTCAAAGAATTCACTCGGAAGCAAATCAAAGATTTCGAAAGGACATTTAAAAAGTAAGTTTTTTTCGAACTCATTGTTATTCCGCATGAACCATCCACAGACAATAACAATCCGGGTTTTATAAAGACATCTCGTATAGACGCATATTTGTCACAGATGATTCACTTCCCTGTAACAGAATACGTGAAGAGGCCTCTCAATGCTGACCTACATACAAGAGATGAACAAATAATCTTGACAAGCACATGTTTTCAGCTTGACAGGGGGCGTGGCAAATGAACAGTGTGTTTTGAGGTGAGGTGAAATTGGGTTTAACGTCGTGCTTGAGAATATTTCGCTCATATGACGACGTGCATGCGTGTGTATGTGTATGTGCGGCTGCTTGTACTAGCCCAGACTGAAGCTGGTTTTATAGTGCTAGCCCACTGAGATACCATGCCGCAGTGATGCATGAATACCCCACTCAGACACATTATACTGACTCCGAGCCGACCAGTCCTTGTTGTACCCATTAATGCCGAAAGATGCGTTGTATGTCATGTTTGTTTTCATGGATATTTCATTCGTTGCTATCAGATCAAATACTTTAATGTTTATGAGCTGAAGATCATATTCATAGATTTTTCCAGGATGTTGACTGGCTAAATGATTGTTTACTAAAATGTCTTAAAGATGTTTGTTTTTCTTTTAATTTGGCGATTGTATAGAGATCTGGAAAAATGCCATAACAAACCTGACAAGAGGTGAAAGTGTCCAGAAACATGTGAAAGGTTTCTTTTGCAAATTGTCTCAAGCTTAATCCCTGATAGAATTTTAAGGACAATGCAGAAATGTAAATATAAATGTACAATTTTATCCAGATTTAACAAAACACTGTCAAGACAGGTAAAGCAAACTGGAATTCAGTCCAAAGTATTTTTAAAGTTAACATGTCATTGTTTTGCAGATTTAAACTACGAAGTATGTAGACACACAAAGTCAAACATTCCAGGAAAACCTGTATCAACACATTCCTCATGCCATCTCAAGTTCCCCGAGAGATTTTCTCAACTAAGAATGTGCAGCACATGAAATGCAGTTGTATGGTATTAACATAAACATGATAAACATGCAAAGCATCGGTAATAAGATATTAGATAATAGCTGATGTAGTTAAGATGATTAAGATCGGAGATTCTACCAGTAGAGATTGCGATCGGAGTATGGAATAAACTATGCAAGCAAGTATAATAAGTGGGGGTATTTTGTTTTGTTTTTTGAGAGGAGTCCAAATTTGGCAGCTTGGTCTCATGATGTAAATACAGTGTTACAAACCATTTTTATTTTTTATTTTGATATTGTTTACAGTGAGGTGTTAAATGTTTGTTATAAAAGTCTCAGTTAAAAAAAAGTAGGAAGTTCATTCAGATGTATTTCAAAACATGCCTTACTTGGACCTGTTGTTATTAAACAATAATAGTTGATCTCTTGATGAAAGAAGTTGACTCCCAAAAACATGTGCATGACTCCCTCTCATGACACCAGGGAGTCATGATGACTCCTAAATTTTCATGCCTAGGGTAAACACTGATTATGCAGTTGATCTTGCTTGTACTCAGTTTTGTAATATATGTATATATTGTAATATGATCTCTCAAGTCACATTTGTATTTTTAGTCCTTAATATATCTGTAGAAGTGGAAACAGTCTAGTGTTATATCTGATTATAATGCATAGTACTGTTCAGAAAAACAGATCACTCGGAGTTTCTACCAGTTGAAGATGATTGCAGCCTCTACTAGTAGGATCGGAGTTTCTACCAGTTGAATTGGAAAATGTACTGGTAGAATCTCCGATTCAACCAGTAGAGACTACGATTACAATCTCTACCCTGACATATCTATATGGCTTGGGGGGGGTTGATGATTTTCATGGAGAAGCATGTACAATGTAAATGAGCCCTCACCCTCAAAATCAATGATTATAATTTGTTAGTCCTCTATATCCTTTTTCCATAACAGATTGATACATGTGTCATGATATTTTGAATATATTAATCCAGTGCTTGTAGCCTGCAGGGTAAGTTCATGAGGGATATTTAGAGATGGATTTATGTGTGTAAAACATGCACAAGTGCAACCTTTATTTGAAAAATGCAACCCAATATTTATGTCTACATCCACAAAGAACTTGTCTTAAAAATTCAAATTTGTGTCGGACTAGTTCTGTTTTGTCACACAACTTCAATCTTTGAACAAACTCTGTATTTCTATATTTTCCAAACCATATAACTAATCCCATCCTCGATAATCTCCAGGGTATACATTACGATAAATCTGTTAGTATCTAGGATGCATCTATGGCTCGGCCCGATAATTTTATTACCTTCCTTTGCTGGCTCCACATTCTCACAGTTGCCAATCAGCTCAGTCGCCGTTACAACCATGCTTGCCAGTGTCAACAAAGATAGTGGTCGCAGCTGCAAAGGTTTGTTCACAGTGCGACTCAGATTTTGGGGAAAATCATACAGACAAATTGACAGGTCTGAACTTTAAGAAATATATGCAAGAACTCTTTCTACCTCTTTCAGAGTACCTCTGCAACTATTATGTTGCCAAGTTTTATCGGTTGAATAAAATAAGCGAAAGTGAGTTGTGATTGGTACGCTCAACTTCCCAGCATAGACACCTGATTGGATAAAAATCCAGCCAAGGGAGGTAATAAAATCATGGGTCCGAGCCGTAGATGCATCCAGGGTATAGTGGAGATTTATCGGAACGTATATCTGGAGATTATCGAGGATGAACTGTGTTGGTTTTACACACATGGCAGTCTTTGAAGATCAGTAATTTTACTTATTTAAACTAGTTTATTTAACTTCTATAAATTTATGGGACCCAGATGCAACCTTGTTTTGTCTTGTGCAACAAGCTTTTCATGTCAACATGTACATGGTGCATTTTAAATCAAGCTCTTTAAATCAAATCCTGATGAGTAATTTATCATATGAATCTCCCAGTTGCAACAAAAGTTTTGAAAAACACATGTTCAATATATGAACCTTCTTTTGTCACTTCTATTAATCTGTCTTTGCCAACCTATTTTTCTAGATGTCATACCTCACATGGATTTATTCAGACCTGTCCAGTAGCTTATATTTGGCCCTCTATCTTCAGAAAGTGCCAATACAAATTCATAACTATAGTTTGGCATGAAATGCATGTGGACCCGTTTTTTTGTAAATATCTCTTCATCCAATAACCCAATCGATCTCAAACTGTGCAAGTGGATGTTTTGTCAGACAACCTAATCACATTGTAATCACCGATTTTATGCATTTGTATTAAAGAATCTGTCTATGTAACTGTCAACAAAATAAACAGCAGAACGCAGAAGGCTTGCAGAGGGAGGGAGCCAATGACCTGTAACAGCGGCAGTGTTGGGTCATAAAGGTCAACGTTCGTCAATGTAGGTCAGCTATGCTGATGACCCTGATGTCAAAAGAATCTAACTTTGGATGCCTACCTTTTTGTACAAGGTTTTGTTTATTGGTTGTTGGTTTATTTTTCACAATTTTTAGCATGATGTTCTTTTTCATGCCAAGAGCAAAAGTTGTACGTTTCATGTAATCCGACACCTTATAAATCGGTTTGCTACGTTTGCTCTCTTTTAAAAAAAAATTCAACACATTGCTAATTAAACGTTTAGCATCATCTGAATAAGCTTTCATGATGACAGCTAGAAGTAGTCAATGTGAATGATCCAAACGGTCTATCACTGTGCAGTGCACAGGTAACTATCATGAACTGCACGTGCATTTACCTTTATGACCCAACACTACCGCTGTTACAGGTCATTGGCTCCCTCCCTCTGCAAGCCTTCTGCGTTCTGCTGTTTATTTTGTTGACAGTTACATAGACAGTTTCTTTAATACAAATGCATAAAATCGGTGATTTACAATGTGATTAGGTTGTCTGACAAAACATCCACTTGCGCAGTTTGAGATCGATTGGGTCATTGGATGAAGAGATATTTACAAAAAACCGGGTCCACATGCATTTCATGCGAAACTATAGGAGTGTGCCATGCTGAAATTGTTTTAACTAATGTCAAGTCAATGTTCAGATGATGTACTGTGTATGAATATGATTTTAAAAGTCTTCAATTTATCAACTTGAAAAAGACCATTTTCGGCAATTTATCAGACATAATGTAAAAGCACACACGAAAAAATACATCCAAACCAAACTACCCCATACTTCTGCTGCCTCCTATCACTTCTGGTAAATTTCAAAACACAAAGGAAGCCAAGTGGTTCAGTGTTCACTTATCAATCTGGAGACCTGTTTTGATTCCCCTCATGATATTTCTGGAATATTGCTCAAAGCAGCGTAAAACTTAACTCACTCATCTGAGGCTCCAAGCTGCCTTCTTGAGGGAATGTCTCAATTTATCCATCATCAACCTCTTTTACAGGTACGATGTGAACGATGACAAGTTTATTGACTTGATGGAATTGAAGCTGATGATGGAGAAGCTTGGAGCACCCCAGACCCATGTCTCCCTTAAGAACATGATTAATGAGGTGGATGAGGACAAGGACTCCAAGATCAGCTTCAGAGAAGTACCTACATCATATTTTAACGCTTTCCATTTTGTTCATCTACCTTTATGGTGTTGTGGATAAAAAGCCATTAAAATGTGCAACTTGTTGTTATCCTGCCTGGTGCTTGGCATGATGGGAATGAAAGTACTGACTGGCTGAGGTGTCAGTACAATGTGTCTGTGGAGGGAAATACAAGAATACACTCCAAAATGTTGTGTTCCTCAAAATACTGATGCTGATATCCACAATGTCATTTCCCCCCTCTCCTGTTTCCAACCACCATCACACTCACTCACTCACATAAAAATAAAATCACCAGTCAAGGTAATATTCCTTCTAAATACTCAAAGTATTTTACTTTTGGCAATTTATGAAGTGTATATGGGGCAAAAAAACAATCTAAAAAAATTAATTTTTTCTTGTAAGTTTATATTATTGGCCAATAAAAAAGATTTGGGTTTTCTTTTCGAGCAGGGAAAATGAATTAATTTTTATTTTTTCCCTCCTGCCTTTAGGTTTTCTGTGGACAAAAATCCATGAAACAAGAAATAGAATTGGTCTGGCCTAAAAAAATTATATATGGTAGCTTTCCTACAGTTTATATTATTGAGAGAAATGCATTATTTATTTTTAGAGAAGTGTGATTTAGTGCCTTTATAAAATATGACAGAAGGAAACATTGCAAAAGCTTTGCTTTCTTTTTCCTATGTGTTAGGTATTTGTGTAGAAATAACAACCTTGAACATGAAACTGAAAGGTGTGTCATGCTTATTTGTCATGCAGAGTCTGGTGTTTGTCTGTGGAGGCAGAGGTGGCAAGGCATGATTAATTGTTACCTCAGGCAATTTTTTACAGATTTATCTGGCTTTTATTTCATCATCACATGTCGGTTTCACTGTGTTTAAGCAAGGTCATATAACTCCTCACTTAATTCCAGTTGTAATTTTTTTTTTTTATTTCACCTGGTGTAAAATAGTAGGAAACATCCCCAATCATGTCGTAACTACTCAATGTAGTAGTAATGTAGCTTCTTTAAAACACAACCCCAATATATCCCATAATTCCAATATCCCTGCAGTTCCTGCTGATATTCCGCAAGGCTGCTGCTGGTGAGCTAGATGAGGGTAGCGGTCTGTACGAACTGTATGCCAACGTCTCTGAGATAGATGTTGATGAGACAGGAGTCCTAGGAGCCAAGGACTTCTTCGAAGCTAAGGTAACTTTGTTAGTAGTAGAAATTTTCTTGCTATTGCTATTGTTGCCAACATGACAGTTCTTATGTACTTGCTAGGTCAGCAGTTCTTATATTGCTACTTAGTTAGCAGTTCTTATGTACTGAAAATCATGAAATTAATGCCAGCATTTTATTAAGGTGAAAAATGTGTCTGTACTCTTCTTGCATTCTTATGATGAAGCATTTCAGTCTGACCATGTCTACTTATAAAAGACAGAAAACGTAAATCTGTTGACACTACACATTACATCAATACAGGTCACTTCCTCATGACAGGTATCTCAAACCACATGTGTCACGCCAAAGACCCGGGTTCGAATCCCCACATGGGTACAATGTGTGAAGCCCATTTCTGGTGTCCCCTGCCATAATGTTGCTGGAATATTGCTATAAGCGACGTAAAACCAGACTGAGTCAGTCAAGCCACATGTAATTATCACTGGTTACAGTCACTGGTCATTGTTTAAAGTCACTCAAGCAGATCAGCCAGGCCGGACATTCTCCAGCCACTTGTTAGTTGTACCTGGGTAGATGACTTGTGTCTTTCAAGTCGGATTACGTTTATACATGTTGTACAAGACAAGTAGTAGCAAGCAGTCATGTGATCAAACATGGCAGCGTAATCAAAACATAGTCAGCTCATTTCCATTCATTGCTTAACAAGCTCAATTCATTTTATCATCAACACAGATTCCTGAGCTCGCATTAATTTTGTGGCGCATTTCAGACTAGACCCTCGCGACTCAAATTAAATTCGTGACGCATTAATTTCATGATTTACAGTACATGCTAAGTCAGCAGTTCTTATGTCCTTGCTGATTCAGCAGTTGTTTTGTTCTTGCTGAGTCAGCAATTCTGATGTTCTTTGCTAAATCAGCAGGTCTTATGTTCTTGCTAAGTCAGCAATTCTGATGTTCTTGGCAGTTGTTGAAATGTTATGTTCTTGCTGAGTCAGCAATTCTAATGTTCTTGCTAAGTCAGCAGGTATTATGTTCTTGCTAAGTCAACAGTTCTTTGTCCTTGCTGATTCAGCAGTTATGTTCTTGCTAAGTCAGCAATTCTGATGTTCTTTGCTAAGTTAGCAGTTCTAATGTCCTTGCTGATTCAGCAGCTCTTATGTTCTTGCTAAATCAGCAAGGCTGACATTCTTTAATAAGTCAGCAGTACTGATATGTTTGTTAAATCAACAGCTTGGATAATCAGTCATGAAGTATGTAGGATTGTTGTATAGTTATATTAGTTCATTTTGTTTAATTTCATTTTGGCTGAAATACACAGGGAATTATGTGTGTTAAGCTAGGAGGTTTTAATAACAGGCACAATGTCTAGGTCAGTTTCAGTTGAAATATCCCCAATCAGACAAATGGTAGATATAATGTCCTGTAAAATAGTATAAAATTTTATGTTTGGTAGTAAGGTAGACTTGTGTTCAAAGCATTCATTTGCTCACATGGGTATGACATGTGATGTCTATTTCTTATGCTCTCCACCATGATATTGCTGGAATGTTACTAAAACCATATTCACTCAATTTCAAAAGCTTATTGTCAGAAACTGAGAAAGAATTCTTTAAATTGAATGCTTCATGCTCGGTAGTGTGTGTAGTACATATACTATTCACACTTTGCTAAGGATCAAATAATAGATTCAACGGAAAATTATGATGTGGGGTCATATTTGGTTTAAATACCCAAGCTTATTGTAAGCATGGATCCTAGATTTCAGTATGTCATTTCATCTTGTGGAACCCATACCTGCTATTGACAGGTGTTATGTACTTGTCAATGACTCGTTCCATGATTTGAAAAATGGTTGATTGGTGCCATGAAAACCATTTTTATGGTTACTCATGTATCAAGTGCATAAGGTTAGATTAAAGTGACTGTTTGCCTAATAGAGGTTGCCATATGATTATCTATCCAGTTTTAAATGGACACAATTTCAAATTATACACCTACGTTTAAGTAAAGTTGTGAATTTTGGTGATCCTTAGCAAAGTGTGTGTAGTATAGATAAATAGATATACAGAGCTACAGATAACCTGTTGATCATTGAGTTATGTACTCGCTTGTGTTCATCTCAATTGGGTATCCTAATTTTCCTTTGAGTAACCTAATAAATTGTACCCACTTCACTCAAACTCAATTGGGTATTTTGCCATTTTCCATAAATTGTAAAAAATACAGTCAAGTTTAAATGCTGGTTTACATGTTTGTTATATATATTTGATCTGTAATATGAGAAACAATAAGAAAGACTGCAAGTTGCCAAGTTCATGTGTTGAAATGGAACCTCTCAATATACCTCAGTTATTTCATCTATCCACTGGTACACAAGCTAAGATTTGACATTTTTGTGTGTACGCATCCAAGATCAAATTTATTGAGTACTAATATTTAAAAAAATTCAAGCATACTTGTACGCAATAGACATAATAGGAATTGAGTTTTCGCATAAATATTTGCGTATTTTATGCAGATATGCAGCTTATCTGTACCTCTGGATATAATATCAGCAACGAAATGTTGCACTTTTCCTGTTGACATTCTGAGTCAAATATGACAAAGTTCTCATTCTCTTTGCAGATCAAGACACAAACTATTCAGAGCAAATTTGAGGATGAGATCCGCCAAGAGCAGGAGGATAAGAAACGAGAAGCAGAAGAAGCCAAAGAAAGACGACAAGCTTTCAAGGCTAAACGGGAAGTGTTTGGTCAGCAGTAAGGGAGATCCCCCCCACACAAGCGGAGGAAAAAACTAAAGGGAGAGAACTCTCAATTTATGGCTTAGAAATATAGGATTAAGGAGTGAAGTTTCCCTCACAAATAAAATATGGTTGTTTTTCTAGGAAATAATTCAAGAATTAATTATTGGTTGATATAATGGTATTTGATATAAAGAAAGGAAAACATTGCTTTGAGGTGTAAATGACTTAGATTTTGACAGGTAATCAGAGGTACAGATAAGCTGCGTATCTGCGTAAATTACGCAAATATTTATGCGAAAACTCAATTCCTATTAAGTCTATTGCGTACAAGTACGCTTGAAATTTTGTAAATACTCAATAGATGTGATGTTACATGCGTACACACAAAAGTGTCAAATCTTAGCTTGCGTACCGGTGGATAGATACAATAACTGAGGTATTGAGAGGTTCTATTTCAGGACATGAACTTGGCAACTTGCAGTCTCTCTTATCGTGTCTCATATTACAGATCAAATATAAATAACAAACACTAACATTTAAAACTTTATTATCTTTTAACAATTAATGGAAAGTGACAAAATACCCAATTGAGTTTGAGTGAGGTGGGTACAATTTATTTGGTTACTCAAAGGAAAATTAGGATACCCAATTGACATGACCACAAGCGAGTACATAACTCAATGACCCAAAACGTTATCTGTAGCTCTGGGTAATGTAGATTTTTAACAGACTTTTAGTTCTTTTTATGTTTTGATGACATGATTAAGACATGATATGTATCTAGAAATAATTCTGATATTGTTGTATAACTGCAAAAGAGGACAGTACAATTGAATGTTCAACCATGTTTATTGGAATGTTTTACCCATGCTGTTGTGTAATATTTGGAGATAGCGATAGTATGTATGACAGCAATTTTCATGAAATCATGTATGTGTCATAATAACATATTTTATGCTCAATATCCTGCTTGTATGATTACAAGATGGAACCAGAAATAAGAATGTAACATATCCTGTAAGACATTATAAGCTTATATGAGACAATTTATCAATTGCAAATATATGTTGAATAGTACATGTTATACAAGATGTTATTTGATGGAAACATGTAAAAATTGTATTTCTCATTCACACCTTGTTCATTAAAGATACATGACATGTGAACAAAGGTTTAAGACTGTGATTTCTATTAAATCAGTTTAATTTTATATTTATATTAATTTGATCTGAAATATATTTTGCTTGAAAGTATTGATACGAGAAATATTGTGTAATGTTTATTGATTTGTCAAACATTAGTCATTCCATTACCACAACACCCTCAGTTATGAATTAACTATGTATTATTATGCACTATATTACACTAATCGTTGGTGATTATTCTAAGGTGCTTTGTTTTCATGGATCTGATTACAGTATTAATGTTATTTTGCGTAATACTTTACAGGGTCTGTTAATTATGTTTATATTAAATAATACTTGGACCATACTTCTTGATTTTGTGGTTTACAGATTTCTTCTGGCATTATGGTGATTTGTAATCTTTTGGTATGACATTGTGTGGGTGTGCTAAGCTTCATGTTCAAACTGAAGAGGACCTAAAAAACTAAATAGAAGATTGTGGTCTCGGTGGTAGCTGAGATGGCTAGTAATGTCCCACTAAAGGGGTTGGTTAAAGCATTTGCTCGTTATGCCGATGACCTGGGTTCGATTCCCCACATGAGTGCAATGTGTGAAGCCCATTTCTGGTGTCCCCCACCATGCTATTGCTGGAATATTGCTAAAAGCGGCATAAAACTGAACTCTCTCACTCACTCACTCCCACTAATGATTATTGCACTTACTGTGTACTATGCAAGAGATGTGTACGTGTGTGTGCAGGTGCTTGCACTTGCCCAGATCTCTAGTCCCTCATACAGTTGGTACTGTTGGTTAGGAGTGCAGGTTGGTATAGGCTCAAACAGCTTAAGGTAAACTGTGGTAGACTTGCAGATCATGATAGGTTCTAGTGCCCTATGCAAGTGGTTAACTCAAATCAAAATCGGCAAGGGTTTAAGGTGGTGTTCAGGGTTAAATAGCGAAGTGTGTGTCACTGTTTGTGTGTTTATCTGTCTATGCTGAACTTTTGTTGGCTTTATAGTGCTAGCCACTGAGATACCATGCTGCATTCAACATGGATACCTCTAAGCTAACCATTCATTCTCGTATTCCCTAATACTAAGTGTGAAGAGATCTACCATCCATGGCCAAGGTATCAAACGAGTGGACACTGTCCACTACACCAGTGGTTGCAATGACCAGAGTCAAACAATGCTTGAACTAATGTTTGGACATTTTTTTTGTTGTTGTTTTAGTATAAGTATATAAATATACAATTTATTATAAAATTTACAAGCAGGTGATTTTTGCATGTTATTTTCCATTCACAATTCATGGCGGGTTAAGTGGTGTCCATTTTCTGATGGGTTCGTCTGTGAGCTCCAGTTGGTTGATCTGTTAACCAGAAAGATTTAAAGATGGCCATAATATGATTACTTTGGCATATTAATGTCCATGATGCTTATTGTTGTATTATTGTGTCAATTCCAACCAATCTGGAGGAACTAAAAATATGTCATAATCTTAATGCAGATTGGAATTTATTCTTTTCATTTCAGCAAAATATTTAGTGCTGTAGGTGATATAACTCTATCAGTCTTGCATACTATTTCAAATTTGTCCAAGGGATGGAGTTTTGGGAACAACATTTGTTTGTTAAACGCAGATGACAAATTTCAGAACAAAGTATATGCCATGGGTTCCAGCAATTTCATGGCGTGAAATTATGTTTTTCAAAATGTCCTACTCTACTATTGCACTAAGATGTTTATTACTCCCATATTTTAACATAGCCTTGTGGCAGTTGTAGCACTACAATCTCTTTGTGGACCCAGGTCTGACATGTGCTTGAAAAGGTATGATAAGATTGGGACAGTAGGAATGACATGTTTCAATTGAAATGAGAAAAGATTGGTATCATTAATCTTTTCTAGTAATTTGATTTGTCTGCATTATGATCATTGATTTTGGAGAATATTGATTATTTTGAAGATATAATATTTTCACCTGAAGTCAAGATATTGATTTTTGTGGGATCACTCCTTCTTTTGAATGTGGCTGGTTAAGCAAATATAGTCAAAATGTAAGGAGAGCAGTTTCATTGGTTGATCATAATATCATCATATATTTGGTCATATAATATAAAAAAGAGTGCTACATATATTGAGAAAACAAGGAAAATGGTTATTATGTGCTCCACTGGTAATATATGCACAGTAATGAATGGCTGTAGCTGTAGCTGCACATGTGGTGCAGGTGTATATGTGTCCTTTAACTGTACATGGTACAGATGTTGTTAATACTTCCCTGTGGTATATTTCTGTATGGAATATGTCCTTTGGGAAAAGATGCTCATGTGGTATATGTGTCCTTTGGGAAAAGATGCCCATGTGGTATATGTGTCCTTTTGGTAAAGATGCCCATGTGGTATATGTGTCCTTTTGGTAAAGATGCCCATGTGGTATATATGTGTCCTTTTGGCATAGATGCCCTTGTGGTATATGTATCATTTAGGTATAGATGCCCATAGGATATATATATCCATGTGGTATAGATGCCCATCTCGGTATATATACTACCCATCAAAAGTTTAGACTCACTTAAAGCACTCACTATATGTTTATGTATATATATACGGTTACATTGAAGATGAATTTTTCCACAAACTTGGGGGAACCAACTACACTCCTTATGCAGAAGAATTGCGCAAGGATCATGCAGCCATTTCCTGAAAAGCATGTGCAAATATTGTGCATGTGAACAGCTGCTCTTTGGTGTAAAGTTTTGTTAAGAATTCACCAATTTTCGCTGAGTTTCATGATTGATTGAACTCATGAAAATAATTTGTTCAACGTTACGAATTTGTTTTACAATACATCAGTTCATGTGTATACAGTACCTTTACACAGTATGGAATATTTGTCAAAATCTAGTTCAGAACAGTTGGTTGAAGTAATTGACTACCTTTACACTCTTGAGTCTAAAGTTTTGATGGTTAGTATATGTCATTTTGGTATAGATGCCCATGTGCTATATACCCCGAGGGCATCCATACCAAGAGACATATAGTCAAAAATGGCATTATTCAGTGTATTTTGTCTAGCAAATTGCACATGGCTTGTCATAAGGGAATCCCTGCTTTAGGGCCCAAGTTTTGTGTTGCTCTTCACCTTCCAAGGACACAGTTCAGTATTCCCTCATCGCCGTGGTATGGCTTGCTCATCTGTTACTAGAGTATTGGCAGAGATGACTTGGTGTGCTTGTAATTGTACTTCAGAATTCAATGCAGTGAATAACTTCTGTTTGTGAGAGATATTAGTTGCCATGAACATAGTGTTTGATTTATCTGCTGCCAGAATTGCAGATGCTTATTTCTTCGGATTTATGTGATGTTTCTTTTTAGAGTTTTTCTTGTTATACATATACGTCTTTGTTTTTCTTGCTTTTCCCTCCTTATTTTTATGTGCAATTGAAGTCGACTCATGTTATTTCAGAGCATCTTGTTGCAAACTAATACAGTAATAATTGTCAGTATCATGAAACATTAATTGATGATTGTACTTATAGAATAAGTAGGCTTCTACCTTTCTTGCCACTTATCATGCAAGGGTGTAAATTAGATTTTAGTGACCGAAACACATAATCACTACTTCTACCGCAAAGACAATGACTACTACTACTACTACTACTACTATTAAAACTACTACAACCACTACCATAATTGAGTGGATCAGTGCTCAGGATGTCAATCACTGGATTGTCTGGTTCAGACCTGACTATTTATAGACCATGCCATATAGCTGGAAAATTGCTGAGAGCAACAACAAACAAACATATTGTCCGTGAAAATCTGGGGACGTGCGAGGTAAAATGGGGATGTATTATTTCAACTACCACTGTTACTGTTCCTACTTCTACTACTTCTTCTACTACAACGATTATTAACTCAGTCAACATATTAGCGTAAATACTTCATCAGCTCCTTAGGAGTGTACGTACGATATGGTTTGCCTCTGAGATACCAAGAGTTGAGTGTAGATCTATGCCGTATCCTTGTTGATTTAGAAGTGCTATATTTACAGCCTTATTTTGTGGAGGAAATACAGCTAATTCAGTGCTTGTGTGCTTTGTCTTGCCAATTATGGATGATTTGTCTGATTTCAACTGATTTTTACAATCATGATGAGTTTGTACAAAGTATTCTAGACATGCTAATGTATTTTTATCATCCTACAGTGTAAACCAAGTTTCATATTTTTTCTATCCCATGTTCCAGGTCTTCCCACCATTTAGATTAGCCAAGGTTGAGAACATGTAATCAAATTCTACGTTTTACATGAAAAACCGATATTATTTTTGTTTTCTTTTTGTATACACTTCACTGATATTTAAAAAATATTTTCCTTTTGAAGATGACTCTGAGATTTGGAGTATTTTCACATGAAGAGTATTTAGTTGAAAAAGATTCTTCAAGACATCGCAATGTTATCTATTGGCAGCAAAAAAGGACAATATCATTGTTGACTTGTTATTTTTACTGTTTACATCATGTTGCTCATGTAGCTAGGTTTGAAAGTCTGCCTTAACATTTGTTGACTGTTGCCATGGTTATTTTTTAATTATGATTCTTTTTAAAAAAACATACAATTGGAACTTCAGTATAAACAAGGATTATTGGAATCAATAATATATAGAATTTAATATTTAGCTTCAAGGTTGGATAGTCAATGATCAATATTGCACCTTTTATGTTAAGGAGTAAATTGATAGCCATTCAGCCTGCACATCAGAACCACTGATCCAGAGGCAGGTAATTGCATAAACCCTAGCAGAAGATGAGTTGCTGTTTTACTAGTTGTCTCTCTTTAAAACCAGACAAGATGTCACAGGTTCAGTGACTGGGTTGACACATGTCATTGTATCTCAGTTGTGTAGAACAATGCTCATGTTATTTATCACTAGATTGTCTGGTCCAGACTCGATTGTTTAGAGGCCGCTGCCATATAGCTGGAATATTGCTGAGTGCGGCATTAAACAACAAACCAAACAACCAACAAGATGACACCTTGGGGATAATAATGTTTATTCAGTTATTTAAATGTTCTCATCCTTAGAATATATAGTTTACAAGTTTTTATTGTGTCCCACCTTTGAAAAACTCAATTCCACAAGGTTAACATGAAATATGTAAAACAGGTGTCAACATAAATATTCGACCAAGATAGCTTTCACCAACAGTATTTCTTCTTGTGGTAGACACAGAATATATTTTAGGGTACATTTGTGTTATGTTTGTGTTTCATGCTTTATGCATATCCTATGCAAAACTAAAGGAACATAAGGACTATACATAATAATACTCAATGCTTGCTAGGGATGTTGACAGTTAAGTCGGAGAATAAATGTGTCCAGTTGAGTGTTTACTTGTACACATTCATAAAGGTTCTTGTCCTGAGATTTGTATAACTTTCTCACAATCCCTGTCAACATTGAGTTGTATATTTCCAACCAGAGAATGTTTTGGTTTTCATTTCAAGTAAAATCCCTGTATAAAGATAATTATTAGACACGATAATGACAAGTTGTAATGTGTATTTGAGTTTGAAGGGAAGTCTGATTTGCGAGTATTAAATTAAAACCATATTCATTTGTTCAAAGTAGGCTAAGGAAAGGATATTTCATACTGACTGAAAACATTTACACAGTTGGTTGCCTGTTGACATCGTGAAGCAGCTCTATTCAGGCCTAAATATTTCTTAACTTTTGAAACAGTTCAGACATAGTTTTTGGTTCATGAAATCAGAATAGTATAATAAAACATTCTATTGAAAGTGATTTCTGAAAAGAATGTTAAGGTAGGAAACATGCATACAAAAAGTAAAGGAAAGGCTAAGAACCAGGGTCCCGATCCACAAAGTGTTCGTAACGTTACATGTCATAATTTTAAAGTTGACCATAGGCTTACGAAGGTCGTAGCGCTACGAACGTTTTGTGGATCGGGACCCAGATATCTTTATTTTTTCAGTCATAAACTGCATTATATAATATATAGTGATTGTGAGTGTGGTACAAGTATATATGCATGAATTGTATTACTGGTAATGTTGGTTGATACAATGCATGCTCTCAGAGTGATGTACATGTATATATGTTATGATGTGTTGAAGCGACAACAGACCAATTTTCCATCTTCTGTTGGTTGTTGACCATAAGCATGAAATGTACGTGTGGCCATCTTGTGATAAATCCTCCCACCAGAGGGCAGTTATCAAATGATTACAACGAGGAGCACATCATAAGCGACATTTAATATAGAAATGTCACATATGCCAGACAATATTTCAGATATATTTCAGGTTAATATGTATTTATCATTAAAAAATGGCTATTGCTGGAACATTTCGCAGTCATTTTAACCAATGACATCACAATCAAATGACATCACAAATCTTTCTGCCTCTGAACCTAGTCAGCTGTATTTTTGACACAGAAGACAATAGTTAATATTGTTCGCAAACTGAAAACAGTGGAAGAGTGATTCTGGATAATAAATGTCCGAAGTGAAATATATAAGCTGGACATAAACTGACACTGTGGTGATC